>NW_026778202.1:1914392-2233458 GCF_025265405.1 Mesoplodon densirostris | reverse complement strand
AGGCCCTTTAACCTCCTGGTTTGCACAGGTTCCCAATTTGGCAGAGGATGGAAGGGACGAGGGAGAACCCATGAGAGAGTAGCTGTTAGGCATTTGGACGGGCACATGTCACTCTAATTTCCCGGCAGGAAGAAGAATTTACCAAAGTCTCAGCCACCCACCGGGAACCAGTATAGGACATGATCCAAAATTTTGGACTTGCGTTCAGCTCACAAAAAACGAGTTGAGAAATGGAGCTCAGGGGCACAGCAATTCACAAACTGGCAGAGTGATAAAGGACAACTATCGTCCAAAAATCTGTTGAGGGAAGTCAACGAGGCGGAATTGAAAGTGAGGCAAAATAGCAGGAAACAGATTTCAAGAGGTACCTTGGAATCGCCTGTAAAGCACAGGAAGAGGGGCACAACGTGGACAATGGTGCACTTGTCCAAAAAGGGCGTATGCGTTTTCTCCTGAATATATTCAGGAGAAAACGCATACGCCCTTTTTGGCCAAGCAAGCAAGCGGGCAATGCAAATCTGCACTACAAAGAAGTATCATTTCCCACCGGTCAAAAGGGACATCCACAAAATGTGTAAAAACCAGAAAGGCAAGACCGGCCCTGGAGAACTGGGAGCCTTGTTATGCTGAGGGGCGGAATGTAAATTGCCAACTGCCTCACTGGAGGAGTACATTGTGTTCCCTAAAACAAGTAAACAACAGAGCTACAGAGCCAAGGCCACTTCCAGTCTAGGGAATATACCTGGGGAAAACTGAAAATCAATAAGAAAGAGCCACCTCCAAATTTAGGGCTGCACTGACTACAAGAACCTCAACTTGGGTACACCTTAAATATCCCAGGAAATATAAAAATGGTTCAAAACATTGTGGTACTTACGTACGATGGAATATCCCTCAGCCATGAAATCAATGTCATAAGACCAGTAGCAGCAAAGTGAGTGGATTCAGGTAAGATGATTCTAAGTGAAATAAGTCACACAGAAAAAGGAACTTATCATAAGATATCACTTATGAAGATACTGTAAACATGGCTACACGTGAACTGAGTTAGGAAAGAGAACAGAGTCTCACATTTAGAAAACACTCTTATGCCTGCATAAAGGGGATGGAGAGGTGGGGTGATGCATAAAACCAGAGTTTGATATAAGCACAGGGACCGTTCCAAAAACCAACTTTGGAATAGACAAGACCTACACCTTCCTCAGTGAAAGAGACTCAAAACCCCATATTTCCCACAGAGGAATATATCTGACTAGTAAGAATCTTAAAACCTATGTATTGATATGACTCCATAAGGGAATCAAGTGTGTCTAGAGTGGCATAAACATGGCAGCGAGGATCAGCTCAAACCCACTATAAAAAGGAATTTCAAAAGCAAAACCAAAAAACAGGGAAATTCTTTACAATTCCTTCAGGGTGTCTGAGGAAACCTGGAAAGACCCTATCTACAATGACAGCTGTATGTGGCATAAGGCTGGACACTTGGGACTGAGAGGATTGGTGAGATTGGGTGAGCAAATGCAGACCCTTTCAAGCAATAATGCATGGCCCCCATTCCATGGGTCCCAACTCTCCAGGTTCAAAGGAATATTACTACAGTTATAACATGTACAGGAAACCTAGAGAATGGACACACTGTGAATACGAAAGGTTTCTAAAACTCAACGAATAGTCCCTCTCCTGGTGCTCCAGTTTGACTTTCCAACTGCCTTACTATCAATCTCCCAACTTGGAGAGACAGGCCCTTTAACCTCCTGGTTTGCACAGGTTCCCAATTTGGCAGAGGATGGAAGGGACGAGGGAGAACCCATGAGAGAGTAGCTGTTAGGCATTTGGACGGGCACATGTCACTCTAATTTCCCGGCAGGAAGAAGAATTAACCAAAGTCTCAGCCACCCACCGGGAACCAGTATAGGACATGACCCAAAATTTTGGACTTGCTTTCAGCTCACAAAAAACGAGTTGAGAAATGGAGCTCAGGGGCACAGCAATTCACAAACTGGCAGAGTGATAAAGGACAACTATCGTCCAAAAATCTGATGAGGGAAGTCAACGATGCGGACTTGAAAGTGAGGCAAAATAGCAGGAAACAGATTTCAGAGGTACCTTGGAATCGCCTGTAAAGCACAGGAAGAGGGGCACAACTTGAACAATGGTCCACTTGGCCAAAAAGGGCGTATGCGTTTTCTCCTGAATATATTCAGGAGAAAACGCATACGCCCTTTTTGGCCAAGCAAACAAGCGGACAATGCAAATCTGCACTACAAAGAAGTATCATTTCCCACCGGTCAAAAGGGACATCCACAAAATGTGTAAAAACCAGAAAGGCAAGACCGGCCCTGGAGAACTGGGAGCCTTGTTATGCTGAGGGGCGGGATATAAATTGCCAACTGCCTCACTGGAGGAGTGCATTGTGTTCCCTAAAACAAGTAAACAACAGAGCTACAGAGCCAAGGCCACTTCCAGTCTAGGGAATATACCTTGTGAAAACTGAAAATCAATAAGAAAGGGCCACCTCCAAATTTAGGGCTGCACTGACTACAAGAACCTCAACTTGGGTACACCTTAAATATCCCAGGAAATATAAAAATGGTTCAAAACATTGTGGTACTTACGTACGATGGAATATCCCTCAGCCATGAAATCAATGTCATAAGACCAGTAGCAGCAAAGTGAGTGGATTCAGGTACGATGATTCTAAGTGAAATAAGTCACACAGAAAAAGAAACTTATCATAAGATATCACTTAGGAAGATCCTGTAAACATGGCTACACATGAACTGAGTTATGAAAGAGAACAGAGTCTCACATTTAGAAAACACTCTTATGCCTGCAAAAAGGGGAAGGAGAGGTGTGGTGATGCATAAAACCAGAGTTTGATATAAGCACAGGGACCGTTCCAAAAACCAACTGTGGAATAGACAAGACCTACACCTTCCTCAGTGAAAGAGCCTCAAAACCCCATATTTCCCACAGAGGAATATATCTGACTAGTAAGAATCTTAAAACCTATGTACAGATATGTCTGCATAAGGGAATCAAGTGTGTCTAGAGTGGCATAAACATGGCAGCGAGAATCAGCTCAAACCCACTATAAAAAGGAATTTCAAAAGCAAAGCCAAAAAACAGGGAAATTCTTTACAATTCCTTCAGGGTGTCTGAGGAAACCTGGAAAGACCCTGTCTACAATTACAGCTGTATGTGGCATAAGGCTGGACACTTGGGACTGAGAGGATTGGTGAGATTGGGTGAGCAAATGCAGACCCTTTCAAGCAATAATGCATGGCCCCCATTCCATGGGTCCCAACTCTTCAGGTTCAAGGGAATATTACTACAGCTATAACATGTACAGGAAACCTAGAGAATGGACACACTGTGAATACGAAAGGTTTCTAAAACTCAACGAATAGTCCCTCTCCTGGTGCTCCAGTTTGACTTTCCAACTGCCTTACTATCAATCTCCCAACTTGGACAGACAGGCCCTTTAACCTCCTGGTTTGCACAGGTTCCCAATTTGGCAGAGGATGGAAGGGACGAGGGAGAACCCATGAGAGAGTAGCTGTTAGGCATTTGGACGGGCACATGTCACTCTAATTTCCCGGCAGGAAGAAGAATTAACCAAATTCTCAGCCACCCACCGGGAACCAGTATAGGACATGATCCAAAATTTTGGACTTGCGTTCAGCTCACAAAAAACGAGTTGAGAAATGGAGCTCAGGGGCACAGCAATTCACAAACTGGCAGAGTGATAAAGGACAACTATCGTCCAAAAATCTGTTGAGGGAAGTCAACGAGGCAGACTTGAAAGCGAGGCAAAATAGCAGGAAACAGATTTCAAGAGGTACCTTGGAATCGCCTGTAAAGCACAGGAAGAGGGGCACAACTTGGACAATGGTGCACTTGGCCAAAAAGGTCGTATGCGTTTTCTCCTGAATATATTCAGGAGAAAAAGCATACGACCTTTTTGGCCAAGCAAGCATGCGGGCAATGCAAACCTGCACTACAAAGATGTATCACTTCCCACCGGTCAAAAGGGACATCCACAAAATGTGTAAAAACCAGAAAGGCAAGACAGGCCCTGGAGAACTGGGAGCCTTGTTATGCTGATGGGCGGGATATAAATTGCCAACTGCCTCACTGGAGGAGTGCATTGTGTTCCCTAAAACAAGTAAACAACAGAGCTACAGAGCCAAGGCCACTTCCAGTCTAGGGAATATACCTTGGGAAAACTGAAAATCAATAAGAAAGGGCCACCTCCAAATTTAGGGCTGCACTGACTACAAGAACCTCAACTTGGGTACACCTTAAATATCCCAGGAAATATAAAAATGGTTCAAAACATTGTGGTACTTACGTACGATGGAATATCCCTCAGCCATGAAATCAATGTCATAAGACCAGTAGCAGCAAAGTGAGTGGATTCAGGTACGATGATTCTAAGTGAAATAAGTCACACAGAAAAAGAAACTTATCATAAGATATCACTTAGGAAGATCCTGTAAACATGGATACACATGAACTGAGTTAGGAAAGAGAACAGAGTCTCACATTTAGAAAACACTCTTATGCCTGCATAAAGGGGATGGAGAGGTGGGGTGATGCATAAAACCAGAGTTTGATATAAGCACAGGGACCGTTCCAAAAACCAACTTTGGAATAGACAAGACCTACACCTTCCTCAGTGAAAGAGACTCAAAACCCCATATTTCCCGCAGAGGAATATATCTGACTAGTAAGAATCTTAAAACCTATGTATTGATATGACTCCATAAGGGAATCAAGTGTGTCTAGAGTGGCATAAACATGGCAGCGAGAATCAGCTCAAACCCACTATAAAAAGGAATTTCAAAAGCAAAACCAAAAAACAGGGAAATTCTTTACAATTCCTTCAGGGTGTCTGAGGAAACCTGGAAAGACCCTCTCTACAATGACAGCTGGATGTGGCATAAGGCTGGACACTTGGGACTGAGAGGATTGGTGAGATTGGGTGAGCAAATGCAGACCCTTTCAAGCAATAATGCATGGCCCCCATTCCATGGGTCCCAACTCTCCAGGTTGAAGGGAATATTACTACAGCTATAACATGTACAGGAAACCTAGAGAATGGACACACTGTGAATACGAAAGGTTTCTAAAACTCAACGAATAGTCCCTCTCCTGGTGCTCCAGTTTGACTTTCCAACTGCCTTACTATCAATCTCCCAACTTGGAGAGACAGGCCCTTTAACCTCCTGGTTTGCACAGGTTCCCAATTTGGCAGAGGATGGAAGGGACGAGGGAGAACCCATGAGAGAGTAGCTGTTAGGCATTTGGACGGGCACATGTCACTCTAATTTCCCGGCAGGAAGAAGAATTTACCAAAGTCTCAGCCACCCACCGGGAACCAGTATAGGACATGATCCAAAATTTTGGACTTGCGTTCAGCTCACAAAAAACGAGTTGAGAAATGGAGCTCAGGGGCACAGCAATTCACAAACTGGCAGAGTGATAAAGGACAACTATCGTCCAAAAATCTGTTGAGGGAAGTCAACGAGGCGGAATTGAAAGTGAGGCAAAATAGCAGGAAACAGATTTCAAGAGGTACCTTGGAATCGCCTGTAAAGCACAGGAAGAGGGGCACAACGTGGACAATGGTGCACTTGGCCAAAAAGGGCGTATGCGTTTTCTCCTGAATATATTCAGGAGAAAACGCATACGCCCTTTTTGGCCAAGCAAGCAAGCGGGCAATGCAAATCTGCACTACAAAGAAGTATCATTTCCCACCGGTCAAAAGGGACATCCACAAAATGTGTAAAAACCAGAAAGGCAAGACAGGCCCTGGAGAACAGGGAGCCTTGTTATGCTGATGGGTGGGATGTAAATTGCCAACTGCCTCACTGGAGGAGTGCATTGTGTTCCCTAAAACAAGTAAACAACAGAGCTACAGAGCCAAGGCCACTTCCAGTCTAGGGAATATACCTTGGGAAAACTGAAAATCAATAAGAAAGAGCCACCTCCAAATTTAGGGCTGCACTGGCTACAAGAACCTCAACTTGGGTACACCTTAAATATCCCAGGAAATATAAAAATGGTTCAAAACATTGTGGTAGTTACGTACGATGGAATATCCCTCAGCCATGAAATCAATGTCATAAGACCAGTAGCAGCAAAGTGAGTGGATTCAGGTACGATGATTCTAAGTGAAATAAGTCACACAGAAAAAGGAACTTATCAAAAGATATCACTTATGAAGATCCTGTAAACATGGCTACACGTGAACTGAGTTAGGAAAGAGAACAGAGTCTCACATTTAGAAAACACTCTTATGCCTGCATAAAGGGGATGGAGAGGTGGGGTGATGCATAAAACCAGAGTTTGATATAAGCACAGGGACCGTTCCAAAAACCAACTTTGGAATAGACAAGACCTACACCTTCCTCAGTGAAAGAGACTCAAAACCCCATATTTCCCGCAGAGGAATATATCTGACTAGTAAGAATCTTAAAACCTATGTATTGACATGACTCCATAAGGGAATAAAGTGTGTCTAGAGTGGCATAAACATGGCAGCGAGAATCAGCTCAAACCCACTATAAAAAGGAATTTCAAAAGCAAAACCAAAAAACAGGGAAATTCGTTACAATTCCTTCAGGGTGTCTGATGAAACCTGGAAAGACCCTATCTACAATGACAGCTGGATGTGGCAAAAGGCTGGACACTTGGGACTGAGAGGATTGGTGAGATTGGGTGAGCAAATGCAGACCCTTTCAAGCAATAATGCATGGCCCCCATTCCGTGGGTCCCAACTCTCTAGGTTGAAGGGAATATTACTACAGCTATAACATGTACAGGAAACCTAGAGAATGGACGCACTGTGAATACGAAAGGTTTCTAAAACTCAACGAATAGTCCCTCTCCTGGTGCTCCAGTTTGACTTTCCAACTGCCTTACTATCAATCTCCCAACTTGGAGAGACAGGCCCTTTAACCTCCTGGTTTGCACAGGTTCTCAATTTGGCAGAGGATGGAAGGGACGAGGGAGAACACATGAGAGAGTAGCTGTTAGGCATTTGGACGGGCACATGGCACTCTAATTTCCCGGCAGGAAGAAGAATTTACCAAAGTCTCAGCCACCCACCGGGAACCAGTATAGGACATGATCCAAAATTTTGGACTTGCGTTCAGCTCACAAAAAACGAGTTGAGAAATGGAGCTCAGGGGCACAGCAATTCACAAACTGGAAGAGTGATAAAGGACAACTATCGTCCAAAAATCTGTTGAGGGAAGTCAACGAGGCGGACTTGAAAGTGAGGCAAAATAGCAGGAAACAGATTTCAAGAGGTACCTTGGAATCGCCTGTAAAGCACAGGAAGAGGGGCACAACTTGGACAATGGTGCACTTGGCCAAAAAGGGCGTATGCGTTTTCTCCTGAATATATTCAGGAGAAAACGCATACGCCCTTTTTGGCCAAGCAAGCAAGCGGGCAATGCAAATCTGCACTACAAAGAAGTATCACTTCCCACCGGTCAAAAGGGACATCCACAAAATGTGTAAAAACCAGAAAGGCAAGACAGGCCCTGGAGAACAGGGAGCCTTGTTATGCTGATGTGCGTGATGTAAATTGCCAACTGCCTCACTGGAGGAGTGCATTGTGTTCCCTAAAACAAGTAAACAACAGAGCTACAGAGCCAAGGCCATTTCCAGTCTAGGGAATATACCTGGGGAAAACTGAAAATCAATAAGAAAGAGCCACCTCCAAATTTAGGGCTGCACTGGCTACAAGAACCTCAACTTGGGTACACCTTAAATATCCCAGGAAATATAAAAATGGTTCAAAACATTGTGGTAGTTACGTACGATGGAATATCCCTCAGCGATGAAATCAATGTCATAAGACCAGTAGCAGCAAAGTGAGTGGATTCAGGTACGATGATTCTAAGTGAAATAAGTCACACAGAAAAAGGAACTTATCAAAACATATCACTTATGAAGATCCTGTAAACATGGCTACACGTGAACTGAGTTAGGAAAGAGAACAGAGTCTCACATTTAGAAAACACTCTTATGCCTGCATAAAGGGGATGGAGAAGTGGGGTGATGCATAAAACCAGAGTTTGATATAAGCACAGGGACCGTTCCAAAAACCAACTTTGGAATAGACAAGACCTACACCTTCCTCAGTGAAAGAGACTCAAAACCCCATATTTCCCGCAGAGGAATATATCTGACTAGTAAGAATCTTAAAACCTATGTATTGACATGACTCCATAAGGGAATCAAGTGTGTCTAGAGTGGCATAAACATGGCAGCGAGAATCAGCTCAAACCCACTATAAAAAGGAATTTCAAAAGCAAAACCAAAAAACAGGGAAATTCTTTACAATTCCTTCAGGGTGTCTGATGAAACCTGGAAAGACCCTATCTACAATGACAGCTGGATGTGGCATAAGGCTGGACACTTGGGACTGAGAGGATTGGTGAGATTGGGTGAGCAAATGCAGACCCTTTCAAGCAATAATGCATGGCCCCCATTCCATGGGTCCCAACTCTCTAGGTTGAAGGGAATATTACTACAGCTATAACATGTACAGGAAACCTAGAGAATGGACACACTGTGAATACGAAAGGTTTCTAAAACTCAACGAATAGTCCCTCTCCTGGTGCTCCAGTTTGACTTTCCAACTGCCTTACTATCAATCTCCCAACTTGGACAGACAGGCCCTTTAACCTCCTGGTTTGCACAGGTTCCCAATTTGGCAGAGGATGGAAGGGACGAGGGAGAACCCATGAGAGAGTAGCTGTTAGGCATTTGGACTAGCACATGTCACTCTAATATCCTGGCAGGAAGAAGAATTTACCAAAGTCTCAGCCACCCACTGGGAACCAGTATAGGTCCTGAACCAAAATTTTGGACTTGGGTTCTGCTCACAAAAAACGAGTGGAAAAATGGAGCTCAGGGGCACAGCAATTCACAAACTGGCAGAGTAATAAAGGACAACTATCGTCCAAAAATCTGTTTAGGGAAGGCAACGAGGCGGACTTGAAAGCGAGGCTGAATAGCAGGAAACAGATTTCAAGAGGTACGTTGCAATCACATTGAAAGCACAGGAAGAGGGGCACAACTTTGACACTGATGCACTTGGCCAAAAAGGCCGTATGCGTATTCTCCTGAATATATTCAGGAGAAAACGCATACACCCTTTTTGGCCAAGCAAGCAAGCGGGCAATGCGAATCTGCACTACAAAGAAGTATCACTTCCCACTGGTCAAAAGGGACATCCACAAAATGTGTAAAAACCAGAAAGGCAAGACAGGCCCTGAGAACAGGGAGCCTTGTTATGCTGATGGGCAGGATGTAAATTGCCAACTGCCTCACTGGAGGAGTGCATTGTGTTCCCTAAAACAAGTAAACAACAGAGCTACAGAGCCAAGGGCGCCTCCAGTCTAGGGAATATACCTTGGGAAAACTGAAAATCAATAAGACAGAGCCACGCCAAAATTTAGGGCTGAATTGCTTACAAGAACCTCAACTTGGGTACACCTTAAATATCCCAGGAAATATAAAAATGGTTCAAAAAATTGTGGTACTTACATACGATGGAATATCCCTCAGCCATGAAATGAATGTCATAAGACCAGTAGCAGCAAAATGAGTGGATTCAGGTACGATGATTCTAAGTCAAATAAGTCACACAGAAAAAGAAACTTATCATAAGATATCACTTATGAAGATCCTGTAAACATGGCTACACATGAACTGAGTTAGGAAAGAGAACAGAGTCTCACATTTAGAAAACACTCTTATGCCTGCATAAAGGGGAAGGAGAGGTGGGGTGATGCATAAAACCAGAGTTTGATATAAGCACAGGGACCGTTCCAAAAACCAACTTTGGAATAGACAAGACCGACACCTTCCTCAGTGAAAGAGACTCAAAACCCCATATTTCCCACAGAGGAATATATCTGACTAGTAAGAATCTTAAAACCTATGTATTGATATGTCTCCATAAGGGAATCAACTGTGTCTAGAGTGGCATAAACATGGCAGCGAGAATCAGCTCAAACCCACTATAAAAAGGAATTTCAAAAGCACTCCCAAAAAACAGGGAAATTCTTTACAATTCCTTCAGGGTGTCTGAGGAAACCTGGAAAGACCCTATCTACAATGACAGCTGGATGTGGCATAAGGCTGGACACTTGGGACTGAGAGGATTGGTGAGATTGGGTGAGCAAATGCAGACACTTTCAAGCAATAATGCATGGCCCCCATTCCATGGGTCCCAACACTCCAGGTTCAAGGGAATATTACTACAGCTATAACATGTACAGGAGACCAAGAGGATGTAAACACTGTGAATACGAAAGGCTTCTAAAACTCAACGAATAGTCCCTCTCCTGGTGCTCCAGTTTGACTTTCCAACTGCCTTACTATCAATCTCCCAACTTGGAGAGACAGGCCCTTTAACCTCCTGGTTTACACAGGTTCCCAATTTGCCAGAGGATGGAAGGGACGAGGGAGAACCCATGAGAGAGTAGCTGTTAGGCATTTGGACGGGCACATGTCACTCTAATTTCCCGGCAGGAAGAAGAATTAACCAAAGTCTCATCCACCCACCGGGAACCAGTATAGGACATGATCCAAAATTTTGGACTTGCGTTCAGCTCACAAAAAACGAGTTGAGAAATGGAGCTCAGGGGGACAGCAATTCACAAACTGGCAGAGTGATAAAGGACAACTATCGTCCAAAAATCTGTTGAGGGAAGTCAACGAGGCGGACTTGAAAGCGAGGCAAAATAGCAGGAATCAGATTTCAAGAGGTACGTTGGAATCGCCTGTAAAGCACAGGAAGAGGGGCACAACTTGGACAATGGTGCACTTGGCCAAAAAGGGCGTATGCGTTTTCTCCTGAATATATTCAGGAGAAAACGCATACGCCCTTTTTGGCCAAGCAAGCAAGCGGGCAGTGCAAATCTGCACTACAAAGAAGTATCACTTCCCACCGGTCAAAAGGGACATCCACAAAATGTGTAAAAACCAGAAAGGCAAGACAGGCCCTGGAGAACTGGGAGCCTTGTTATGCTGATGGGCGGGATGTAAACTGCCAACTGCCTCACTGGAGGAGTGCATTGTGTTCCCTAAAACAAGTAAACAACAGAGCTACAGAGCCAAGGCCACTTCCAGTCTAGGGAATATACCTTGGGAAAACTGAAAATCAATAAGAAAGAGCCACCTCCAAATTTAGGGCTGCACTGACTACAAGAACCTCAACTTGGGTACACCTTAAATATCCCAGGAAATATAAAAATGGTTCAAAACATTGTGGTACTTACGTACGATGGAATATCCTTCAGCGATGAAATCAATGTCATAAGACCAGTAGAAGCAAAGGGAGTGGATTCAGGTACGATGATTCTAAGTGAAATAAGTCACACAGAAAAAGAAACTTATCATAAGATATCACTTATGAAGATCCTGTAAACATGGCTACAAGTGAACTGAGTTAGGAAAGAGAACAGAGTCTCACATTTAGAAAACACTCCTATGCCTGCATAAAGGGGAAGGAGAGGTGGGGTGATGCATAAAACCAGAGTTTGATATAAGCACAGGGACCGTTCCAAAAACCAACTTTGGAATAGACAAGACCTACACCTTCCTCAGTGAAAGAGACTCAAAACCCCATATTTCCCGCAGAGGAATATATCTGACTAGTAAGAATCTTAAAACCTATGTGTTGATATGACTCCATAAGGGAATCAAGTTTGTCTAGAGTGGCATAAACATGGCAGCGAGAATCAGCTCAAACCCACCATAAAAAGGAATTTCAAAAGCAAAACCAAAAAACAGGGAAATTCTTTACAATTCCTTCAGGGTGTCTGAGGAAACCTGGAAAGACCCTATCTACAATGACAGCTGGATGTGGCATAAGGCTGGACACTTGGGACTGAGAGGATTGGTGAGATTGGGTGAGCAAATGCAGACCCTTTCAAGCAATAATGCATGGCCCCCATTCCATGGGTCCCAACTCTCCAGGTTCAAGGGAATATTACTACAGCTATAACATGTACAGGAAACCTAGAGAATGTACACACAGTGAATACGAAAGGTTTCTAAAACTCAATGAATAGTCCCTCTCCTGGTGCTCCAGTTTGATTTTCCAACTGCCTTACTATCAATCTCCCAACTTGCAGACACAGGCCCTTTAACCTCCTGGTTTGCACAGGTTCCCAATTTGCCAGAGGATGGAAGGGACGAGGGAGAACCCATGAGAGAGTAGCTGTTAGGCATTTGGACGGGCACATGTCACTCTAATTTCCCGGCAGGAAGAAGAATTAACCAAAGTCTCAGCCACCCACCGGGAACCAGTATAGGACATGATCCAAAATTTTGGACTTGTGTTCAGCTCACAAAAAACGAGTTGAGAAATGGAGCTCAGCGGCAGAGCAATTCACAAACTGGCAGAGTGATAAAGGACAACTATCGTCCAAAAATCTGTTGAGGGAAGTCAACGAGGCGGACTTGAAAGCGAGGCAAAATAGCAGGAAACAGATTTCAAGAGGTACCTTGGAATCGCCTGTAAAGCACAGGAAGAGGGGCACAACTTGGACAATGGTGCACTTGGCCAAAAAGGGCGTATGCGTTTTCTCCTGAATATATTCAGGAGAAAACGCATACGCCCTTTTTGGCCAAGCAAGCAAGCGGGCAATGCAAATCTGCACTACAAAGAAGTATCACTTCCCACCGGTCAAAAGGGACATCCACAAAATGTGTAAAAACCAGAAAGGCAAGACAGGCCCTGGAGAACTGGGAGCCTTGTTATGCTGATGGGCGGGATGTAAATTGCCAACTGCCTCACTGGAGGAGTGCATCGTGTTCCCTAAAACAAGTAAACAACAGAGCTACAGAGCCAAGGCCACTTCCAGTTAGGGAATATACCTTGGGAAAATTGAAAATCAATAAGAAAGAGCCACCTCCAAATTTAGTGCTGCACTGACTACAAGAAACTCAACTTGGGTACACCTTAAATATCCCAGGAAATATAAAAATGGTTCAAAACATTGTGGTACTTACATACGATGGAATATCCCTCAGCCATGAAATCAATGTCATAAGACCAGTAGCAGCAAAGTGAGTGGATTCAGGTACGATGATTCTAAGTGAAATAAGTCACACAGAAAAAGAAACTTATCATAAGATATCACTTAGGAAGATCCTGTAAACATGGCTACACGTGAACTGAGTTAGGAAAGAGAACAGAGTCTCACATTTAGAAAACACTCTTATGCCTGCATAAAGGGGAAAGAGAGGTGGGGTGATGCATAAAACCAGAGTTTGATATAAGCACAGGGACCGTTTCAAAAACCAACTTTGGAATTGACAAGACCGACACCATCCTTAGTGAAAGAGACTCAAAACCCTATATTTCCCACAGAGCAATATATCTGACTAGTAAGAATCTTAAAACTTATGTATTGATATGTCTCCATAAGGGAATCAAGTGTGTCTAGAGTGGCATAAACATGGCAGCGAGAATCAGCTCAAACCCACTATAAAAAGGAATTTCAAAAGCACTCCCAAAAAACAGGGAAATTCTTTACAATTCCTTCAGGGTGTCTGAGGAAACCTGGAAAGACCCTATCTACAATGACAGCTGGATGTGGCATAAGGCTGGACACTTGGGACTGAGAGGATTGGTGAGATTGGGTGAGCGAATGCAGACCCTTTCAAGCAATAATGCATGGCCCCCATTCCATGGGTCCCAACTCTCCAGGTTCAAGGGAATATTACTACAGCTATAACATGTACAGGAAACCTAGAGAATGGACACACTGTGAATACGAAAGGTTTCTAAAACTCAACGAATAGTCCCTCTCCTGGTGCTCCAGTTTGACTTTCCAACTGCCTTACTATCAATCTCCCAACTTGGAGAGACAGGCCCTTTAACCTCCTGGTTTGCACAGGTTCCCAATTTGGCAGAGGATGGAAGGGACGAGGGAGAACCCATGAGAGAGTAGCTGTTAGGCATTTGGACGGGCACATGTCACTCTAATTTCCCGGCAGGAAGAAGAATTAACCAAAGTCTCAGCCACCCACCGGGAACCAGTAGAGGACATGATCCAAAATTTTGGACTTGCGTTCAGCTCACAAAACACGAGTTGAGAAATGGAGCTCAGGGGCACAGCAATTCACAAACTGGCAGAGTGATAAAGGACAACTTTCGTCCAAAAGTCTGTTGAGGGAAGTCAACGAGGCGGACTTGAAAGTGAGGCAAAATAGCAGGAAACAGATTTCAAGAGGTACGTTGGAATCGCCTGTAAAGCACAGAAAGAGGGGCACAACTTGGACAATGGTGCACTTGGCCAAAAAGGGCGTATGCGTTTTCTCCTGAATATATTCAGGAGAAAACGCATACGCCCTTTTTGGCCAAGCAAGCAAGCGGGCAATGCAAATCTGCACTACAAAGAAGTATCACTTCCCACCGGTCAAAAGGGACATCCACAAAATGTGTAAAAACCAGAAAGGCAAGACAGGCCCTGGAGAACTGGGAGCCTTGTTATGCTGATGGGCGGGATGTAAATTGCCAACTGCCTCACTGGAGGAGTGCATTGTGTTCCCTAAAACAAGTAAACAACAGAGCTACAGAGCCAAGGCCACTTCCAGTCTAGGGAATATACCTTGGGAAAACTGAAAATCAATAAGAAAGAGCCACCTCCAAGTTTAGGGCTGCACTGACTACAAGAACCTCAACTTGGGTACACCTTAAATATCCCAGGAAATATAAAAATGGTTCAAAACATTGTGGTACTTACGTACGATGGAATATCCCTCAGCCATGAAATCAATGTCATAAGACCAGTAGCAGCAAAGTGAGTGGATTCAGGTACGATGATTCTAAGTGAAATAAGTCACACAGAAAAAGAAACTTATCATAAGATATCACTTATGAAGATCCTGTAAACATGGCTACACGTGAACTGAGTTAGGAAAGAGAACAGAGTCTCACATTTAGAAAACACTCTTATGCCTGCATAAAGGGGAAGGAGAGGTGGGGTGATGCATAAAACCAGAGTTTGATATAAGCACAGGGACCGTTTCAAAAACCAACTTTGGAATTGACAAGACCGACACCTTCCTCAGTGAAAGAGACTCAAAACCCCATATTTCCCACAGAGGAATATATCTGACTAGTAAGAATCTTAAAACTTATGTATTGATATGTCTCCATAAGGGAATCAAGTGTGTCTAGAGTGGCATAAACATGGCAGCGAGAATCAGCTCAAACCCACTATAAAAAGGAATTTCAAAAGCAAAACCAAAAAACAGGGAAATTCTTTACAATTCCTTCAGGGTGTCTGAGGAAACCTGGAAAGACCCTATCTACAATAACAGCTGGATGTGGCATAAGGCTGGACACTTGGGACTGAGAGGATTGGTGAGATTGGGTGAGCGAATGCAGACCCTTTCAAGCAATAATGCATGGCCCCCATTCCATGGGTCCCAACTCTCCAGGTTCAAGGGAATATTACTACAGCTATAACATGTACAGGAAACCTAGAGAATGGACACACTGTGAATACGAAAGGTTTCTAAAACTCAACGAATAGTCCCTCTCCTGGTGCTCCAGTTTGACTTTCCAACTGCCTTACTATCAATCTCCCAACTTGGAGAGACAGGCCCTTTAACCTCCTGGTTTGCACAGGTTCCCAATTTGGCAGAGGATGGAAGGGACGAGGGAGAACCCATGAGAGAGTAGCTGTTAGGCATTTGGACGGGCACATGTCACTCTAATTTCCCGGCAGGAAGAAGAATTAACCAAAGTCTCAGCCACCCACCGGGAACCAGTATAGTACATGATCCAAAATTTTGGACTTGTGTTCAGCTCACAAAAAACGAGTTGAGAAATGGAGCTCAGGGGCACAGCAATTCACAAACTGGCAGAGTGATAAAGGACAACTATCGTCCAAAAATCTGTTGAGGGAAGTCAACGAGGCGGACTTGAAAGCGAGGCAAAATAGCAGGAAACAGATTTCAAGTGGTACCTTGGAATCGCCTGTAAAGCACAGGAAGAGGGGCACAACTTGGACAATGGTGCACTTGGCCAAAAAGGGCGTATGCGTTTTCTCCTGAATATATTCAGGAGAAAACGCATACGCCCTTTTTGGCCAAGCAAGCAAGCGGGCAATGCAAATCTGCACTACAAAGAAGTATCACTTCCCACCGGTCAAAGGGACATCCACAAAATGTGTAAAAACCAGAAAGGCAAGACAGGCCCTGGAGAACTGGGAGCCTTGTTATGCTGATGGGCGGGATGTAAATTGCCAACTGCCTCACTGGAGGAGTGCATTGTGTTCCCTAAAACAAGTAAACAACAGAGCTACAGAGCCAAGGCCACTTCCAGTCTAGGGAATATACCTTGGGAAAACTGAAAATCAATAAGAAAGAGCCACCTCCAAATTTAGGGCTGCACTGACTACAAGAACCTCAACTTGGGTACACCTTAAATATCCCAGGAAATATAAAAATGGTTCAAAACATTGTGGTACTTACGTATGATGGAATATCCCTCAGCGATGAAATCAATGTCATAAGACCAGTAGCAGCAAAGTGAGTGGATTCAGGTACGATGATTCTAAGTGAAATAAGTCACACAGAAAAAGAAACTTATCATAAGATATCACTTATGAAGATCCTGTAAACATGGCTACACGTGAACTGAGTTAGGAAAGAGAACAGAGTCTCACATTTAGAAAACACTCTTATGCCTGCATAAAGGGGAAGGAGAGGTGGGGTGATGCATAAAACCAGAGTTTGATATAAGCACAGGGACCGTTTCAAAAACCAACTTTGGAATTGACAAGACCGACACCTTCCTCAGTGAAAGAGACTCAAAACCCCATATTTCCCACAGAGGAATATATCTGACTAGTAAGAATCTTAAAACTTATGTATTGATATGTCTCCATAAGGGAATCAAGTGTGTCTAGAGTGGCATAAACATGGCAGCGAGTATCAGCTAAAACCCACTATAAAAAGGAATTTCAAAAGCAAAACCAAAAAACAGGGAAATTCTTTACAATTCCTTCAGGGTGTCTGAGGAAACCTGGAAAGACCCTATCTACAATAACAGCTGGATGTGGCATAAGGCTGGACACTTGGGACTGAGAGGATTGGTGAGATTGGGTGAGCGAATGCAGACCCTTTCAAGCAATAATGCATGGCCCCCATTCCATGGGTCCCAACTCTCCAGGTTCAAGGGAATATTACTACAGCTATAACATGTACAGGAAACCTAGAGAATGGACACACTGTGAATACGAAAGGTTTCTAAAACTCAACGAATAGTCCCTCTCCTGGTGCTCCAGTTTGACTTTCCAACTGCCTTACTATCAATCTCCCAACTTGGAGAGACAGGCCCTTTAACCTCCTGGTTTGCACAGGTTCCCAATTTGGCAGAGGATGGAAGGGACGAGGGAGAACCCATGAGAGAGTAGCTGTTAGGCATTTGGACGGGCACATGTCACTCTAATTTCCCGGCAGGAAGAAGAATTAACCAAAGTCTCAGCCACCCACCGGGAACCAGTATAGTACATGATCCAAAATTTTGGACTTGTGTTCAGCTCACAAAAAACGAGTTGAGAAATGGAGCTCAGGGGCACAGCAATTCACAAACTGGCAGAGTGATAAAGGACAACTATCGTCCAAAAATCTGTTGAGGGAAGTCAACGAGGCGGACTTGAAAGCGAGGCAAAATAGCAGGAAACAGATTTCAAGTGGTACCTTGGAATCGCCTGTAAAGCACAGGAAGAGGGGCACAACTTGGACAATGGTGCACTTGGCCAAAAAGGGCGTATGCGTTTTCTCCTGAATATATTCAGGAGAAAACGCATACGCCCTTTTTGGCCAAGCAAGCAAGCGGGCAATGCAAATCTGCACTACAAAGAAGTATCACTTCCCACCGGTCAAAGGGACATCCACAAAATGTGTAAAAACCAGAAAGGCAAGACAGGCCCTGGAGAACTGGGAGCCTTGTTATGCTGATGGGCGGGATGTAAATTGCCAACTGCCTCACTGGAGGAGTGCATTGTGTTCCCTAAAACAAGTAAACAACAGAGCTACAGAGCCAAGGCCACTTCCAGTCTAGGGAATATACCTTGGGAAAACTGAAAATCAATAAGAAAGAGCCACCTCCAAATTTAGGGCTGCACTGACTACAAGAACCTCAACTTGGGTACACCTTAAATATCCCAGGAAATATAAAAATGGTTCAAAACATTGTGGTACTTACGTACGATGGAATATCCCTCAGCGATGAAATCAATGTCATAAGACCAGTAGCAGCAAAGTGAGTGGATTCAGATACGATGATTCTAAGTGAAATAAGTCACACAGAAAAAGAAACTTATCATAAGATATCACTTATGAAGATCCTGTAAACATGGCTACACGTGAACTGAGTTAGGAAAGAGAACAGAGTCTCACATTTAGAAAACACTCTTATGCCTGCATAAAGGGGATGGAGAGGTGGGGTGATGCATAAAACCAGAGTTTGATATAAGCACAGGGACCGTTCCAAAAACCAACTTTGGAATAGACAAGACCTACATCTTCCTCAGTGAAAGAGACTCAAAACCCCATATTTCCAGCAGAGGAATATATCTGACTAGTAAGAATCTTAAAACCTATGTATTGATATGACTCCATAAGGGAATCAAGTGTGTCTAGAGTGGCATAAACATGGCAGCGAGAATCAGCTCAAACCCACTATAAAAAGGAATTTCAAAAGCAAAACGAAAAAACAGGGAAATTCTTTACAATTCCTTCAGGGTGTCTGAGGAAACCTGGAAAGACACTATCTACAATGACAGCTGGATGTGGCATAAGGCTGGACACTTGGGACTGAGAGGATTGGTGAGATTGGGTGAGCAAATGCAGACCCTTTCAAGCAATAATGCATGGCCCCCATTCCATGGGTCCCAACTCTCCAGGTTCAAGGGAATATTACTACAGCTATAACATGTACAGGAAACCTAGAGAATGTACACACTGTGAATACGAAAGGTTTCTAAAACTCAATGAATAGTCCCTCTCCTGGTGCTCCAGTTTGACTTTCCAACTGCCTTACTATCAATCTCCCAACTTGGAGAGACAGGCCCTTTAACCTCCTGGTTTGCACGGGTTCCCAATTTGGCAGAGGATGGAAGGGACGAGGGAGAACCCATGAGAGAGTAGCTGTTAGGCATTTGGACGGGCACATGTCACTCTAATTTCCCGGCAGGAAGAAGAATTAACCAAAGTCTCAGCCACCCACCGGGAACCAGTATAGGACATGATCCAAAATTTTGGACTTGCGTTCAGCTCACAAAAAACGAGTTGAGAAATGGAGCTCAGGGGCACAGCAATTCACAAACTGGCAGAGTGATAAAGGACAACTATCGTCCAAAAATCTGTTGAGGGAAGTCAACGAGGCGGACTTGAAAGCGAGGCAAAATAGCAGGAAACAGATTTCAAGAGGTACCTTGGAATCGCCTGTAAAGCACAGGAAGAGGGGCACAACTTGGACAATGGTGCACTTGGCCAAAAAGGGCGTATGCGTTTTCTCCTGAATATATTCAGGAGAAAACGCATACGCCCTTTTTGGCCAAGCAAGTAAGCGGGCAATGCAAATCTGCACTACAAAGAAGTATCATTTCCCACCGGTCAAAAGGGACATCCACAAAATGTGTAAAAACCAGAAAGGCAAGACAGGCCCTGGAGAACTGGGAGCCTTGTTATGCTGATGGGTGGGATGTAAATTGCCAACTGCCTCACTGGAGGAGTGCATTGTGTTCCCTAAAACAAGTAAACAACAGAGCTACAGAGCCAAGGCGACTTCCAGTCTAGGGAATATACCTTGGGAAAACTGAAAATCAATAAGAAAGAGCCACCTCCAAATTTAGGGCTGCACTGACTACAAAAACCTCAACTTGGGTACACCTTAAATATCCCAGGAAATATAAAAATGGTTCAAAACATTGTGGTACTTACGTACGATGGAATATCCCTCAGCCATGAAATCAATGTCATAAGACCAGTAGCAACAAAGTGAGTGGATTCAGATACGATGATTCTAAGTGAAATAAGTCACACAGAAAAAGAAACTTATCATAAGATATCACTTATGAAGATCCTGTAAACATGGCTACACGTGAACTGAGTTAGGAAAGAGAACAGAGTCTCACATTTAGAAAACACTCTTATGCCTGCATAAAGGGGAAGGAGAGGTGGGGTGATGCATAAAACCAGAGTTTGATATAAGCACAGGGACCGTTTCAATAACCAACTTTGGAATTGACAAGACCGACACCTTCCTCAGTGAAAGAGACTCAAAACCCCATATTTCCCACAGAGGAATATATCTGACTAGTAAGAATCTTAAAACTTATGTATTGATATGTCTCCATAAGGGAATCAAGTGTGTCTAGAGTGGCATAAACATGGCAGCGAGTATCAGCTCAAACCCTCTATAAAAAGGAATTTCAAAAGCAAAACCAAAAAACAGGGAAATTCTTTACAATTCCTTCAGGGTGTCTGAGGAAACCTGGAAAGACCCTATCTACAATGACAGCTGGATGTGGCATAAGGCTGGACACTTGGGACTGAGAGGATTGGTGAGATTGGGTGAGCGAATGCAGACCCTTTCAAGCAATAATGCATGGCCCCCATTCCATGGGTCCCAACTCTCCAGGTTCAAGGGAATATTACTACAGCTATAACATGTACAGGAAACCTAGAGAATGGACACACTGTGAATACGAAAGGTTTCTAAAACTCAACGAATAGTCCCTCTCCTGGTGCTCCAGTTTGACTTTCCAACTGCCTTACTATCAATCTCCCAACTTGGAGAGACAGGCCCTTTAACCTCCTGGTTTGCACAGGTTCCCAATTTGGCAGAGGATGGAAGGGACGAGGGAGAACCCATGAGAGAGTAGCTGTTAGGCATTTGGACGGGCACATGTCACTCTAATTTCCCGGCAGGAAGAAGAATTAACCAAAGTCTCAGCCACCCACCGGGAACCAGTATAGGACATGATCCAAAATTTTGGACTTGCGTTCAGCTCACAAAAAACGAGTTGAGAAATGGAGCTCAGGGGCACAGCAATTCACAAACTGGCAGAGTGATAAAGGACAACTATCGTCCAAAAATCTGTTGAGGGAAGTCAACGAGGCGGACTTGAAAGCGAGGCAAAATAGCAGGAAACAGATTTCAAGAGGTACCTTGGAATCGCCTGTAAAGCACAGGAAGAGGGGCACAACTTGGACAATGGTGCACTTGGCCAAAAAGGGCGTATGCGTTTTCTCCTGAATATATTCAGGAGAAAACGCATACGCCCTTTTTGGCCAAGCAAGCAAGCGGGCAATGCAAATCTGCACTACAAAGAAGTTTCACTTCCTACCGGTCAAAGTGACATCCACAAAATATGTAAAAACCAGAAAGGCAAGACAGGCCCTGGAGAACTGGGAGCCTTGTTATGCTGATGGGCGGGATGTAGATTGCCAACTGCCTCACTGGAGGAGTGCATTGTGTTCCCTAAAACAAGTAAACAACAGAGCTACAGAGCCAAGGCGACTTCCAGTCTAGGGAATATACCTTGGGAAAACTGAAAATCAATAAGAAAGAGCCACCTCCAAATTTAGGGCTGCACTGACTACAAGAACCTCAACTTGGGTACACCTTAAATATCCCAGGAAATATAAAAATGGTTCAAAACATTGTGGTACTTACGTACGATGGAATATCCCTCAGCCATGAAATCAATGTCATAAGTCCAGTAGCAGCAAAGTGAGTGGATTCAGGTACGATGATTCTAAGTGAAATAAGTCACACAGAAAAAGAAACTTATCATAAGATATCACTTATGAAGATCCTGTAAACATGGCTACACGTGAACTGAGTTAGGAAAGAGAACAGAGTCTCACATTTAGAAAACACTCTTATGCCTGCATAAAGGGGAAGGAGAGGTGGGGTGATGCATAAAACCAGAGTTTGATATAAGCACAGGGACCGTTTCAAAAACCAACTTTGGAATAGACAAGACCTACACCTTCTTCAGTGAAAGAGACTCAAAACCCCATATTTCCCACAGAGGAATATATCTGACTAGTAAGAATCTTAAAACCTATGTATTGATATGTCTCCATAAGGGAATCAAGTGTGTCTAGAGTGGCATAAACATGGCAGCGAGAATCAGCTCAAACCCACTATAAAAAGGAACTTCAAAAGCAAAACCAAAAAACAGGGAAATTCTTTACAATTCCTTCAGGGTGTCTGAGGAAACCTGGAAAGACCCTATCTACAATGACAGCTGGATGTGGCATAAGGCTGGACACTTGGGACTGAGAGGATTGGTGAGATTGGGTGAGCGAATGCAGACCCTTTCAAGCAATAATGCATGGCCCCCATTCCATGGGTCCCAACTCTCCAGGTTCAAGGGAATATTACTACAGCTATAACATGTACAGGAAACCTAGAGAATGGACACACTGTGAATACGAAAGGTTTCTAAAACTCAACGAATAGTCCCTCTCCTGGTGCTCCAGTTTGACTTTCCAACTGCCTTACTATCAATCTCCCAACTTGGAGAGACAGGCCCTTTAACCTCCTGGTTTGCACAGGTTCCCAATTTGGCAGAGGATGGAAGGGACGAGGGAGAACCCATGAGAGAGTAGCTGTTAGGCATTTGGACGGGCACATGTCACTCTAATTTCCCGGCAGGAAGAAGAATTAACCAAAGTCTCAGCCACCCACCGGGAACCAGTATAGGACATGATCCAAAATTTTGGACTTGTGTTCAGCTCACAAAAAACGAGTTGAGAAATGGAGCTCAGGGGCACAGCAATTCACAAACTGGCAGAGTGATAAAGGACAACTATCGTCCAAAAATCTGTTGAGGGAAGTCAACGAGGCGGACTTGAAAGCGAGGCAAAATAGCAGGAAACAGATTTCAAGAGGTACCTTGGAATCGCCTGTAAAGCACAGGAAGAGGGGCACAACTTGGACAATGGTGCACTTGGCCAAAAAGGGCGTATGCGTTTTCTCCTGAATATATTCAGGAGAAAACGCATACGCCCTTTTTGGCCAAGCAAGCAAGCGGGCAATGGAAATCTGCACTACAAAGAAGTTTCACTTCCTACCGGTCAAAGTGACATCCACAAAATGTGTAAAAATCAGAAAGGCAAGACAGGCCCTGGAGAACTGGAAGCCTTGTTATGCTGATGGGCGGGATGTAGATTGCCAACTGCCTCACTGGAGGAGTGCATTGTGTTCCCTAAAACAAGTAAACAACAGAGCTACAGAGCCAAGGCCACTTCCAGTCTAGGGAATATACCTTGGGAAAACTGAAAATCAATAAGAAAGAGCCACCTCCAAATTTAGGGCTGCACTGACTACAAGAACCTCAACTTGGGTACACCTTAAATATCCCAGGAAATATAAAAATGGTTCAAAACATTGTGGTACTTACGTACGATGGAATATCCCTCAGCCATGAAATCAATGTCATAAGACCAGTAGCAGCAAAGTGAGTGGATTCAGGTACGATGATTCTAAGAGAAATAAGTCACACAGAAAAAGAAACTTATCATAAGATATCACTTATGAAGATCCTGTAAACATGGCTACACGTGAACTGAGTTAGGAAAGAGAACAGAGTCTCACATTTAGAAAACACTCTTATGCCTGCATAAAGGGGAAGGAGAGGTGGGGTGATGCATAAAACCAGAGTTTGATATAAGCACAGGGACCGTTTCAAAAACCAACTTTGGAATAGACAAGACCTACACCTTCCTCAGTGAAAGAGACTCAAAACCCCATATTTCCCGCAGAGGAATATATCTGACTAGTAAGAATCTTATAACCTATGTATTGATATGTCTCCATAAGGGAATCAAGTGTGTCTAGAGTGGCATAAACATGGCAGCGAGAATCAGTTCAAACCCACTATAAAAAGGAACTTCAAAAGCAAAACCAAAAAACAGGGAAATTCTTTACAATTCCTTCAGGGTGTCTGAGGAAACCTGGAAAGACCCTATCTACAATGACAGCTGGATGTGGCATAAGGCTGGACACTTGGGACTGAGAGGATTGGTGAGATTGGGTGAGCGAATGCAGACCCTTTCAAGCAATAATGCATGGCCCCCATTCCATGGGTCCCAACTCTCCAGGTTCAAGGGAATATTACTACAGCTATAACATGTACAGGAAACCTAGAGAATGGACACACTGTGAATACGAAAGGTTTCTAAAACTCAACGAATAGTCCCTCTCCTGGTGCTCCAGTTTGACTTTCCAACTGCCTTACTATCAATCTCCCAACTTGGAGAGACAGGCCCTTTAACCTCCTGGTTTGCACAGGTTCCCAATTTGCCAGAGGATGGAAGGGACGAGGGAGAACCCATGAGAGAGTAGCTGTTAGGCATTTGGACGGGCACATGTCACTCTAATT
The DNA here is from genome assembly GCF_025265405.1 of Mesoplodon densirostris. NCBI lineage: Eukaryota > Metazoa > Chordata > Mammalia > Artiodactyla > Ziphiidae > Mesoplodon > Mesoplodon densirostris. The sequence continues at coordinate 2,209,000 of NW_026778202.1, read as the reverse complement.
TCCCGGCAGGAAGAAGAATTAACCAAAGTCTCAGCCACCCACCGGGAACCAGTATAGGACATGATCCAAAATTTTGGACTTGTGTTCAGCTCACAAAAAACGAGTTGAGAAATGGAGCTCAGGGGCACAGCAATTCACAAACTGGCAGAGTGATAAAGGACAACTATCGTCCAAAAATCTGTTGAGGGAAGTCAACGAGGCGGACTTGAAAGCGAGGCAAAATAGCAGGAAACAGATTTCAAGAGGTACCTTGGAATCGCCTGTAAAGCACAGGAAGAGGGGCACAACTTGGACAATGGTGCACTTGGCCAAAAAGGGTGTATGCGTTTTCTCCTGAATATATTCAGGAGAAAACGCATACGCCCTTTTTGGCCAAGCAAGCAAGCGGGCAATGGAAATCTGCACTACAAAGAAGTTTCACTTCCTACCGGTCAAAGTGACATCCACAAAATGTGTAAAAACCAGAAAGGCAAGACAGGCACTGGAGAACTGGGAGCCTTGTTATGCTGATGGGCGGGATGTAGATTGCCAACTGCCTCACTGGAGGAGTGCATTGTGTTCCCTAAAACAAGTAAACAACAGAGCTACAGAGCCAAGGCCACTTCCAGTCTAGGGAATATACCTTGGGAAAACTGAAAATCAATAAGAAAGAGCCACCTCCAAATTTAGGGCTGCACTGACTACAAGAACCTCAACTTGGGTACACCTTAAATATCCCAGGAAATATAAAAATGGTTCAAAACATTGTGGTACTTACGTACGATGGAATATCCCTCAGCGATGAAATCAATGTCATAAGACCAGTAGCAGCAAAGTGAGTGGATTCAGGTACGATGATTCTAAGTGAAATAAGTCACACAGAAAAAGAAACTTATCATAAGATATCACTTATGAAGATCCTGTAAACATGGCTACACGTGAACTGAGTTAGGAAAGAGAACAGAGTCTCACATTTAGAAAACACTCTTATGCCTGCATAAAGGGGAAGGAGAGGTGGGGTGATGCATAAAACCAGAGTTTGATATAAGCACAGGGACCGTTTCAAAAACCAACTTTGGAATAGACAAGACCTACACCTTCCTCAGTGAAAGAGACTCAAAACCCCATATTTCCCACAGAGGAATATATCTGACTAGTAAGAATCTTAAAACCTATGTATTGATATGTCTCCATAAGGGAATCAAGTGTGTCTAGAGTGGCATAAACATGGCAGCGAGAATCAGCTCAAACCCACTATAAAAAGGAACTTCAAAAGCAAAACCAAAAAACAGGGAAATTCTTTACAATTCCTTCAGGGTGTCTGAGGAAACCTGGAAAGACCCTATCTACAATGACAGCTGTATGTGGCATAAGGCTGGACACTTGGGACTGAGAGGATTGGTGAGATTGGGTGAGCAAATGCAGACCCTTTCAAGCAATAATGCATGGCCCCCATTCCATGGGTCCCAACTCTCCAGGTTCAAGGGAATATTACTACAGCTATAACATGTACAGGAAACCTAGAGAATGGACACACTGTGAATACGAAAGGTTTCTAAAACTCAACGAATAGTCCCTCTCCTGGTGCTCCAGTTTGACTTTCCAACTGCCTTACTATCAATCTCCCAACTTGGAGAGACAGGCCCTTTAACCTCCTGGTTTGCACAGGTTCCCAATTTGGCAGAGGATGGAAGGGACGAGGGAGAACCCATGAGAGAGTAGCTGTTAGGCATTTGGACGGGCACATGTCACTCTAATTTCCCGGCAGGAAGAAGAATTAACCAAAGTCTCAGCCACCCACCGGGAACCAGTATAGGACATGATCCAAAATTTTGGACTTGCGTTCAGCTCACAAAAAACGAGTTGAGAAATGGAGCTCAGGGGCACAGCAATTCACAAACTGGCAGAGTGGTAAAGTACAACTATCGTCCAAAAATCTGTTGAGGGAAGTCAACGAGGCGGACTTGAAAGTGAGGCAAAATAGCAGGAAACAGATTTCAAGAGGTACGTTGGAATCGCCTGTAAAGCACAGGAAGAGGGGCACAACTTGGACAATGGTGCACTTGGCCAAAAAGGGCGTATGCGTTTTCTCCTGAATATATTCAGGAGAAAACGCATACGCCCTTTTTGGCCAAGCAAGCAAGCGGGCAATGCAAATCTGCACTACAAAGAAGTATCACTTCCCACCGGTCAAAAGGGACATCCACAAAATGTGTAAAAACCAGAAAGGCAAGACAGGCCCTGGAGAACTGGGAGCCTTGTTATGCTGATGGGCGGGATGTAAATTGCCAACTGCCTCACTGGAGGAGTGCATTGTGTTCCCTAAAACAAGTAAACAACAGAGCTACAGAGCCAAGGCCACTTCCAGTCTAGGGAATATACCTTGGGAAAACTGAAAATCAATAAGAAAGAGCCACCTCCAAATTTAGGGCTGCACTGACTACAAGAACCTCAACTTGGGTACACCTTAAATATCCCAGGAAATATAAAAATGGTTCAAAACATTGTGGTACTTACGTATGATGGAATATCCCTCAGCGATGAAATCAATGTCATAAGACCAGTAGCAGCAAAGTGAGTGGATTCAGGTACGATGATTCTAAGTGAAATAAGTCACACAGAAAAAGAAACTTATCATAAGATATCACTTAGGAAGATCCTGTAAACATGGCTACACGTGAACTGAGTTAGGAAAGAGAACAGAGTCTCACATTTAGAAAACACTCTTATGCCTGCATAAAGGGGATGGAGAGGTCGGGTGATGCATAAAACCAGAGTTTGATATAAGCACAGGGACCGTTCCAAACACCAACTTTGGAATAGACAAGACCGACACCTTCCTCAGTGAAAGAGACTCAAAACCCCATATTTCCCGCAGAGGAATATATCTGACTAGTAAGAATCTTAAAACCTATGTATTGATATGTCTCCATAAGGGAATCAAGTGTGTCTAGAGTGGCATAAACATGGCAGCGAGAATCAGCTCAAACCCACTATAAAAAGGAATTTCAAAAGCAAAACCAAAAAACAGGGAAATTCTTTACAATTCCTTCAGGGTGTCCGAGGAAACCTAGAAAGACCCTATCTACAATGACAGCTGGATGTGGCATAAGGCTGGACACTTGGGACTGAGAGGATTGGTGAGATTGGGTGAGCGAATGCAGACCCTTTCAAGCAATAATGCATGGCCCCCATTCCATGGGTCCCAACTCTCCAGGTTCAAGGGAATATTACTACAGCTATAACATGTACAGGAAACCTAGAGAATGGACACACTGTGAATACGAAAGGTTTCTAAAACTCAACGAATAGTCCCTCTCCTGGTGCTCCAGTTTGACTTTCCAACTGCCTTACTATCAATCTCCCAACTTGGAGAGACAGGCCCTTTAACCTCCTGGTTTGCACAGGTTCCCAATTTGGCAGAGGATGGAAGGGACGAGGGAGAACCCATGAGAGAGTAGCTGTTAGGCATTTGGACGGGCACATGTCACTCTAATTTCCCGGCAGGAAGAAGAATTAACCAAAGTCTCAGCCACCCACCGGGAACCAGTAGAGGACATGATCCAAAATTTTGGACTTGCGTTCAGCTCACAAAAAACGAGTTGAGAAATGGAGCTCAGGGGCACAGCAATTCACAAACTGGCAGAGTGATAAAGGACAACTATCGTCCAAAAATCTGTTGAGGGAAGTCAACGAGGCGGACTTGAAAGTGAGGCAAAATAGCAGGAAACAGATTTCAAGAGGTACCTTGGAATCGCCTGTAAAGCACAGGAAGAGGGGCACAACTTGGACAATGGTGCACTTGGCCAAAAAGGGCGTATGCGTTTTCTCCTGAATATATTCAGGAGAAAACGCATACGCCCTTTTTGGCCAAGCAAGCAAGCGGGCAATGCAAATCTGCACTACAAAGAAGTATCACTTCCCACCGGTCAAAAGGGACATCCACAAAATGTGTAAAAACCAGAAAGGCAAGACAGGCCCTGGAGAACTGGGAGTTTTGTTATGCTGATGGGCGGGATGTAAATTGCCAACTGCCTCACTGGAGGAGTGCATTGTGTTCCCTAAAACAAGTAAACCACAGAGCTACAGAGCCAAGGCCACTTCCAGTCTACGGAATATACCTTGGGAAAACTGAAAATCAATAAGAAAGAGCCACCTCCAAATTTAGGGCTGCACTGACTACAAGAACCTCAACTTGGGTACACCTTAAATATCCCAGGAAATATAAAAATGGTTCAAAACATTGTGGTACTTACGTATGATGGAATATCCCTCAGCGATGAAATCAATGTCATAAGACCAGTAGCAGCAAAGTGAGTGGATTCAGGTACGATGATTCTAAGTGAAATAAGTCACACAGAAAAAGAAACTTATAAGATATCAGTTATGAAGATCCTGTAAACATGGCTACACGTGAACTGAGTTAGGAAAGAGAACAGAGTCTCACATTTAGAAAACACTCTTATGCCTGCATAAAGGGGATGGAGAGGTGGGGTGATGCATAAAACCAGAGTTTGATATAAGCACAGGGACCGTTCCAAAAACCAACTTTGGAATAGACAAGACCTACACCTTCCTCAGTGAAAGAGACTCAAAACCCCATATTTCCCGCAGAGGAATATATCTGACTAGTAAGAATCTTAAAACCTATGTATTGATATGACTCCATAAGGGAATCAAGTGTGTCTAGAGTGGCATAAACATGGCAGCGAGAATCAGCTCAAACCCACTATAAAAAGGAATTTCAAAAGCAAAACCAAAAAACAGGGAAATTCTTTACAATTCCTTCAGGGTGTCTGAGGAAACCTGGAAAGACCCTATCTACAATGACAGCTGGATGTGGCATAAGGCTGGACACTTGGGACTGAGAGGATTGGTGAGATTGGGTGAGCAAATGCAGACCCTTTCAAGCAATAATGCATGGCCCCCATTCCATGGGTCCCAACTCTCCAGGTTCAACGGAATATTACTACAGCTATAACATGTACAGGAAACCTAGAGAATGGACACACTGTGAATACGAAAGGTTTCTAAAACTCAACGAATAGTCCCTCTCCTGGTGCTCCAGTTTGACTTTCCAACTGCCTTACTATCAATCTCCCAACTTGGAGAGACAGGCCCTTTAACCTCCTGGTTTGCACAGGTTCCCAATTTGCCAGAGGATGGAAGGGACGAGGGAGAACCCATGAGAGAGTAGCTGTTAGGCATTTGGACGGGCACATGTCACTCTAATTTCCCGGCAGGAAGAAGAATTAACCAAAGTCTCAGCCACCCACCGGGAACCAGTATAGGACATGATCCAAAATTTTGGACTTGTGTTCAGCTCACAAAAAACGAGTTGAGAAATGGAGCTCAGGGGCACAGCAATTCACAAACTGGCAGAGTGATAAAGGACAACTATCGTCCAAAAATCGGTTGAGGGAAGTCAACGAGGCGGACTTGAAAGCGAGGCAAAATAGCAGGAAACAGATTTCAAGAGGTACCTTGGAATCGCCTGTAAAGCACAGGAAGAGGGGCACAACTTGGACAATGGTGCACTTGGCCAAAAAGGGCGTATGCGTTTTCTCCTGAATATATTCAGGAGAAAACGCATACGCCCTTTTTGGCCAAGCAAGCAAGCGGGCAATGCAAATCTGTACTACAAAGAAGTATCACTTCCCACCTGTCAAAAGGGACATCCACAAAATGTGTAAAAACCAGAAAGGCAAGACAGGCCCTGGAGAACTGGGAGCCTTGTTATGCTGATGGGCGGGATGTAAATTGCCAACTGCCTCACTGGAGGAGTGCATTGTGTTCCCTAAAACAAGTAAACAACAGAGCTACAGAGCCAAGGCCACATCCAGTCTAGGGAATATACCTTGGGAAAACTGAAAATCAATAAGAAAGAGCCACCTCCAAATTTAGGGCTGCACTGACTACAAGAACCTCAACTTGGGTACACCTTAAATATCCCAGGAAATATAAAAATGGTTCAAAACATTGTGGTACTTACGTACGATGGAATATCCCTCAGCCATGAAATCAATGTCATAAGACCAGTAGCAGCAAAGTGAGTGGATTCAGGTACGATGATTCTAAGTGAAATAAGTCACACAGAAAAAGAAACTTATCATAAGATATCACTTATGAAGATCCTGTAAACATGGCTACACGTGAACTGAGTTAGGAAAGAGAACAGAGTCTCACATTTAGAAAACACTCTTATGCCTGCATAAAGGGGAAGGAGAGGTGGGGTGATGCATAAAACCAGAGTTTGATATAAGCACAGGGACCGTTTCAAAAACCAACTTTGGAATAGACAAGACCTACACCTTCCTCAGTGAAAGAGACTCAAAACCCCATATTTCCCACAGAGGAATATATCTGACTAGTAAGAATCTTAAAACCTATGTATTGATATGTCTCCATAAGGGAATCAAGTGTGTCTAGAGTGACATAAACATGGCAGCGAGAATCAGCTCAAACCCACTATAAAAAGGAACTTCAAAAGCAAAACCAAAAAACAGGGAAATTCTTTACAATTCCTTCAGGGTGTCTGAGGAAACCTGGAAAGACCCTATCTACAATGACAGCTGTATGTGGCATAAGGCTGGACACTTGGGACTGAGAGGATTGGTGAGATTGGGTGAGCAAATGCAGACCCTTTCAAGCAATAATGCATGGCCCCCATTCCATGGGTCCCAACTCTCCAGGTTCAAGGGAATATTACTACAGCTATAACATGTACAGGAAACCTAGAGAATGGACACACTGTGAATACGAAAGGTTTCTAAAACTCAACGAATAGTCCCTCTCCTGGTGCTCCAGTTTGACTTTCCAACTGCCTTACTATCAATCTCCCAACTTGGAGAGACAGGCCCTTTAACCTCCTGGTTTGCACAGGTTCCCAATTTGCCAGAGGATGGAAGGGACGAGGGAGAACCCATGAGAGAGTAGCTGTTAGGCATTTGGACGGGCACATGTCACTCTAATTTCCCGGCAGGAAGAAGAATTAACCAAAGTCTCAGCCACCCACCGGGAACCAGTATAGGACATGATCCAAAATTTTGGACTTGCGTTCAGCTCACAAAAAACGAGTTGAGAAATGGAGCTCAGGGGCACAGCAATTCACAAACTGGCAGAGTGATAAAGGACAACTATCGTCCAAAAATCTGTTGAGGGAAGTCAACGAGGCGGACTTGAAAGTGAGGCAAAATAGCAGGAAACAGATTTCAAGAGGTACCTTGGAATCGCCTGTAAAGCACAGGAAGAGGGGCACAACTTGGACAATGGTGCACTTGGCCAAAAAGGGCGTATGCGTTTTCTCCTGAATATATTCAGGAGAAAACGCATACGCCCTTTTTGGCCAAGCAAGAAAGCGGGCAATGCAAATCTGCACTACAAAGCAGTACCACTTCCCACCGGTCAAAAGGGACATCCACAAAATGTGTAAAAACCAGAAAGGCAAGACAGGCCCTGGAGAACTGGGAGCCTTGTTATGCTGATGGGCGGGATGTAAATTGCCAACTGCCTCACTGGAGGAGTGCATTGTGTTCCCTAAAACAAGTAAACAACAGAGCTACAGAGCCAAGGCCACTTCCAGTCTAGGGAATATACCTTGGGAAAACTGAAAATCAATAAGAAAGAGCCACCTCCAAATTTAGGGCTGCACTGACTACAAGAACCTCAACTTGGGTACACCTTAAATATCCCAGGAAATATAAAAATGGTTCAAAACATTGTGGTACTTACGTACGATGGAATATCCCTCAGCGATGAAATCAATGTCATAAGACCAGTAGCAGCAAAGTGAGTGGATTCAGGTACGATGATTCTAAGTGAAATAAGTCACACAGAAAAAGAAACTTATCATAAGATATCACTTATGAAGATCCTGTAAACATGGCTACACGTGAACTGAGTTAGGAAAGAGAACAGAGTCTCATATTTAGAAAACACTCTTATGCCTGCATAAAGGGGATGGAGAGGTGGGGTGATGCATAAAACCAGAGTTTGATATAAGCACAGGGACCGTTCCAAAAACCAACTTTGGAATAGACAAGACCTACACCTTCCTCAGTGAAAGAGACTCAAAACCCCATATTTCCCGCAGAGGAATATATCTGACTAGTAAGAATCATAAAACCTATGTATTCATATGACTCCATAAGGGAATCAAGTGTGTCTAGAGTGGCATAAACATGGCAGCGAGAATCAGCTCAAACCCACTATAAAAAGGAATTTCAAAAGCAAAACCAAAAAACAGGGAAATTCTTTACAATTCCTTCAGGGTGTCTGAGGAAACCTGGAAAGACCCTATCTACAATGACAGCTGGATGTGGCATGAGGCTGGACACTTGGGACTGAGAGGATTGGTGAGATTGGGTGAGCAAATGCAGACCCTTTCAAGCAACAATGCATGGCCCCCATTCCATGGGTCCCAACTCTCCAGGTTCAAGGGAATATTACTACAGCTATAACATGTACAGGAAACCTAGAGAATGGACACACTGTGAATACGAAAGGTTTCTAAAACTCAATGAATAGTCCCTCTCCTGGTGCTCCAGTTTGACTTTCCAACTGCCTTACTATCAATCTCCCAACTTGGAGAGACAGGCCCTTTAACCTCCTGGTTTGCACAGGTTCCCAATTTGCCAGAGGATGGAAGGGACGAGGGAGAACCCATGAGAGAGTAGCTGTTAGGCATTTGGACGGGCACATGTCACTCTAATTTCCCGGCAGGAAGAAGAATTAACCAAAGTCTCAGCCACCCACCGGGAACCAGTATAGGACATGATCCAAAATTTTAGACTTGTGTTCAGCTCACAAAAAACGAGTTGAGAAATGGAGCTCAGGGGCACAGCAATTCACAAACTGGCAGAGTGATAAAGGACAACTATCATCCAAAAATCTGTTGAGGGAAGTCAACGAGGCGGACTTGAAAGCGAGGCAAAATAGCAGGAAACAGATTTCAAGAGGTACCTTGGAATCGCCTGTAAAGCACAGGAAGAGGGGCACAACTTGGACAATGGTGCACTTGGCCAAAAAGGGCGTATGCGTTTTCTCCTGAATATATTCAGGAGAAAACGCATACGCCCTTTTTGGCCAAGCAAGCAAGCGGGCAATGCAAATCTGCACTACAAAGAAGTATCACTTCCCACCGGTCAAAAGGGACATCCACAAAATGTGTAAAAACCAGAAAGGCAAGACAGGCCCTGGAGAACTGGGAGCCTTGTTATGCTGATGGGCGGGATGTAAATTGCCAACTGCCTCACTGGAGGAGTGCATTGTGTTCCCTAAAACAAGTAAACAACAGAGCTACAGAGCCAAGGCCACTTCCAGTCTAGGGAATATACCTTGGGAAAACTGAAAATCAATAAGAAAGAGCCACCTCCAAATTTAGGGCTGCACTGACTACAAGAATCTCAACTTGGGTACAACTTAAATATCCCAGGAAATATAAAAATGGTTCAAAACATTGTGGTACTTACGTATGATGGAATATCCCTCAGCGATGAAATCAATGTCATAAGACCAGTAGCAGCAAAGTGAGTGGATTCAGGTACGATGATTCTAAGTGAAATAAGTCACACAGAAAAAGAAACTTATCATAAGATATCACTTATGAAGATCCTGTAAACATGGCTACACGTGAACTGAGTTAGGAAAGAGAACAGAGTCTCACATTTAGAAAACACTCTTATGCCTGCATAAAGGGGATGGAGAGGTGGGGTGATGCATAAAACCAGAGTTTGATATAAGCACAGGGACCGTTCCAAAAACCAACTTTGGAATAGACAAGACCGACACCTTCCTCAGTGAAAGAGACTCAAAACCCCATAATTCCCGCAGAGGAATATATCTGACTAGTAAGAATCTTAAAACCTATGTATTGATATGACTCCATAAGGGAATCAAGTGTGTCTAGAGTGGCATAAGCATGGCAGCGAGAATCAGCTCAAACCCCCTATAAAAAGGAATTTCAAAAGCAAAACCAAAAAACAGGGAAATTCTTTACAATTCCTTCAGGGTGTCTGAGGAAACCTGGAAAGACCCTATCTACAATGACAGCTGGATGTGGCATAAGGCTGGACACTTGGGACTGAGAGGATTGGTGAGATTGGGTGAGCAAATGCAGACCCTTTCAAGCAATAATGCATGGCCCCCATTCCATGGGTCCCAACTTTCCAGGTTCAACGGAATATTACTACAGCTATAACATGTACAGGAAACCTAGAGAATGGACACACTGTGAATACGAAAGGTTTCTAAAACTCAATGAATAGTCCCTCTCCTGGTGCTCCAGTTTGACTTTCCAACTGCCTTACTATCAATCTCCCAACTTGGAGAGACAGGCCCTTTAACCTCCTGGTTTGCACAGGTTCCCAATTTGCCAGAGGATGGAAGGGACGAGGGAGAACCCATGAGAGAGTAGCTGTTAGGCATTTGGACGGGCACATGTCACTCTAATTTCCCGGGAGGAAGAAGAATTAACCAAAGTCTCAGCCACCCACCGGGAACCAGTATAGGACATGATCCAAAATTTTGGACTTGTGTTCAGCTCACAAAAAACGAGTTGAGAAATGGAGTTCAGGGGCACAGCAATTCACAAACTGGCAGAGTGATAAAGGACAACTATCGTCCAAAAATCTGTTGAGGGAAGTCAACGAGGCGGACTTGAAAGCGAGGCAAAATAGCAGGAAACAGATTTCAAGAGGTACCTTGGAATCGCCTGTAAAGCACAGGAAGAGGGGCACAACTTGGACAATGGTGCACTTGGCCAAAAAGGGCGTATGTGTTTTCTCCTGAATATATTCAGGAGAAAACGCATACGCCCTTTTTGGCCAAGCAAGCAAGCGGGCAATGCAAATCTGCACTACAAAGAAGTATCACTTCCCACCGTTCAAAAGGGACATCCACAAAATGTGTAAAAACCAGAAAGGCAAGACAGGCCCTGGAGAACTGGGAGCCTTGTTATGCTGATGGGCGGGATGTAAATTGCCAACTGCCTCACTGGAGGAGTGCATTGTGTTCCCTAAAACAAGTAAACAACAGAGCTACAGAGCCAAGGCCACATCCAGTCTAGGGAATATACCTTGGGAAAACTGAAAATCAATAAGAAAGAGCCACCTCCAAATTTAGGGCTGCACTGACTACAAGAACCTCAACTTGGGTACACCTTAAATATCCCAGGAAATATAAAAATGGTTCAAAACATTGTGGTACTTACGTACGATGGAATATCCTTCAGCCATGAAATCAATGTCATAAGACCAGTAGCAGCAAAGTGAGTGGATTCAGGTACGATGATTCTAAGTGAAATAAGTCACACAGAAAAAGAAACTTATCATAAGATATCACTTAGGAAGATCCTGTAAACATGGCTACACGTGAACTGAGTTAGGAAAGAGAACAGAGTCTCACATTTAGAAAACACTCTTATGCCTGCATAAAGGGGAAGGAGAGGTGGGGTGATGCATAAAACCAGAGTTTGATATAAGCACAGGGACCGTTTCAAAAACCAACTTTGGAATAGACAAGACCTACACCTTCCTCAGTGAAAGAGACTCAAAACCCCATATTTCCCACAGAGGAATATATCTGACTAGTAAGAATCTTAAAACCTATGTATTGATATGTCTCCATAAGGGAATCAAGTGTGTCTAGAGTGGCATAAACATGGCAGCGAGAATCAGCTCAAACACACTATAAAAAGGAACTTCAAAAGCAAAACCAAAAAACAGGGAAATTCTTTACAATTCCTTCAGGGTGTCTGAGGAAACCTGGAAAGACCCTATCTACAATGACAGCTGTATGTGGCATAAGGCTGGACACTTGGGACTGAGAGGATTGGTGAGATTGGGTGAGCAAATGCAGACCCTTTCAAGCAATAATGCATGGCCCCCATTCCATGGGTCCCAACTCTCCAGGTTCAAGGGAATATTACTACAGCTATAACATGTACAGGAAACCTAGAGAATGGACACACTGTGAATACGAAAGGTTTCTAAAACTCAACGAATAGTCCCTCTCCTGGTGCTCCAGTTTGACTTTCCAACTGCCTTACTATCAATCTCCCAACTTGGAGAGACAGGCCCTTTAACCTCCTGGTTTGCACAGGTTCCCAATTTGGCAGAGGATGGAAGGGACGAGGGAGAACCCATGAGAGAGTAGCTGTTAGGCATTTGGACGGGCACATGTCACTCTAATTTCCCGGCAGGAAGAAGAATTAACCAAAGTCTCAGCCACCCACCGGGAACCAGTATAGGACATGATCCAAAATTTTGGACTTGCGTTCAGCTCACAAAAAACGAGTTGAGAAATGGAGCTCAGGGGCACAGCAATTCACAAACTGGCAGAGTGATAAAGGACAACTATCGTCCAAAAATCTGTTGAGGGAAGTCAACGAGGCGGACTTGAAAGTGAGGCAAAATAGCAGGAAACAGATTTCAAGAGGTACCTTGGAATCGCCTGTAAAGCACAGGAAGAGGGGCACAACTTGGACAATGGTGCACTTGGCCAAAAAGGGCGTATGCGTTTTCTCCTGAATATATTCAGGAGAAAACGCATACGCCCTTTTTGGCCAAGCAAGCAAGCGGGCAATGCAAATCTGCACTACAAAGCAGTACCACATCCCACCGGTCAAAAGGGACATCCACAAAATGTGTAAAAACCAGAAAGGCAAGACAGGCCCTGGAGAACTGGGAGCCTTGTTATGCTGATGGGCGGGATGTAAATTGCCAACTGCCTCACTGGAGGAGTGCATTGTGTTCCCTAAAACAAGTAAACAACAGAGCTACAGAGCCAAGGCCACTTCCAGTCTAGGGAATATACCTTGGGAAAACTGAAAATCAATAAGAAAGAGCCACCTCCAAATTTAGGGCTGCACTGACTACAAGAACCTCAACTTGGGTACACCTTAAATATCCCAGGAAATATAAAAATGGTTCAAAACATTGTGGTACTTACGTACGATGGAATATCCCTCAGCCATGAAATCAATGTCATAAGACCAGTAGCAGCAAAGTGAGTGGATTCAGGTACGATGATTCTAAGTGAAATAAGTCACACAGAAAAAGAAACTTATCATAAGATATCACTTATGAAGATCCTGTAAACATGGCTACACGTGAACTGAGTTAGGAAAGAGAACAGAGTCTCACATTTAGAAAACACTCTTATGCCTGCATAAAGGGGATGGAGAGGTGGGGTGATGCATAAAACCAGAGTTTGATATAAGCACAGGGACCGTTCCAAAAACCAACTTTGGAATAGACAAGACCTACACCTTCCTCAGTGAAAGAGACTCAAAACCCCATATTTCCCGCAGAGGAATATATCTGACTAGTAAGAATCTTAAAACCTATGTATTCATATGACTCCATAAGGGAATCAAGTGTGTCTAGAGTGGCATAAACATGGCAGCGAGAATCAGCTCAAACCCACTATAAAAAGGAATTTCAAAAGCAAAACCAAAAAACAGGGAAATTCTTTACAATTCCTTCAGGGTGTCTGAGGAAACCTGGAAAGACCCTATCTACAATGACAGCTGGATGTGGCATAAGGCTGGACACTTGGGACTGAGAGGATTGGTGAGATTGGGTGAGCAAATGCAGACCCTTTCAAGCAATAATGCATGGCCCCCATTCCATGGGTCCCAACTCTCCAGGTTCAAGGGAATATTACTACAGCTATAACATGTACAGGAAACCTAGAGAATGGACACACTGTGAATACGAAAGGTTTCTAAAACTCAATGAATAGTCCCTCTCCTGGTGCTCCAGTTTGACTTTCCAACTGCCTTACTATCAATCTCCCAACTTGGAGAGACAGGCCCTTTAACCTCCTGGTTTGCACAGGTTCCCAATTTGCCAGAGGATGGAAGGGACGAGGGAGAACCCATGAGAGAGTAGCTGTTAGGCATTTGGACGGGCACATGTCACTCTAATTTCCCGGGAGGAAGAAGAATTAACCAAAGTCTCAGCCACCCACCGGGAACCAGTATAGGACATGATCCAAAATTTTGGACTTGTGTTCAGCTCACAAAAAACGAGTTGAGAAATGGAGTTCAGGGGCACAGCAATTCACAAACTGGCAGAGTGATAAAGGACAACTATCGTCCAAAAATCTGTTGAGGGAAGTCAACGAGGCGGACTTGAAAGCGAGGCAAAATAGCAGGAAACAGATTTCAAGAGGTACCTTGGAATCGCCTGTAAAGCACAGGAAGAGGGGCACAACTTGGACAATGGTGCACTTGGCCAAAAAGGGCGTATGTGTTTTCTCCTGAATATATTCAGGAGAAAACGCATACGCCCTTTTTGGCCAAGCAAGCAAGCGGGCAATGCAAATCTGCACTACAAAGAAGTATCACTTCCCACCGTTCAAAAGGGACATCCACAAAATGTGTAAAAACCAGAAAGGCAAGACAGGCCCTGGAGAACTGGGAGCCTTGTTATGCTGATGGGCGGGATGTAAATTGCCAACTGCCTCACTGGAGGAGTGCATTGTGTTCCCTAAAACAAGTAAACAACAGAGCTACAGAGCCAAGGCCACATCCAGTCTAGGGAATATACCTTGGGAAAACTGAAAATCAATAAGAAAGAGCCACCTCCAAATTTAGGGCTGCACTGACTACAAGAACCTCAACTTGGGTACACCTTAAATATCCCAGGAAATATAAAAATGGTTCAAAACATTGTGGTACTTACGTACGATGGAATATCCTTCAGCCATGAAATCAATGTCATAAGACCAGTAGCAGCAAAGTGAGTGGATTCAGGTACGATGATTCTAAGTGAAATAAGTCACACAGAAAAAGAAACTTATCATAAGATATCACTTAGGAAGATCCTGTAAACATGGCTACACGTGAACTGAGTTAGGAAAGAGAACAGAGTCTCACATTTAGAAAACACTCTTATGCCTGCATAAAGGGGAAGGAGAGGTGGGGTGATGCATAAAACCAGAGTTTGATATAAGCACAGGGACCGTTTCAAAAACCAACTTTGGAATAGACAAGACCTACACCTTCCTCAGTGAAAGAGACTCAAAACCCCATATTTCCCACAGAGGAATATATCTGACTAGTAAGAATCTTAAAACCTATGTATTGATATGTCTCCATAAGGGAATCAAGTGTGTCTAGAGTGGCATAAACATGGCAGCGAGAATCAGCTCAAACACACTATAAAAAGGAACTTCAAAAGCAAAACCAAAAAACAGGGAAATTCTTTACAATTCCTTCAGGGTGTCTGAGGAAACCTGGAAAGACCCTATCTACAATGACAGCTGTATGTGGCATAAGGCTGGACACTTGGGACTGAGAGGATTGGTGAGATTGGGTGAGCAAATGCAGACCCTTTCAAGCAATAATGCATGGCCCCCATTCCATGGGTCCCAACTCTCCAGGTTCAAGGGAATATTACTACAGCTATAACATGTACAGGAAACCTAGAGAATGGACACACTGTGAATACGAAAGGTTTCTAAAACTCAACGAATAGTCCCTCTCCTGGTGCTCCAGTTTGACTTTCCAACTGCCTTACTATCAATCTCCCAACTTGGAGAGACAGGCCCTTTAACCTCCTGGTTTGCACAGGTTCCCAATTTGGCAGAGGATGGAAGGGACGAGGGAGAACCCATGAGAGAGTAGCTGTTAGGCATTTGGACGGGCACATGTCACTCTAATTTCCCGGCAGGAAGAAGAATTAACCAAAGTCTCAGCCACCCACCGGGAACCAGTATAGGACATGATCCAAAATTTTGGACTTGCGTTCAGCTCACAAAAAACGAGTTGAGAAATGGAGCTCAGGGGCACAGCAATTCACAAACTGGCAGAGTGATAAAGGACAACTATCGTCCAAAAATCTGTTGAGGGAAGTCAACGAGGCGGACTTGAAAGTGAGGCAAAATAGCAGGAAACAGATTTCAAGAGGTACCTTGGAATCGCCTGTAAAGCACAGGAAGAGGGGCACAACTTGGACAATGGTGCACTTGGCCAAAAAGGGCGTATGCGTTTTCTCCTGAATATATTCAGGAGAAAACGCATACGCCCTTTTTGGCCAAGCAAGCAAGCGGGCAATGCAAATCTGCACTACAAAGCAGTACCACATCCCACCGGTCAAAAGGGACATCCACAAAATGTGTAAAAACCAGAAAGGCAAGACAGGCCCTGGAGAACTGGGAGCCTTGTTATGCTGATGGGCGGGATGTAAATTGCCAACTGCCTCACTGGAGGAGTGCATTGTGTTCCCTAAAACAAGTAAACAACAGAGCTACAGAGCCAAGGCCACTTCCAGTCTAGGGAATATACCTTGGGAAAACTGAAAATCAATAAGAAAGAGCCACCTCCAAATTTAGGGCTGCACTGACTACAAGAACCTCAACTTGGGTACACCTTAAATATCCCAGGAAATATAAAAATGGTTCAAAACATTGTGGTACTTACGTACGATGGAATATCCCTCAGCGATGAAATCAATGTCATAAGACCAGTAGCAGCAAAGTGAGTGGATTCAGGTACGATGATTCTAAGTGAAATAAGTCACACAGAAAAAGAAACTTATCATAAGATATCACTTATGAAGATCCTGTAAACATGGCTACACGTGAACTGAGTTAGGAAAGAGAACAGAGTCTCACATTTAGAAAACACTCTTATGCCTGCATAAAGGGGATGGAGAGGTGGGGTGATGCATAAAACCAGAGTTTGATATAAGCACAGGGACCGTTCCAAAAACCAACTTTGGAATAGACAAGACCTACACCTTCCTCAGTGAAAGAGACTCAAAACCCCATATTTCCCGCAGAGGAATATATCTGACTAGTAAGAATCTTAAAACCTATGTATTCATATGACTCCATAAGGGAATCAAGTGTGTCTAGAGTGGCATAAACATGGCAGCGAGAATCTGCTCAAACCCACTATAAAAAGGAATTTCAAAAGCAAAACCAAAAAACAGGGAAATTCTTTACAATTCCTTCAGGGTGTCTGAGGAAACCTGGAAAGACCCTATCTACAATGACAGCTGGATGTGGCATAAGGCTGGACACTTGGGACTGAGAGGATTGGTGAGATTGGGTGAGCAAATGCAGACCCTTTCAAGCAATAATGCATGGCCCCCATTCCATGGGTCCCAACTCTCCAGGTTCAACGGAATATTACTACAGCTATAACATGTACAGGAAACCTAGAGAATGGACACACTGTGAATACGAAAGGTTTCTAAAACTCAATGAATAGTCCCTCTCCTGGTGCTCCAGTTTGACTTTCCAACTGCCTTACTATCAATCTCCCAACTTGGAGAGACAGGCCCTTTAACCTCCTGGTTTGCACAGGTTCCCAATTTGGCAGAGGATGGAAGGGACGAGGGAGAACCCATGAGAGAGTAGCTGTTAGGCATTTGGACGGGCACATGTCACTCTAATTTCCCGGCAGGAAGAAGAATTAACCAAAGTCTCAGCCACCCACCGGGAACCAGTATAGGACATGATCCAAAATTTTGGACTTGTGTTCAGCTCACAAAAAACGAGTTGAGAAATGGAGCTCAGGGGCACAGCAATTCACAAACTGGCAGAGTGATAAAGGACAACTATCATCCAAAAATCTGTTGAGGGAAGTCAACGAGGCGGACTTGAAAGCGAGGCAAAATAGCAGGAAACAGATTTCAAGAGGTACCTTGGAATCGCCTGTAAAGCACAGGAAGAGGGGCACAACTTGGACAATGGTGCACTTGGCCAAAAAGGGCGTATGCGTTTTCTCCTGAATATATTCAGGAGAAAACGCATACGCCCTTTTTGGCCAAGCAAGCAAGCGGGCAATGCAAATCTGCACTACAAAGAAGTATCACTTCCCACCGGTCAAAAGGGACATCCACAAAATGTGTAAAAACCAGAAAGGCAAGACAGGCCCTGGAGAACTGGGAGCCTTGTTATGCTGATGGGCGGGATGTAAATTGCCAACAAGTAAACAACAGAGCTACAGAGCCAAGGCCACTTCCAGTCTAGGGAATATACCTTGGGAAAACTGAAAATCAATAAGAAAGAGCCACCTCCAAATTTAGGGCTGCACTGACTACAAGAACCTCAACTTGGGTACACCTTAAATATCCCAGGAAATATAAAAATGGTTCAAAACATTGTGGTACTTACGTACGATGGAATATCCCTCAGCGATGAAATCAATGTCATAAGACCAGTAGCAGCAAAGTGAGTGGATTCAGGTACGATGATTCTAAGTGAAATAAGTCACACAGAAAAAGAAACTTATCATAAGATATCACTTATGAAGATCCTGTAAACATGGCTACACGTGAACTGAGTTAGGAAAGAGAACAGAGTCTCACATTTAGAAAACACTCTTATGCCTGCATAAAGGGGAAGGAGAGTTGGGGTGATGCATAAAACCAGAGTTTGATATAAGCACAGGGACCGTTTCAAAAACCAACTTTGGAATAGACAAGACCTACACCTTCCTCAGTGAAAGAGACTCAAAACCCCATATTTCCCACAGAGGAATATATCTGACTAGTAAGAATCTTAAAACCTATGTATTGATATGTCTCAATAAGGGAATCAAGTGTGTCTAGAGTGGCATAAACATGGCAGCGAGAATCAGCTCAAACCCACTATAAAAAGGTATTTCAAAAGCAAAACCAAAAAACAGGGAAATTCTTTACAATTCCTTCAGGGTGTCTGAGGAAACCTGGAAAGACCCTATCTACAATGACAGCTGGATGTGGCATAAGGCTGGACACTTGGGACTGAGAGGATTGGTGAGATTGGGTGAGCAAATGCAGACCCTTTCAAGCAATAATGCATGGCCCCCATTCCATGGGTCCCAACTCTCCAGGTTCAAGGGAATATTACTACAGCTATAACATGTACAGGAAACCTAGAGAATGGACACACTGTGAATACGAAAGGTTTCTAAAACTCAACGAATAGTCCCTCTCCTGGTGCTCCAGTTTGACTTTCCAACTGCCTTACTATCAATCTCCCAACTTGGAGAGACAGGCCCTTTAACCTCCTGGTTTGCACAGGTTCCCAATTTGGCAGAGGATGGAAGGGACGAGGGAGAACCCATGAGAGAGTAGCTGTTAGGCATTTGGACGGGCACATGTCACTCTAATTTCCCGGCAGGAAGAAGAATTAACCAAAGTCTCAGCCACCCACCGGGAACCAGTATAGGACATGATCCAAAATTTTGGACTTGCGTTCAGCTCACAAAAAACGAGTTGAGAAATGGAGCTCAGGGGCACAGCAATTCACAAACTGGCAGAGTGATAAAGGAC
This sequence comes from Mesoplodon densirostris, assembly GCF_025265405.1. Taxonomy (NCBI): domain Eukaryota; kingdom Metazoa; phylum Chordata; class Mammalia; order Artiodactyla; family Ziphiidae; genus Mesoplodon; species Mesoplodon densirostris. The sequence continues at coordinate 2,189,750 of NW_026778202.1, read as the reverse complement.
AACTATCGTCCAAAAATCTGTTGAGGGAAGTCAACGAGGCGGACTTGAAAGTGAGGCAAAATAGCAGGAAACAGATTTCAAGAGGTACCTTGGAATCGCCTGTAAAGCACAGGAAGAGGGGCACAACTTGGACAATGGTGCACTTGGCCAAAAAGGGCGTATGCGTTTTCTCCTGAATATATTCAGGAGAAAACGCATACGCCCTTTTTGGCCAAGCAAGCAAGCGGGCAATGCAAATCTGCACTACAAAGCAGTACCACATCCCACCGGTCAAAAGGGACATCCACAAAATGTGTAAAAACCAGAAAGGCAAGACAGGCCCTGGAGAACTGGGAGCCTTGTTATGCTGATGGGCGGGATGTAAATTGCCAACTGCCTCACTGGAGGAGTGCATTGTGTTCCCTAAAACAAGTAAACAACAGAGCTACAGAGCCAAGGCCACTTCCAGTCTAGGGAATATACCTTGGGAAAACTGAAAATCAATAAGAAAGAGCCACCTCCAAATTTAGGGCTGCACTGACTACAAGAACCTCAACTTGGGTACACCTTAAATATCCCAGGAAATATAAAAATGGTTCAAAACATTGTGGTACTTACGTACGATGGAATATCCCTCAGCCATGAAATCAATGTCATAAGACCAGTAGCAGCAAAGTGAGTGGATTCAGGTACGATGATTCTAAGTGAAATAAGTCACACAGAAAAAGAAACTTATCATAAGATATCACTTATGAAGATCCTGTAAACATGGCTACACGTGAACTGAGTTAGGAAAGAGAACAGAGTCTCACATTTAGAAAACACTCTTATGCCTGCATAAAGGGGATGGAGAGGTGGGGTGATGCATAAAACCAGAGTTTGATATAAGCACAGGGACCGTTCCAAAAACCAACTTTGGAATAGACAAGACCTACACCTTCCTCAGTGAAAGAGACTCAAAACCCCATATTTCCCGCAGAGGAATATATCTGACTAGTAAGAATCTTAAAACCTATGTATTCATATGACTCCATAAGGGAATCAAGTGTGTCTAGAGTGGCATAAACATGGCAGCGAGAATCAGCTCAAACCCACTATAAAAAGGAATTTCAAAAGCAAAACCAAAAAACAGGGAAATTCTTTACAATTCCTTCAGGGTGTCTGAGGAAACCTGGAAAGACCCTATCTACAATGACAGCTGGATGTGGCATAAGGCTGGACACTTGGGACTGAGAGGATTGGTGAGATTGGGTGAGCAAATGCAGACCCTTTCAAGCAATAATGCATGGCCCCCATTCCATGGGTCCCAACTCTCCAGGTTCAAGGGAATATTACTACAGCTATAACATGTACAGGAAACCTAGAGAATGGACACACTGTGAATACGAAAGGTTTCTAAAACTCAATGAATAGTCCCTCTCCTGGTGCTCCAGTTTGACTTTCCAACTGCCTTACTATCAATCTCCCAACTTGGAGAGACAGGCCCTTTAACCTCCTGGTTTGCACAGGTTCCCAATTTGCCAGAGGATGGAAGGGACGAGGGAGAACCCATGAGAGAGTAGCTGTTAGGCATTTGGACGGGCACATGTCACTCTAATTTCCCGGGAGGAAGAAGAATTAACCAAAGTCTCAGCCACCCACCGGGAACCAGTATAGGACATGATCCAAAATTTTGGACTTGTGTTCAGCTCACAAAAAACGAGTTGAGAAATGGAGTTCAGGGGCACAGCAATTCACAAACTGGCAGAGTGATAAAGGACAACTATCGTCCAAAAATCTGTTGAGGGAAGTCAACGAGGCGGACTTGAAAGCGAGGCAAAATAGCAGGAAACAGATTTCAAGAGGTACCTTGGAATCGCCTGTAAAGCACAGGAAGAGGGGCACAACTTGGACAATGGTGCACTTGGCCAAAAAGGGCGTATGTGTTTTCTCCTGAATATATTCAGGAGAAAACGCATACGCCCTTTTTGGCCAAGCAAGCAAGCGGGCAATGCAAATCTGCACTACAAAGAAGTATCACTTCCCACCGTTCAAAAGGGACATCCACAAAATGTGTAAAAACCAGAAAGGCAAGACAGGCCCTGGAGAACTGGGAGCCTTGTTATGCTGATGGGCGGGATGTAAATTGCCAACTGCCTCACTGGAGGAGTGCATTGTGTTCCCTAAAACAAGTAAACAACAGAGCTACAGAGCCAAGGCCACATCCAGTCTAGGGAATATACCTTGGGAAAACTGAAAATCAATAAGAAAGAGCCACCTCCAAATTTAGGGCTGCACTGACTACAAGAACCTCAACTTGGGTACACCTTAAATATCCCAGGAAATATAAAAATGGTTCAAAACATTGTGGTACTTACGTACGATGGAATATCCTTCAGCCATGAAATCAATGTCATAAGACCAGTAGCAGCAAAGTGAGTGGATTCAGGTACGATGATTCTAAGTGAAATAAGTCACACAGAAAAAGAAACTTATCATAAGATATCACTTAGGAAGATCCTGTAAACATGGCTACACGTGAACTGAGTTAGGAAAGAGAACAGAGTCTCACATTTAGAAAACACTCTTATGCCTGCATAAAGGGGAAGGAGAGGTGGGGTGATGCATAAAACCAGAGTTTGATATAAGCACAGGGACCGTTTCAAAAACCAACTTTGGAATAGACAAGACCTACACCTTCCTCAGTGAAAGAGACTCAAAACCCCATATTTCCCACAGAGGAATATATCTGACTAGTAAGAATCTTAAAACCTATGTATTGATATGTCTCCATAAGGGAATCAAGTGTGTCTAGAGTGGCATAAACATGGCAGCGAGAATCAGCTCAAACCCACTATAAAAAGGAACTTCAAAAGCAAAACCAAAAAACAGGGAAATTCTTTACAATTCCTTCAGGGTGTCTGAGGAAACCTGGAAAGACCCTATCTACAATGACAGCTGTATGTGGCATAAGGCTGGACACTTGGGACTGAGAGGATTGGTGAGATTGGGTGAGCAAATGCAGACCCTTTCAAGCAATAATGCATGGCCCCCATTCCATGGGTCCCAACTCTCCAGGTTCAAGGGAATATTACTACAGCTATAACATGTACAGGAAACCTAGAGAATGGACACACTGTGAATACGAAAGGTTTCTAAAACTCAACGAATAGTCCCTCTCCTGGTGCTCCAGTTTGACTTTCCAACTGCCTTACTATCAATCTCCCAACTTGGAGAGACAGGCCCTTTAACCTCCTGGTTTGCACAGGTTCCCAATTTGGCAGAGGATGGAAGGGACGAGGGAGAACCCATGAGAGAGTAGCTGTTAGGCATTTGGACGGGCACATGTCACTCTAATTTCCCGGCAGGAAGAAGAATTAACCAAAGTCTCAGCCACCCACCGGGAACCAGTATAGGACATGATCCAAAATTTTGGACTTGCGTTCAGCTCACAAAAAACGAGTTGAGAAATGGAGCTCAGGGGCACAGCAATTCACAAACTGGCAGAGTGATAAAGGACAACTATCGTCCAAAAATCTGTTGAGGGAAGTCAACGAGGCGGACTTGAAAGTGAGGCAAAATAGCAGGAAACAGATTTCAAGAGGTACCTTGGAATCGCCTGTAAAGCACAGGAAGAGGGGCACAACTTGGACAATGGTGCACTTGGCCAAAAAGGGCGTATGCGTTTTCTCCTGAATATATTCAGGAGAAAACGCATACGCCCTTTTTGGCCAAGCAAGCAAGCGGGCAATGCAAATCTGCACTACAAAGCAGTACCACATCCCACCGGTCAAAAGGGACATCCACAAAATGTGTAAAAACCAGAAAGGCAAGACAGGCCCTGGAGAACTGGGAGCCTTGTTATGCTGATGGGCGGGATGTAAATTGCCAACTGCCTCACTGGAGGAGTGCATTGTGTTCCCTAAAACAAGTAAACAACAGAGCTACAGAGCCAAGGCCACTTCCAGTCTAGGGAATATACCTTGGGAAAACTGAAAATCAATAAGAAAGAGCCACCTCCAAATTTAGGGCTGCACTGACTACAAGAACCTCAACTTGGGTACACCTTAAATATCCCAGGAAATATAAAAATGGTTCAAAACATTGTGGTACTTACGTACGATGGAATATCCCTCAGCGATGAAATCAATGTCATAAGACCAGTAGCAGCAAAGTGAGTGGATTCAGGTACGATGATTCTAAGTGAAATAAGTCACACAGAAAAAGAAACTTATCATAAGATATCACTTATGAAGATCCTGTAAACATGGCTACACGTGAACTGAGTTAGGAAAGAGAACAGAGTCTCACATTTAGAAAACACTCTTATGCCTGCATAAAGGGGATGGAGAGGTGGGGTGATGCATAAAACCAGAGTTTGATATAAGCACAGGGACCGTTCCAAAAACCAACTTTGGAATAGACAAGACCTACACCTTCCTCAGTGAAAGAGACTCAAAACCCCATATTTCCCGCAGAGGAATATATCTGACTAGTAAGAATCTTAAAACCTATGTATTCATATGACTCCATAAGGGAATCAAGTGTGTCTAGAGTGGCATAAACATGGCAGCGAGAATCTGCTCAAACCCACTATAAAAAGGAATTTCAAAAGCAAAACCAAAAAACAGGGAAATTCTTTACAATTCCTTCAGGGTGTCTGAGGAAACCTGGAAAGACCCTATCTACAATGACAGCTGGATGTGGCATAAGGCTGGACACTTGGGACTGAGAGGATTGGTGAGATTGGGTGAGCAAATGCAGACACTTTCAAGCAATAATGCATGGCCCCCATTCCATGGGTCCCAACTCTCCAGGTTCAACGGAATATTACTACAGCTATAACATGTACAGGAAACCTAGAGAATGGACACACTGTGAATACGAAAGGTTTCTAAAACTCAATGAATAGTCCCTCTCCTGGTGCTCCAGTTTGACTTTCCAACTGCCTTACTATCAATCTCCCAACTTGGAGAGACAGGCCCTTTAACCTCCTGGTTTGCACAGGTTCCCAATTTGGCAGAGGATGGAAGGGACGAGGGAGAACCCATGAGAGAGTAGCTGTTAGGCATTTGGACGGGCACATGTCACTCTAATTTCCCGGCAGGAAGAAGAATTAACCAAAGTCTCAGCCACCCACCGGGAACCAGTATAGGACATGATCCAAAATTTTGGACTTGCGTTCAGCTCACAAAAAACGAGTTGAGAAATGGAGCTCAGGGGCACAGCAATTCACAAACTGGCAGAGTGATAAAGGACAACTATCGTCCAAAAATCTGTTGAGGGAAGTCAACGAGGCGGACTTGAAAGTGAGGCAAAATAGCAGGAAACAGATTTCAAGAGGTACCTTGGAATCGCCTGTAAAGCACAGGAAGAGGGGCACAACTTGGACAATGGTGCACTTGGCCAAAAAGGGCGTATGCGTTTTCTCCTGAATATATTCAGGAGAAAACGCATACGCCCTTTTTGGCCAAGCAAGCAAGCGGGCAATGCAAATCTGCACTACAAAGCAGTACCACATCCCACCGGTCAAAAGGGACATCCACAAAATGTGTAAAAACCAGAAAGGCAAGACAGGCCCTGGAGAACTGGGAGCCTTGTTATGCTGATGGGCGGGATGTAAATTGCCAACTGCCTCACTGGAGGAGTGCATTGTGTTCCCTAAAACAAGTAAACAACAGAGCTACAGAGCCAAGGCCACTTCCAGTCTAGGGAATATACCTTGGGAAAACTGAAAATCAATAAGAAAGAGCCACCTCCAAATTTAGGGCTGCACTGACTACAAGAACCTCAACTTGGGTACACCTTAAATATCCCAGGAAATATAAAAATGGTTCAAAACATTGTGGTACTTACGTACGATGGAATATCCCTCAGCGATGAAATCAATGTCATAAGACCAGTAGCAGCAAAGTGAGTGGATTCAGGTACGATGATTCTAAGTGAAATAAGTCACACAGAAAAAGAAACTTATCATAAGATATCACTTATGAAGATCCTGTAAACATGGCTACACGTGAACTGAGTTAGGAAAGAGAACAGAGTCTCACATTTAGAAAACACTCTTATGCCTGCATAAAGGGGATGGAGAGGTGGGGTGATGCATAAAACCAGAGTTTGATATAAGCACAGGGACCGTTCCAAAAACCAACTTTGGAATAGACAAGACCTACACCTTCCTCAGTGAAAGAGACTCAAAACCCCATATTTCCCGCAGAGGAATATATCTGACTAGTAAGAATCTTAAAACCTATGTATTCATATGACTCCATAAGGGAATCAAGTGTGTCTAGAGTGGCATAAACATGGCAGCGAGAATCTGCTCAAACCCACTATAAAAAGGAATTTCAAAAGCAAAACCAAAAAACAGGGAAATTCTTTACAATTCCTTCAGGGTGTCTGAGGAAACCTGGAAAGACCCTATCTACAATGACAGCTGGATGTGGCATAAGGCTGGACACTTGGGACTGAGAGGATTGGTGAGATTGGGTGAGCAAATGCAGACCCTTTCAAGCAATAATGCATGGCCCCCATTCCATGGGTCCCAACTCTCCAGGTTCAACGGAATATTACTACAGCTATAACATGTACAGGAAACCTAGAGAATGGACACACTGTGAATACGAAAGGTTTCTAAAACTCAATGAATAGTCCCTCTCCTGGTGCTCCAGTTTGACTTTCCAACTGCCTTACTATCAATCTCCCAACTTGGAGAGACAGGCCCTTTAACCTCCTGGTTTGCACAGGTTCCCAATTTGGCAGAGGATGGAAGGGACGAGGGAGAACCCATGAGAGAGTAGCTGTTAGGCATTTGGACGGGCACATGTCACTCTAATTTCCCGGCAGGAAGAAGAATTAACCAAAGTCTCAGCCACCCACCGGGAACCAGTATAGGACATGATCCAAAATTTTGGACTTGTGTTCAGCTCACAAAAAACGAGTTGAGAAATGGAGCTCAGGGGCACAGCAATTCACAAACTGGCAGAGTGATAAAGGACAACTATCATCCAAAAATCTGTTGAGGGAAGTCAACGAGGCGGACTTGAAAGCGAGGCAAAATAGCAGGAAACAGATTTCAAGAGGTACCTTGGAATCGCCTGTAAAGCACAGGAAGAGGGGCACAACTTGGACAATGGTGCACTTGGCCAAAAAGGGCGTATGCGTTTTCTCCTGAATATATTCAGGAGAAAACGCATACGCCCTTTTTGGCCAAGCAAGCAAGCGGGCAATGCAAATCTGCACTACAAAGAAGTATCACTTCCCACCGGTCAAAAGGGACATCCACAAAATGTGTAAAAACCAGAAAGGCAAGACAGGCCCTGGAGAACTGGGAGCCTTGTTATGCTGATGGGCGGGATGTAAATTGCCAACAAGTAAACAACAGAGCTACAGAGCCAAGGCCACTTCCAGTCTAGGGAATATACCTTGGGAAAACTGAAAATCAATAAGAAAGAGCCACCTCCAAATTTAGGGCTGCACTGACTACAAGAACCTCAACTTGGGTACACCTTAAATATCCCAGGAAATATAAAAATGGTTCAAAACATTGTGGTACTTACGTACGATGGAATATCCCTCAGCGATGAAATCAATGTCATAAGACCAGTAGCAGCAAAGTGAGTGGATTCAGGTACGATGATTCTAAGTGAAATAAGTCACACAGAAAAAGAAACTTATCATAAGATATCACTTATGAAGATCCTGTAAACATGGCTACACGTGAACTGAGTTAGGAAAGAGAACAGAGTCTCACATTTAGAAAACACTCTTATGCCTGCATAAAGGGGAAGGAGAGTTGGGGTGATGCATAAAACCAGAGTTTGATATAAGCACAGGGACCGTTTCAAAAACCAACTTTGGAATAGACAAGACCTACACCTTCCTCAGTGAAAGAGACTCAAAACCCCATATTTCCCACAGAGGAATATATCTGACTAGTAAGAATCTTAAAACCTATGTATTGATATGTCTCAATAAGGGAATCAAGTGTGTCTAGAGTGGCATAAACATGGCAGCGAGAATCAGCTCAAACCCACTATAAAAAGGTATTTCAAAAGCAAAACCAAAAAACAGGGAAATTCTTTACAATTCCTTCAGGGTGTCTGAGGAAACCTGGAAAGACCCTATCTACAATGACAGCTGGATGTGGCATAAGGCTGGACACTTGGGACTGAGAGGATTGGTGAGATTGGGTGAGCAAATGCAGACCCTTTCAAGCAATAATGCATGGCCCCCATTCCATGGGTCCCAACTCTCCAGGTTCAAGGGAATATTACTACAGCTATAACATGTACAGGAAACCTAGAGAATGGACACACTGTGAATACGAAAGGTTTCTAAAACTCAACGAATAGTCCCTCTCCTGGTGCTCCAGTTTGACTTTCCAACTGCCTTACTATCAATCTCCCAACTTGGAGAGACAGGCCCTTTAACCTCCTGGTTTGCACAGGTTCCCAATTTGGCAGAGGATGGAAGGGACGAGGGAGAACCCATGAGAGAGTAGCTGTTAGGCATTTGGACGGGCACATGTCACTCTAATTTCCCGGCAGGAAGAAGAATTAACCAAAGTCTCAGCCACCCACCGGGAACCAGTATAGGACATGATCCAAAATTTTGGACTTGTGTTCAGCTCACAAAAAACGAGTTGAGAAATGGAGCTCAGGGGCACAGCAATTCACAAACTGGCAGAGTGATAAAGGACAACTATCGTCCAAAAATCTGTTGAGGGAAGTCAACGAGGCGGACTTGAAAGCGAGGCAAAATAGCAGGAAACAGATTTCAAGAGGTACCTTGGAATCGCCTGTAAAGCACAGGAAGAGGGGCACAACTTGGACAATGGTGCACTTGGCCAAAAAGGGCGTATGCGTTTTCTCCTGAATATATTCAGGGGAAAACGCATACGCCCTTTTTGGCCAAGCAAGCAAGCGGGCAATGCGAATCTGCACTACAAAGAAGTATCACTTCCCACCGGTCAAAAGGGACATCCACAAAATGTGTAAAAACCAGAAAGGCAAGACAGGCCCTGGAGAACTGGGAGCCTTGTTATGCTGATGGGCGGGATGTAAATTGCCAACTGCCTCAATGGAGGAGTGCATTGTGTTCCCTAAAACAAGTAAACAACAGAGCTACAGAGCAAAGGCCACTTCCAGTCTAGGGAATATACCTTGGGAAAACTGAAAATCAATAAGAAAGAGCCACCTCCAAATTTAGGGCTGCACTGACTACAAGAACCTCAACTTGGGTACACCTTAAATATCCCAGGAAATATAAAAATGGTTCAAAACATTGTGGTACTTACGTACGATGGAATATACCTCAGCGATGAAATCAATGTCATAAGACCAGTAGCAGCAAAGTGAGTGGATTCAGGTACGATGATTCTAAGTGAAATAAGTCACACAGAAAAAGAAACTTATCATAAGATATCACTTAGGAAGATCCTGTAAACATGGCTACACGTGAACTGAGTTAGGAAAGAGAACAGAGTCTCACATTTAGAAAACACTCTTATGCCTGCATAAAGGGGAAGGAGAGGTGGGGTGATGCATAAAACCAGAGTTTGATATAAGCACAGGGACCGTTTCAAAAACCAACTTTGGAATAGACAAGACCTACACCTTCCTCAGTGAAAGAGACTCAAAACCCCATATTTCCCACAGAGGAATATATCTGACTAGTAAGAATCTTAAAACCTATGTATTGATATGTCTCCATAAGGGAATCAAGTGTGTCTAGAGTGGCATAAACATGGCAGCGAGAATCAGCTCAAACCCACTATAAAAAGGAACTTCAAAAGCAAAACCAAAAAACAGGGAAATTCTTTACAATTCCTTCAGGGTGTCTGAGGAAACCTGGAAAGACCCTATCTACAATGACAGCTGGATGTGGCATAAGGCTGGACACTTGGGACTGAGAGGATTGGTGAGATTGGGTGAGCAAATGCAGACCCTTTCAAGCAATAATGCATGGCCCCCATTCCATGGGTCCCAACTCTCCAGGTTCAACGGAATATTACTACAGCTATAACATGTACAGGAAACCTAGAGAATGGACACACTGTGAATACGAAAGGTTTCTAAAACTCAATGAATAGTCCCTCTCCTGGTGCTCCAGTTTGACTTTCCAACTGCCTTACTATCAATCTCCCAACTTGGAGAGACAGGCCCTTTAACCTCCTGGTTTGCACAGGTTCCCAATTTGGCAGAGGATGGAAGGGACGAGGGAGAACCCATGAGAGAGTAGCTGTTAGGCATTTGGACGGGCACATGTCACTCTAATTTCCCGGCAGGAAGAAGAATTAACCAAAGTCTCAGCCACCCACCAGGAACCAGTATAGGACATGATCCAAAATTTTGGACTTGTGTTCAGCTCACAAAAAACGAGTTGAGAAATGGAGCTCAGGGGCACAGCAATTCACAAACTGGCAGAGTGATAAAGGACAACTATCATCCAAAAATCTGTTGAGGGAAGTCAACGAGGCGGACTTGAAAGCGAGGCAAAATAGCAGGAAACAGATTTCAAGAGGTACCTTGGAATCGCCTGTAAAGCACAGGAAGAGGGGCACAACTTGGACAATGGTGCACTTGGCCAAAAAGGGCGTATGCGTTTTCTCCTGAATATATTCAGGAGAAAACGCATACGCCCTTTTTGGCCAAGCAAGCAAGCGGGCAATGCAAATCTGCACTACAAAGAAGTATCACTTCCCACCGGTCAAAAGGGACATCCACAAAATGTGTAAAAACCAGAAAGGCAAGACAGGCCCTGGAGAACTGGGAGCCTTGTTATGCTGATGGGCGGGATGTAAATTGCCAACTGCCTCACTGGAGGAGTGCATTGTGTTCCCTAAAACAAGTAAACAACAGAGCTACAGAGCCAAGGCCACTTCCAGTCTAGGGAATATACCTTGGGAAAACTGAAAATCAATAAGAAAGAGCCACCTCCAAATTTAGGGCTGCACTGACTACAAGAACCTCAACTTGGGTACACCTTAAATATCCCAGGAAATATAAAAATGGTTCAAAACATTGTGGTACTTACGTACGATGGAATATCCCTCAGCCATGAAATCAATGTCATAAGACCAGTAGCAGCAAAGTGAGTGGATTCAGGTACGATGATTCTAAGTGAAATAAGTCACACAGAAAAAGAAACTTATCATAAGATATCACTTAGGAAGATCCTGTAAACATGGCTACACGTGAACTGAGTTAGGAAAGAGAACAGAGTCTCACATTTAGAAAACACTCTTATGCCTGCATAAAGGGGAAGAAGAGGTGGGGTGATGCATAAAACCAGAGTTTGATATAAGCACAGGGACCGTTTCAAAAACCAACTTTGGAATAGACAAGACCTACACCTTCCTCAGTGAAAGAGACTCAAAACCCCATATTTCCCACAGAGGAATATATCTGACTAGTAAGAATCTTAAAACCTATGTATTGATATGTCTCCATAAGGGAATCAAGTGTGTCTAGAGTGGCATAAAGATGGCAGCGAGAATCAGCTCAAACCCACTATAAAAAGGTATTTCAAAAGCAAAACCAAAAAACAGGGAAATTCTTTACAATTCCTTCAGGGTGTCTGAGGAAACCTGGAAAGACCCTATCTACAATGACAGCTGGATGTGGCATAAGGCTGGACACTTGGGACTGAGAGGATTGGTGAGATTGGGTGAGCAAATGCAGACCCTTTCAAGCAATAATGCATGGCCCCCATTCCATGGGTCCCAACTCTCCAGGTTCAAGGGAATATTACTACAGCTATAACATGTACAGAAAACCTAGAGAATGGACACACTGTGAATACGAAAGGTTTCTAAAACTCAACGAATAGTCCCTCTCCTGGTGCTCCAGTTTGACTTTCCAACTGCCTTACTATCAATCTCCCAACTTGGAGAGACAGGCCCTTTAACCTCCTGGTTTGCACAGGTTCCCAATTTGGCAGAGGATGGAAGGGACGAGGGAGAACCAATGAGAGAGTAGCTGTTAGGCATTTGGACGGGCACATGTCACTCTAATTTCCCGGCAGGAAGAAGAATTAACCAAAGTCTCAGCCACCCACCGGGAACCAGTATAGGACATGATCCAAAATTTTGGACTTGTGTTCAGCTCACAAAAAACGAGTTGAGAAATGGAGCTCAGGGGCACAGCAATTCACAAACTGGCAGAGTGATAAAGGACAACTATCGTCCAAAAATCTGTTGAGGGAAGTCAACGAGGCGGACTTGAAAGCGAGGCAAAATAGCAGGAAACAGATTTCAAGAGGTACCTTGGAATCGCCTGTAAAGCACAGGAAGAGGGGCACAACTTGGACAATGGTGCACTTGGCCAAAAAGGGCGTATGCGTTTTCTCCTGAATATATTCAGGAGAAAACGCATACGCCCTTTTTGGCCAAGCAAGCAAGCGGGCAATGCATATCTGCACTACAAAGAAGTATCACTTCCCACCGGTCAAAAGGGACATCCACAAAATGTGTAAAAACCAGAAAGGCAAGACAGGCCCTGGAGAACTGGGAGCCTTGTTATGCTGATGGGCGGGATGTAAATTGCCAACTGCCTCACTGGAGGAGTGCATTGTGTTCCCTAAAACAAGTAAACAACAGAGCTACAGAGCCAAGGCCACTTCCAGTCTAGGGAATATACCTTGGGAAAACTGAAAATCAATAAGAAAGAGCCACCTCCAAATTTAGGGCTGCACTGACTACAAGAACCTCAACTTGGGTACACCTTAAATATCCCAGGAAATATAAAAATGGTTCAAAACATTGTGGTACTTACGTACGATGGAATATCCCTCAGCCATGAAATCAATGTCATAAGACCAGTAGCAGCAAAGTGAGTGGATTCAGGTACGATGATTCTAAGTGAAATAAGTCACACAGAAAAAGAAACTTATCATAAGATATCACTTAGGAAGATCCTGTAAACATGGCTACACGTGAACTGAGTTAGGAAAGAGAACAGAGTCTCACATTTAGAAAACACTCTTATGCCTGCATAAAGGGGAAGGAGAGGTGGGGTGATGCATAAAACCAGAGTTTGATATAAGCACAGGGACCGTTTCAAAACCAACTTTGGAATAGACAAGACCTACACCTTCCTCAGTGAAAGAGACTCAAAACCCCATATTTCCCACAGAGGAATATATCTGACTAGTAAGAATCTTAAAACCTATGTATTGATATGTCTCCATAAGGGAATCAAGTGTGTCTAGAGTGGCATAAACATGGCAGCGAGAATCAGCTCAAACCCACTAAAAAGGAATTTCAAAAGCAAAACCAAAAAACAGGGAAATTCTTTACAATTCCTTCAGGGTGTCTGAGGAAACATGGAAAGACCCTATCTACAATGACAGCTGGATGTGGCATAAGGCTGGACACTTGGGACTGAGAGGATTGGTGAGATTGGGTGAGCAAATGCAGACCCTTTCAAGCAATAATGCATGGCCCCCATTCCATGGGTCCCAACTCTCCAGGTTCAAGGGAATATTACTACAGCTATAACATGTACAGGAAACCTAGAGAATGGACACACTGTGAATACGAAAGGTTTCTAAAACTCAACGAATAGTCCCTCTCCTGGTGCTCCAGTTTGACTTTCCAACTGCCTTACTATCAATCTCCCAACTTGGAGAGACAGGCCCTTTAACCTCCTGGTTTGCACAGGTTCCCAATTTGGCAGAGGATGGAAGGGACGAGGGAGAACCCATGAGAGAGTAGCTGTTAGGCATTTGGACGGGCACATGTCACTCTAATTTCCCGGCAGGAAGAAGAATTAACCAAAGTCTCAGCCACCCACCGGGAACCAGTATAGGACATGATCCAAAATTTTGGACTTGCGTTCAGCTCACAAAAAACGAGTTGAGAAATGGAGCTCAGGGGCACAGCAATTCACAAACTGGCAGAGTGATAAAGGACAACTATCGTCCAAAAATCTGTTGAGGGAAGTCAACGAGGCGGACTTGAAAGTGAGGCAAAATAGCAGGAAAGAGATTTCAAGAGGTACCTTGGAATCGCCTGTAAAGCACAGGAAGAGGGGCACAACTTGGACAATGGTGCACTTGGCCAAAAAGGGCGTATGCGTTTTCTCCTGAATATATTCAGGAGAAAATGCATACGCCCTTTTTGGCCAAGCAAGCAAGCGGGCAATGCAAATCTGCACTACAAAGAAGTACCACTTCCCACCGGTCAAAAGGGACATCCACAAAATGTGTAAAAACCAGAAAGGCAAGACAGGCCCTGGAGAACTGGGAGCCTTGTTATGCTGATGGGCGGGATGTAAATTGCCAACTGCCTCACTGGAGGAGTGCATTGTGTTCCCTAAAACAAGTAAACAACAGAGCTACAGAGCCAAGGCCACTTCCAGTCTAGGGAATATACCTTGGGAAAACTGAAAATCAATAAGAAAGAGCCACCTCCAAATTTAGGGCTGCACTGACTACAAGAACCTCAACTTGGGTACACCTTAAATATCCCAGGAAATATAAAAATGGTTCAAAACATTGTGGTACTTACGTACGATGGAATATCCCTCAGCGATGAAATCAATGTCATAAGACCAGTAGCAGCAAAGTGAGTGGATTCAGGTACAATGATTCTAAGTGAAATAAGTCACACAGAAAAAGAAACTTATCATAAGATATCACTTATGAAGATCCTGTAAACATGCCTACACGTGAACTGAGTTAGGAAAGAGAACAGAGTCTCACATTTAGAAAACACTCTTATGCCTGCATAAAGGGGATGGAGAGGTGGGGTGAAGCATAAAACCAGAGTTTGATATAAGCACAGGGACCGTTCCAAAAACCAACTTTGGAATAGACAAGACCTACACCTTCCTCAGTGAAAGAGACTCAAAACCCCATATTTCCCGCAGAGGAATATATCTGACTAGTAAGAATCTTAAAACCTATGTATTGATATGACTCCATAAGGGAATCAAGTGTGTCTAGAGTGGCATAAACATGGCAGCGAGAATCAGCTCAAACCCACTATAAAAAGGAATTTCAAAAGCAAAACCAAAAAACAGGGAAATTCTTTACAATTCCTTCAGGGTGTCTGAGGAAACCTGGAAAGACCCTATCTACAATGACAGCTGGATGTGGCATGAGGCTGGACACTTGGGACTGAGAGGATTGGTGAGATTGGGTGAGCAAATGCAGACCCTTTCAAGCAACAATGCATGGCCCCCATTCCATGGGTCCCAACTCTCCAGGTTCAAGGGAATATTACTACAGCTATAACATGTACAGGAAACCTAGAGAATGGACACACTGTGAATACGAAAGGTTTCTAAAACTCAACGAATAGTCCCTCTCCTGGTGCTCCAGTTTGACTTTCCAACTGCCTTACTATCAATCTCCCAACTTGGAGAGACAGGCCCTTTAACCTCCTGGTTTGCACAGGTTCCCAATTTGCCAGAGGATGGAAGGGACGAGGGAGAACCCATGAGAGAGTAGCTGTTAGGCATTTGGACGGGCACATGTCACTCTAATTTCCCGGCAGGAAGAAGAATTAACCAAAGTCTCAGCCACCCACCGGGAACCAGTATAGGACATGATACAAAATTTTGGACTTGTGTTCAGCTCACAAAAAACGAGTTGAGAAATGGAGCTCAGGGGCACAGCAATTCACAAACTGGCAGAGTGATAAAGGACAACTATCGTCCAAAAATCTGTTGAGGGAAGTCAACGAGGCGGACTTGAAAGCGAGGCAAAATAGCAGGAAACAGATTTCAAGAGGTACGTTGGAATCGCCTGTAAAGCACAGGAAGAGGGGCACAACTTGGACAATGGTGCACTTGGCCAAAAAGGGCGTATGCGTTTTCTCCTGAATATATTCAGGAGAAAACGCATACGCCCTTTTTGGCCAAGCAAGCAAGCGGGCAATGCAAATCTGCACTACAAAGAAGTATCACTTCCCACCGGTCAAAAGGGACATCCACAAAATGTGTAAAAACCAGAAAGGCAAGACAGGCCCTGGAGAACTGGGAGCCTTGTTATGCTGATGGGCGGGATGTAAATTGCCAACTGCCTCACTGTAGGAATGCATTGTGTTCCCTAAAACAAGTAAACAACAGAGCTACAGAGCCAAGGCCACTTCCAGTCTAGGGAATATACCTTGGGAAAACTGAAAATCAATAAGAAAGAGCCACCTCCAAATTTAGGGCTGCACTGACTACAAGAACCTCAACTTGGGTACACCTTAAATATCCCAGGAAATATAAAAATGGTTCAAAACATTGTGGTACATACGTACGATGGAATATCCCTCAGCCATGAAATCAATGTCATAAGACCAGTAGCAGCAAAGTGAGTGGATTCAGGTACGATGATTCTAAGTGAAATAAGTCACACAGAAAAAGAAACTTATCATAAGATATCACTTATGAAGATCCTGTAAACATGGCTACACGTGAACTGAGTTAGGAAAGAGAACAGAGTCTCACATTTAGAAAACACTCTTATGCCTGCATAAAGGGGATGGAGAGGTCGGGTGATGCATAAAACCAGAGTTTGATATAAGCACAGGGACCGTTCCAAAAACCAACTTTGGAATAGACAAGACCTACACCTTCCTCAGTGAAAGAGACTCAAAACCCCATATTTCCCGCAGAGGAATATATCTGACTAGTAAGAATCTTAAAACCTATGTATTGATATGACTCCATAAGGGAATCAAGTGTGTCTAGAGTGGCATAAACATGGCAGCGAGAATCAGCTCAAACCCAGTATAAAAAGGAATTTCAAAAGCAAAACGAAAAAACAGGGAAATTCTTTACAATTCCTTCAGGGTGTCTGAGGAAACCTGGAAAGACCCTATCTACAATGACAGCTGTATGTGGCATAAGGCTGGACACTTGGGACTGAGAGGATTGGTGAGATTGGGTGAGCAAATGCAGACCCTTTCAAGCAATAATGCATGGCCCCCATTCCATGGGTCCCAACTCTCCAGGTTCAAGGGAATATTACTACAGCTATAACATGTACAGGAAACCTAGAGAATAGACACACAGTGAATACGAAAGATTTCTAAAACTCAACGAATAGTCCCTCTCCTGGTGCTCCAGTTTGACTTTCCAACTGCCTTACTATCAATCTCCCAACTTGGAGAGACAGGCCCTTTAACCTCCTGGTTTGCACAGGTTCCCAATTTGGCAGAGGATGGAAGGGATGAGGGAGAACCAATGAGAGAGTAACTGTTAGGCATTTGGACGGGCACATGTCACTCTAATTTCCCGGCAGGAAGAAGAATTAACCAAAGTCTCAGCCACCCACCGGGAACCAGTAGAGGACATGATCCAAAATTTTGGACTTGCGTTCAGCTCACAAAAAACGAGTTGAGAAATGGAGCTCAGGGGCACAGCAATTCACAAACTGGCAGAGTGATAAAGGACAACTATCTCCCAAAAATCTGTTGAGGGAAGTCAACGAGGCGGACTTGAAAGCGAGGCAAAATAGCAGGAAACAGATTTCAAGAGGTACCTTGGAATCGCCTGTAAGCAGAGGAAGAGGGGCACAAGTTCGACAATGGTGCACTTGGCCAAAAAGGGCGTATGCGTTTTCTCCTGAATATATTCAGGAGAAAACGCATACGCCCTTTTTGGCCAATCAAGCAAGCGGGCAATGCAAATCTGCACTACAAAGAAGTATCACTTCCCACCGGTCAAAAGGGACATCCACAAAATGTGTAAAAACCAGAAAGGCAAGACAGGCCCTGGAGAACTGGGAGGCTTGTTATGCTGATGGGCGGGATGTAAATTGCCAACTGCCTCACTGGAGGAGTGCATTGTGTTCCCTAAAACAAGTAAACAACAGAGCTACAGAGCCAAGGCCAATTCCAGTCTAGGGAATATACCTTGGGAAAACTGAAAATCAATAAGAAAGAGCCACCTCCAAATTTAGGGCTGCACTGACTACAAGAACCTCAACTTGGGTACACCTTAAATATCCCAGGAAATATAAAAATGGTTCAAAACATTGTGGTACTTACATACGATGGAATATCCCTCAGCCATGAAATCAATGTCATAAGACCAGTAGCAGCAAAGTGAGTGGATTCAGGTACGATGATTCTAAGTGAAATAAGTCACACAGAAAAAGAAACTTATCATAAGATATCACTTAGGAAGATCCTGTAAACATGGCTACACGTGAACTGAGTTAGGAAAGAGAACAGAGTCTCACATTTAGAAAACACTCTTATGCCTGCATAAAGGGGAAGGAGAGGTGGGGTGATGCATAAAACCAGAGTTTGATATAAGCACAGGGACCGTTTCAAACACCAACTTTGGAATTGACAAAACCGACACCTTCCTCAGTGAAAGAGACTCAAAACCCCATATTTCCCACAGAGGAATATATCTGACTAGTAAGAATCTTAAAACCTATGTATTGATATGTCTCCATAAGGGAATCAAGTGTGTCTAGAGTGGCATAAACATGGCAGCGAGAATCAGCTCAAACCCACTATAAAAAGGAATTTCAAAAGCAAAACCAAAAAACAGGGAAATTCTTTACAATTCCTTCAGGGTGTCTGAGGAAACCTGGAAAGACCCTATCTACAATGACAGCTGGATGTGGCATAAGGCTGGACACTTGGGACTGAGAGGATTGGTGAGATTGGGTGAGCAAATGCAGACCCTTTCAAGCAATAATGCATGGCCCCCATTCCATGGGTCCCAACTCTCCAGGTTCAAGGGAATATTACTACAGCTATAACATGTACAGGAAACCTAGAGAATGGACACACTGTGAATACGAAAGGTTTCTAAAACTCAACGAATAGTCCCTCTCCTGGTGCTCCAGTTTGACTTTCCAACTGCCTTACTATCAATCTCCCAACTTGGAGAGACAGGCCCTTTAACCTCCTGGTTTGCACAGGTTCCCAATTTGGCAGAGGATGGAAGGGACGAGGGAGAACCCATGAGAGAGTAGCTGTTAGGCATTTGGACGGGCACATGTCACTCTAATTTCCCGGCAGGAAGAAGAATTAACCAAAGTCTCAGCCACCCACCGGGAACCAGTAGAGGACATGATCCAAAATTTTGGACTTGCGTTCAGCTCACAAAAAACGAGTTGAGAAATGGAGCTCAGGGGCACAGCAATTCACAAACTGGCAGAGTGATAAAGGACAACTATCGTCCAAAAATCTGTTGAGGGAAGTCAACATGGCGGACTTGAAAGTGAGGCAAAATAGCAGGAAACAGATTTCAAGAGGTACGTTGGAATTGCCTGTAAAGCACAGGAAGAGGGGCACAACTTGGACAATGGTGCACTTGGCCAAAAAGGGCGTATGTGTTTTCTCCTGAATATATTCAGGAGAAAACACATACGCCCTTTTTGGCCAAGCAAGCAAGCGGGCAATGCAAATCTGCACTACAAAGAAGTATCACTTCACACCGGTCAAAAGGGACATCCACAAAATGTGTAAAAACCAGAAAGGCAAGACAGGCCCTGGAGAACTGGGAGCCTTGTTATGCTGATGGGCGGGATGTAAATTGCCAACTGCCTCACTGGAGGAGTGCATTGTGTTCCCTAAAACAAGTAAACAACAGAGCTACAGAGCCAAGGCCACTTCCAGTCTAGGGAATATACCTTGGGAAAACTGAAAATCAATAAGAAAGAGCCACCTCCAAATTTAGGGCTGCACTGACTACAAGAACCTCAACTTGGGTACACCTTAAATATCCCAGGAAATATAAAAATGGTTCAAAACATTGTGGTACTTACGTACGATGCAATATCCCTCAGGCATGAAATCAATGTCATAAGACCAGAAGCAGCAAAGTGAGTGGATTCAGGTACGATGATTCTAAGTGAAATAAGTCACACAGAAAAAGAAACTTATCATAAGATATCACTTATGAAGATCCTGTAAACATGGCTACACGTGAACTGAGTTAGGAAAGAGAACAGAGTCTCACATTTAGAAAACACTCTTATGCCCGCATAAAGGGGAAGGAGAGGTGGGGTGATGCATAAAACCAGAGTTTGATATAAGCACAGGGACCGTTTCAAAAACCAACTTTGGAATAGACAAGACCTACACCTTCCTCAGTGAAAGAGACTCAAAACCCCATATTTCCCACAGAGGAATATATCTGACTAGTAAGAATCTTAAAACCTATGTATTGATATGTCTCCATAAGGGAATCAAGTGTGTCTAGAGTGGCATAAACATGGCAGCGAGAATCAGCTCAAACCCACTATAAAAAGGAACTTCAAAAGCAAAACCAAAAAACAGGGAAATTCTTTACAATTCCTTCAGGGTGTCTGAGGAAACCTGGAAAGACCCTATCTACAATGACAGCTGTATGTGGCATAAGGCTGGACACTTGGGACTGAGAGGATTGGTGAGATTGGGTGAGCAAATGCAGACCCTTTCAAGCAATAATGCATGGCCCCCATTCCATGGGTCCCAACTCTCCATGTTCAAGGGAATATTACTACAGCTATAACATGTACAGGAAACCTAGAGAATGGACACACTGTGAATACGAAAGGTTTCTAAAACTCAACGAATAGTCCCTCTCCTGGTGCTCCAGTTTGACTTTCCAACTGCCTTACTATCAATCTCCCAACTTGGAGAGACAGGCCCTTTAACCTCCTGGTTTGCACAGGTTCCCAATTTGGCAGAGGATGGAAGGGACGAGGGAGAACCCATGAGAGAGTAGCTGTTAGGCATTTGGACGGGCACATGTCACTCTAATTTCCCGGCAGGAAGAAGAATTAACCAAAGTCTCAGCCACCCACCGGGAACCAGTATAGGACATGATCCAAAATTTTGGACTTGCGTTCAGCTCACAAAAAACGAGTTGAGAAATGGAGCTCAGGGGCACAGCAATTCACAAACTGGCAGAGTGGTAAAGTACAACTATCGTCCAAAAATCTGTTGAGGGAAGTCAACGAGGCGGACTTGAAAGTGAGGCAAAATAGCAGGAAACAGATTTCAAGAGGTACGTTGGAATCGCCTGTAAAGCACAGGAAGAGGGGCACAACTTGGACAATGGTGCACTTGGCCAAAAAGGGCGTATGCGTTTTCTCCTGAATATATTCAGGAGAAAACGCATACGCCCTTTTTGGCCAAGCAAGCAAGCGGGCAATGCAAATCTGCACTACAAAGAAGTATCACTTCCCACCGGTCAAAAGGGACATCCACAAAATGTGTAAAAACCAGAAAGGCAAGACAGGCCCTGGAGAACTGGGAGCCTTGTTATGCTGATGGGCGGGATGTAAATTGCCAACTGCCTCACTGGAGGAGTGCATTGTGTTCCCTAAAACAAGTAAACAACAGAGCTACAGAGCCAAGGCCACTTCCAGTCTAGGGAATATACCTTGGGAAAACTGAAAATCAATAAGAAAGAGCCACCTCCAAATTTAGGGCTGCACTGACTACAAGAACCTCAACTTGGGTACACCTTAAATATCCCAGGAAATATAAAAATGGTTCAAAACATTGTGGTACTTACGTATGATGGAATATCCCTCAGCGATGAAATCAATGTCATAAGACCAGTAGCAGCAAAGTGAGTGGATTCAGGTACGATGATTCTAAGTGAAATAAGTCACACAGAAAAAGAAACTTATCATAAGATATCACTTAGGAAGATCCTGTAAACATGGCTACACGTGAACTGAGTTAGGAAAGAGAACAGAGTCTCACATTTAGAAAACACTCTTATGCCTGCATAAAGGGGATGGAGAGGTCGGGTGATGCATAAAACCAGAGTTTGATATAAGCACAGGGACCGTTCCAAACACCAACTTTGGAATAGACAAGACCGACACCTTCCTCAGTGAAAGAGACTCAAAACCCCATATTTCCCGCAGAGGAATATATCTGACTAGTAAGAATCTTAAAACCTATGTATTGATATGTCTCCATAAGGGAATCAAGTGTGTCTAGAGTGGCATAAACATGGCAGCGAGAATCAGCTCAAACCCACTATAAAAAGGAATTTCAAAAGCAAAACCAAAAAACAGGGAAATTCTTTACAATTCCTTCAGGGTGTCCGAGGAAACCTAGAAAGACCCTATCTACAATGACAGCTGGATGTGGCATAAGGCTGGACACTTGGGACTGAGAGGATTGGTGAGATTGGGTGAGCGAATGCAGACCCTTTCAAGCAATAATGCATGGCCCCCATTCCATGGGTCCCAACTCTCCAGGTTCAAGGGAATATTACTACAGCTATAACATGTACAGGAAACCTAGAGAATGGACACACTGTGAATACGAAAGGTTTCTAAAACTCAACGAATAGTCCCTCTCCTGGTGCTCCAGTTTGACTTTCCAACTGCCTTACTATCAATCTCCCAACTTGGAGAGACAGGCCCTTTAACCTCCTGGTTTGCACAGGTTCCCAATTTGGCAGAGGATGGAAGGGACGAGTGAGAACCCATGAGAGAGTAGCTGTTAGGCATTTGGACGGGCACATGTCACTCTAATTTCCCGGCAGGAAGAAGAATTAACCAAAGTCTCAGCCACCCACCGGGAACCAGTATAGGACATGATCCAAAATTTTGGACTTGCGTTCAGCTCACAAAAAACGAGTTGAGAAATGGAGCTCAGGGGCACAGCAATTCACAAACTGGCAGAGTGATAAAGGACAACTATCGTCCAAAAATCTGTTGAGGGAAGTCAACGAGGCGGACTTGAAAGTGAGGCAAAATAGCAGGAAACAGATTTCAAGAGGTACCTTGGAATCACCTGAAAAGCACAGGAAGAGGGGCACAACTTGGACAATGGTGCACTTGGCCAAAAAGGGCGTATGCGTTTTCTCCTGAATATATTCAGGAGAAAACGCATACGCCCTTTTTGGCCAAGCAAGCAAGCGGGCAATGCAAATCTGCACTACAAAGAAGTATCACTTCCCACCGGTCAAAAGGGACATCCACAAAATGTGTAAAAACCAGAAAGGCAAGACAGGCCCTGGAGAACTGGGAGCCTTGTTATGCTGATGGGCGGGATGTAAATTGCCAACTGCCTCACTGGAGGAGTGCATTGTGTTCCCTAAAACAAGTAAACAACAGAGCTACAGAGCCAAGGCCACTTCCAGTCTAGGGAATATACCTTGGGAAAACTGAAAATCAATAAGAAAGAGACACCTCCAAATTTAGGGCTGCACTGACTACAAGAACCTAAAATTGGGTACACCTTAAATATCCCAGGAAATATAAAAATGGTTCAAAACATTGTGGTACTTACGTATGATGGAATATCCCTCAGCGATGAAATCAATGTCATAAGACCAGTAGCAGCAAAGTGAGTGGATTCAGGTACGATGATTCTAAGTGAAATAAGTCACACAGAAAAAGAAACTTATCATAAGATATCACTTATGAAGATCCTATAAACATGGCTACACGTGAACTGAGTTAGGAAAGAGAACAGAGTCTCACATTTAGAAAACACTCTTATGCCTGCATAAAGGGGAAGGAGAGGTGAGGTGATGCATAAAACCAGAGTTTGATATAAGCACAGGGACCGTTTCAAAAACCAACTTTGGAATTGACAAGACCGACACCTTCCTCAGTGAAAGAGACTCAAAACCCCATATTTCCCACAGAGCAATATATCTGACTAGTAAGAATCTTAAAACCTATGTATTGATATGTCTCCATAAGGGAATCAAGTGTGTCTAGAGTGGCATAAACATGGCAGCGAGAATCAGCTCAAACCCACTATAAAAAGGTATTTCAAAAGCAAAACCAAAAAACAGGGAAATTCTTTACAATTCCTTCAGGGTGTCTGAGGAAACCTGGAAAGACCCTATCTACAATGACAGCTGTATGTGGCATAAGGCTGGACACTTGGGACTGAGAGGATTGGTGAGATTGGGTGAGCGAATGCAGACCCTTTCAAGCAATAATGCATGGCCCCCATTCCATGGGTCCCAACTCTCCAGGTTCAAGGGAATATTACTACAGCTATAACATGTACAGGAAACCTAGAGAATGGACACACTGTGAATACGAAAGGTTTCTAAAACTCAACGAATAGTCCCTCTCCTGGTGCTCCAGTTTGACTTTCCAACTGCCTTACTATCAATCTCCCAACTTGGAGAGACAGGCTCTTTAACCTCCTGGTTTGCACAGGTTCCCAATTTGGCAGAGGATGGAAGGGATGAGGGAGAACCCATGAGAGAGTAGCTGTTAGGCATTTGGACGGGCACATGTCACTCTAATTTCCCGGCAGGAAGAAGAATTAACCAAAGTCTCAGCCACCCACCGGGAACCAGTATAGGACATGATGCAAAATTTTGGACTTGCGTTCAGCTCACAAAAAACGAGTTGAGAAATGGAGCTCAGGGGCACAGCAATTCACAAACTGGCAGAGTGATAAAGGACAACTATCGTCCAAAAATCTGTTGAGGGAAGTCAACGAGGCGGACTTGAATGTGAGGCAAAATAGCAGGAAACAGATTTCAAGAGGTACCTTGGAATCGCCTGTAAAGCACAGGAAGAGGGGCACAACTTGGACAATGGTGCACTTGGCCAAAAAGGGCGTATGCGTTTTCTCCTGAATATATTCAGGAGAAAACGCATACGCCCTTTTTGGCCAAGCAAGCAAGCGGGCAATGCAAATCTGCACTACAAAGAAGTACCACTTCCCACCCGTCAAAAGGGACATCCACAAAATGTGTAAAAACCAGAAAGGCAAGACAGGCCCTGGAGAACTGGGAGCCTTGTTATGCTGATGGGCGGGATGTAAATTGCCAACTGCCTCACTGGAGGAGTGCATTGTGTTCCCTAAAACAAGTAAACAACAGAGCTACAGAGCCAAGGCCACTTCCAGTCTAGGGAATATACCTTGGGAAAACTGAAAATCAATAAGAAAGAGCCACCTCCAAATTTAGGGCTGCACTGACTACAAGAACCTCAACTTGGGTACACCTTAAATATCCCAGGAAATATAAAAATGGTTCAAAACATTGTGGTACTTACGTATGATGGAATATCCCTCAGCGATGAAATCAATGTCATAAGACCAGTAGCAGCAAAGTGAGTGGATTCAGGTACGATGATTCTAAGTGAAATAAGTCACACAGAAAAAGAAACTTATCATAAGATATCACTTATGAAGATCCTGTAAACATGGCTACACGTGAACTGAGTTAGGAAAGAGAACAGAGTCTCACATTTAGAAAACACTCTTATGCCTGCATAAAGGGGATGGAGAGGTGGGGTGATGCATAAAACCAGAGTTTGATATAAGCACAGGGACCGTTCCAAAAACCAACTTTGGAATAGACAAGACCGACACCTTCCTCAGTGAAAGAGACTCAAAACCCCATATTTCCCGCAGAGGAATATATCTGACTAGTAAGAATCTTAAAACCTATGTATTGATATGACTCCATAAGGGAATCAAGTGTGTCTAGAGTGGCATAAGCATGGCAGCGAGAATCAGCTCAAACCCACTATAAATAGGAATTTCAAAAGCAAAACCAAAAAACAGGGAAATTCTTTACAATTCCTTCAGGGTGTCTGAGGAAACCTGGAAAGACCCTATCTACAATGACAGCTGGATGTGGCATAAGGCTGGACACTTGGGACTGAGAGGATTGGTGAGATTGGGTGAGCAAATGCAGACCCTTTCAAGCAATAATGCATGGCCCCCATTCCATGGGTCCCAACTTTCCAGGTTCAAGGGAATATTACTACAGCTATAACATGTACAGGAAACCTAAAGAATGGACACACTGTGAATACGAAAGGTTTCTAAAACTCAACGAATAGTCCCTCTCCTGGTGCTCCAGTTTGACTTTCCAACTGCCTTACTATCAATCTCCCAACTTGGAGAGACAGGCCCTTTAACCTCCTGGTTTGCACAGGTTCCCAATTTGGCAGAGGATGGAAGGGACGAAGGAGAACCCATGAGAGAGTAGCTGTTAGGCATTTGGACGGGCACATGTCACTCTAATTTCCCGGCAGGAAGAAGAATTAACCAAAGTCTCAGCCACCCACCGGGAACCAGTATAGGACATGATCCAAAATTTTGGACTTGCGTTCAGCTCACAAAAAACGAGTTGAGAAATGGAGCTCAGGGTCACAGCAATTCACAAACTGGCAGAGTGATAAAGGACAACTATCGTCCAAAAATCTGTTGAGGGAAGTCAACGAGGCGGACTTGAAAGTGAGGCAAAATAGCAGGAAACAGATTTCAAGAGGTACCTTGGAATCGCCTGTAAAGCACAGGAAGAGGGGCACAACTTGGACAATAGTGCACTTGGCCAAAAAGGGCGTATGCGTTTTCTCCTGAATATATTCAGGAGAAAACGCATACGCCCTTTTTGGCCAAGCAAGCAAGCGGGCAATGCAAATCTGCACTACAAAGAAGTACCACTTCCCACCGGTAAAAAGGGACATCCACAAAATGTGTAAAAACCAGAAAGGCAAGACAGGCCCTGGAGAACTGGGAGCCTTGTTATGCTGATGGGCGGGATGTAAATTGCCAACTGCCTCACTGGAGGAGTGCATTGTGTTCCCTAAAACAAGTAAACAACAGAGCTACAGAGCCAAGGCCACTTCCAGTCTAGGGAATATACCTTGGGAAAACTGAAAATCAATAAGAAAGAGCCACCTCCAAATTTAGGGCTGCACTGACTACAAGAACCTCAACTTGGGTACACCTTAAATATCCCAGGAAATATAAAAATGGTTCAAAACATTGTGGTACTTACATACGATGGAATATCCCTCAGCCATGAAATCAATGTCATAAGACCAGTAGCAGCAAAGTGAGTGGATTCAGGTACGATGATTCTAAGTGAAATAAGTCACACAGAAAAAGAAACTTATCATAAGATATCACTTAGGAAGATCCTGTAAACATGGCTACACGTGAACTGAGTTAGGAAAGAGAACAGTGTCTCACATTTAGAAAACACTCTTATGCCTGCATAAAGGGGAAGGAGAGGTGGGGTGATGCATAAAACCAGAGTTTGATATAAGCACAGGGACCGTTTCAAAAACCAACTTTGGAATAGACAAGACCTACACCTTCCTCAGTGAAAGAGACTCAAAACCCCATATTTCCCACAGAGGAATATATCTGACTAGTAAGAATCTTAAAACCTATGTATTGATATGTCTCCATAAGGGAATCAAGTGTGTCTAGAGTGGCATAAACATGGCAGCGAGAATCAGCTCAAACCCACTATAAAAAGGAATTTCAAAAGCAAAACCTAAAAACAGGGAAATTCTTTACAATTCCTTCAGGGTGTCTGAGGAAACCTGGAAAGACCCTATCTACAATGACAGCTGGATGTGGCATAAGGCTGGACACTTGGGACTGAGAGGATTGGTGAGATTGGGTGAGCAAATGCAGACCCTTTCAAGCAATAATGCATGGCCCCCATTCCATGGGTCCCAACTCTCCAGGTTCAAGGGAATATTACTACAGCTATAACATGTACAGGAAACCTAGAGAATGGACACACTGTGAATACGAAAGGTTTCTAAAACTCAACGAATAGTCCCTCTCCTGGTGCTCCAGTTTGACTTTCCAACTGCCTTACTAACAATCTCCCAACTTGGAGAGACAGGCCCTTTAACCTCCTGGTTTGCACAGGTTCCCAATTTGCCAGAGGATGGAAGGGACGAGGGAGAACCCATGAGAGAGTAGCTGTTAGGCATTTGGACGGGCACATGTCACTCTAATTTCCCGGCAGGAAGAAGAATTAACCAAAGTCTCAGCCACCCACCGGGAACCAGTATAGGACATGATCCAAAATTTTGGACTTGCGTTCAGCTCACAAAAAACGAGTTGAGAAATGGAGTTCAGGGGCACAGCAATTCACAAACTGGCAGAGTGATAAAGGACAACTATCGTCCAAAAATCTGTTGAGGGAAGTCAACGAGGCGGACTTGAAAGCGAGGCAAAATAGCAGGAAACAGATTTCAAGAGGTACCTTGGAATCGCCTGAAAAGCACAGGAAGAGGGGCACAACTTGGACAATGGTGCACTTGGCCAAAAAGGGCGTATGCGTTTTCTCCTGAATATATTCAGGAGAAAACGCATACGCCCTTTTTGGCCAAGCAAGCAAGCGGGCAATGCAAATCTGCACTACAAAGAAGTATCACTTCCCACCGGTCAAAAGGGACATCCACAAAATGTGTAAAAACCAGAAAGGCAAGACAGGCCCTGGAGAACTGGGAGCCTTGTTATGCTGATGGGCGGGATGTAAATTGCCAACAAGTAAACAACAGAGCTACAGAGCCAAGGCCACTTCCAGTCTAGGGAATATACCTTGGGAAAACTGAAAATCAATAAGAAAGAGCCACCTCCAAATTTAGGGCTGCACTGACTACAAGAACCTCAACTTGGGTACACCTTAAATATCCCAGGAAATATAAAAATGGTTCAAAACATTGTGGTACTTACATACGATGGAATATCCCTCAGCCATGAAATCAAGGTCATAAGACCAGTAGCAGCAAAGTGAGTGGATTCAGGTACGATGATTCTAAGTGAAATAAGTCACACAGAAAAAGAATCTTATCATAAGATATCACTTAGGAAGATCCTGTAAACATGGCTACACGTGAACTGAGTTAGGAAAGAGAACAGAGTCTCACATTTAGAAAACACTCTTATGCCTGCATAAAGGGGAAGGAGAGGTGGGGTGATGCATAAAACCAGAGTTTGATATAAGCACAGGGACCGTTTCAAAAACCAACTTTGGAATAGACAAGACCTACACCTTCCTCAGTGAAAGAGACTCAAAACCCCATATTTCCCACAGAGGAATATATCTGACTAGTAAGAATCTTAAAACCTATGTATTGATATGTCTCCATAAGGGAATCAAGTGTGTCTAGAGTGGCATAAACATGGCAGCGAGAATCAGCTCAAACCCAGTATAAAAAGGAATTTCAAAAGCAAAACCAAAAAACAGGGAAATTCTTTACAATTCCTTCAGGGTGTCTGAGGAAACCTGGAAAGACCCTATCTACAATGACAGCTGTATGTGGCATAAGGCTGGACACTTGGGACTGAGAGGATTGGTGAGATTGGGTAGCAAATGCAGACCCTTTCAAGCAATAATGCATGGCCCCCATTCCATGGGTCCCAACTCTCCATGTTCAAGGGAATATTACTACAGCTATAACATGTACAGGAAACCTAGAGAACGGACACACTGTGAATACGAAAGGTTTCTAAAACTCAACGAATAGTCCCTCTCCTGGTGCTCCAGTTTGACTTTCCAACTGCCTTACTATCAATCTCCCAACTTGGAGAGACAGGCCCTTTAACCTCCTGGTTTGCACAGGTTCCCAATTTGGCAGAGGATGGAAGGGACGAGGGAGAACCCATGAGAGAGTAGCTGTTAGGCATTTGGACGGGCACATGTCACTCTAATTTCCCGGCAGGAAGAAGAATTAACCAAAGTCTCAGCCACCCACCGGGAACCAGTATAGGACATGATCCAAAATTTTGGACTTGCGTTCAGCTCACAAAAAACGAGTTGAGAAATGGAGCTCAGGGGCACAGCAATTCACAAACTGGCAGAGTGATAAAGGACAACTATCGTCCAAAAATCTGTTGAGGGAAGTCAACGAGGCGGACTTGAAAGTGAGGCAAAATAGCAGGAAACAGATTTCAAGGGGTACGTTGGAATCGCCTGTAAAGCACAGGAAGAGGGGCACAACTTGGACAATGGTGCACTTGGCCAAAAAGGGCGTATGCGTTTTCTCCTGAATATATTCAGGAGAAAACGCATACGCCCTTTTTGGCCAAGCAAGCAAGCGGGCAATGCAAATCTGCACTACAAAGATGTATCACTTCCCACCGGTCAAAAGGGACATCCACAAAATGTGTAAAAACCAGAAAGGCAAGACAGGCCCTGGAGAACTGGGAGCCTTGTTATGCTGATGGGCGGGATGTAAATTGCCAACTGCCTCACTGGAGGAGTGCATTGTGTTCCCTAAAACAAGTAAACAACAGAGCTACAGAGCCAAGGCCACTTCCAGTCTAGGGAATATACCTTGGGAAAACTGAAAATCAATAAGAAAGAGCCACCTCCAAATTTAGGGCTGCACTGACTACAAGAACCTCAACTTGGGTACACCTTAAATATCCCAGGAAATATAAAAATGGTTCAAAACATTGTGGTACTTACGTACGATGGAATATCCCTCAGCCATGAAATCAATGTCATAAGACCAGTAGCAGCAAAGTGAGTGGATTCAGGTACGATGATTCTGAGTGAAATAAGTCACACAGAAAAAGAAACTTATCATAAGATATCACTTAGGAAGATCCTGTAAACATGGCTACAGGTGAACTGAGTTAGGAAAGAGAACAGAGTCTCACATTTAGAAAACACTCTTATGCCTGCATAAAGGGGAAGGAGAGGTGGGGTGATGCATAAAACCAGAGTTTGATATAAGCACAGGGACCGTTTCAAACACCAACTTTGGAATTGACAAAACCGACACCTTCCTCAGTGAAAGAGACTCAAAACCCCATATTTCCCGCAGAGGAATATATCTGACTAGTAAGAATCTTAAAACCTATGTATTTATATGTCTCCATAAGGGAATCAAGTGTGTCTAGAGTGGCATAAACATGGCAGAGAGAATCAGCTCAAATCCACTATAAAAAGGAATTTCAAAAGCAAAACCAAAAAACAGGGAAATTCTTTACAATTCCTTCAGGGTGTCTGAGGAAACCTGGAAAGACCCTATCTACAATGACAGCTGGATGTGGCATAAGGCTGGACACTTGGGACTGAGAGGATTGGTGAGATTGGGTGAGCAAATGCAGACCCTTTCAAGCAATAATGCATGGCCCCCATTCCATGGGTCCCAACTCTCCATGTTCAAGAGAATATTACTACAGCTATAACATGTACAGGAAACCTAGAGAATGGACACACTGTGAATACGAAAGGTTTCTAAAACTCAACGAATAGTCCCTCTCCTGGTGCTCCAGTTTGACTTTCCAACTGCCTTACTATCAATCTCCCAACTTGGAGAGACAGGCCCTTTAACCTCCTGGTTTGCACAGGTTCCCAATTTGCCAGAGTATGGAAGGGACGAGGGAGAACCCATGAGAGAGTAGCTGTTAGGCATTTGGACGGGCACATGTCACTCTAATTTCCCGGCAGGAAGAAGAATTAACCAAAGTCTCAGCCACCCACCGGGAACCAGTATAGGACATGATCCAAAATTTTGGACTTGCGTTCAGCTCACAAAAAACGAGTTGAGAAATGGAGTTCAGGGGCACAGCAATTCACAAACTGGCAGAGTGATAAAGGACAACTATCGTCCAAAAATCTGTTGAGGGAAGTCAACGAGGCGGACTTGAAAGCGAGGCAAAATAGCAGGAAACAGATTTCAAGAGGTACGTTGGAATCGCCTGTAAAGCACAGGAAGAGGGGCACAACTTGGACAATGGTGCACTTGGCCAAAAAGGGCGTATGCGTTTTCTCCTGAATATATTCAGGAGAAAACGCATACGCCCTTTTTGGCCAAGCAAGCAAGCGGGCAATGCAAATCTGCACTACAAAGAAGTATCACTTCCCACCGGTCAAAAGGGACATCCACAAAATGTGTAAAAACCAGAAAGGCAAGACAGGCCCTGGAGAACTGGGAGCCTTGTTATGCTGATGGGCGGGATGTAAATTGCCAACAAGTAAACAACAGAGCTACAGAGCCAAGGCCACTTCCAATCTAGGGAATATACCTGGGGAAAACTGAAAATCAATAAGAAAGAGCCACCTCCAAATTTAGGGCTGCACTGACTACAAGAACCTCAACTTGGGTACACCTTAAATATCCCAGGAAATATAAAAATGGTTCAAAACATTGTGGTACTTACATACGATGGAATATCCCTCAGCCATGAAATCAATGTCATAAGACCAGTAGCAGCAAAGTGAGTGGATTCAGGTACGATGATTCTAAGTGAAATAAGTCACACAGAAAAAGAAACTTATCATAAGATATCACTTAGGAAGATCCTGTAAACATGGCTACAGGTGAACTGAGTTAGGAAAGAGAACAGAGTCTCACATTTAGAAAACACTCTTATGCCTGCATAAAGGGGAAGGAGAGGTGGGGTGATGCATAAAACCAGAGTTTGATATAAGCACAGGGACCGTTTCATAAACCAACTTTGGAATAGACAAGACCTACACCTTCCTCAGTGAAAGAGACTCAAAACCCCATATTTCCCACAGAGGAATATATCTGACTAGTAAGAATCTTAAAACCTATGTATTGATATGTCTCCATAAGGGAATCAAGTGTGTCTAGAGTGGCATAAACATGGCAGCGAGAATCAGCTCAAACCCAGTATAAAAAGGAATTTCAAAAGCAAAACCAAAAAACAGGGAAATTCTTTACAATTCCTTCAGGGTGTCTGAGGAAACCTGGAAAGACCCTATCTACAATGACAGCTGGATGTGGCATAAGGCTGGACACTTGGGACTGAGAGGATTGGTGAGATTGGGTGAGCAAATGCAGACCCTTTCAAGCAATAATGCATGGCCCCCATTCCATGGGTCCCAACTCTCCAGGTTCAAGGGAATATTACTACAGCTATAACATGTACAGGAAACCTAGAGAATGGACACACTGTGAATACGAAAGGTTTCTAAAACTCAACGAATAGTCCCTCTCCTGGTGCTCCAGTTTGACTTTCCAACTGCCTTACTATCAATCTCCCAACTTGGAGAGACAGGCCCTTTAACCTCCTGGTTTGCACAGGTTCCCAATTTGGCAGAGGATGGAAGGGACGAGGGAGAACCCATGAGAGAGTAGCTGTTAGGCATTTGGACGGGCACATGTCACTCTAATTTCCCGGCAGGAAGAAGAATTAACCAAAGTCTCAGCCACCCACCGGGAACCAGTATAGGACATGATCCAAAATTTTGGACTTGCGTTCAGCTCACAAAAAACGAGTTGAGAAATGGAGCTCAGGGGCACAGCAATTCACAAACTGGCAGAGTGATAAAGGACAACTATCGTCCAAAAATCTGTTGAGGGAAGTCAACGAGGCAGACTTGAAAGTGAGGCAAAATAGCAGGAAACAGATTTCAAGAGGTACGTTGGAATCGCCTGTAAAGCACAGGAAGAGGGGCACAACTTGGACAATGGTGCACTTGGCCAAAAAGGGCGTATGCGTTTTCTCCTGAATATATTCAGGAGAAAACGCATACGCCCTTTTTGGCCAAGCAAGCAAGCGGGCAATGCAAATCTGCACTACAAAGAAGTATCACTTCCCACCGGTCAAAAGGGACATCCACAAAATGTGTAAAAACCAGAAAGGCAAGACAGGCCCTGGAGAACTGGGAGCCTTGTTATGCTGATGGGCGGGATGTAAATTGCCAACTGCCTCACTGGAGGAGTTCATTGTGTTCCCTAAAACAAGTAAACAACAGAGCTACAGAGCCAAGGCCACTTCCAGTCTAGGGAATATACCTTGGGAAAACTGAAAATCAATAAGAAAGAGCCACCTCCAAATTTAGGGCTGCACTGACTACAAGAACCTCAACTTGGGTACACCTTAAATATCCCAGGAAATATAAAAATGGTTCAAAACATTGTGGTACTTACGTACGATGGAATATCCCTCAGCCATGAAATCAATGTCATAAGACCAGTAGCAGCAAAGTGAGTGGATTCAGGTACGATGATTCTAAGTGAAATAAGTCACACAGAAAAAGAAACTTATCATAAGATATCACTTAGGAAGATCCTGTAAACATGGCTACAGGTGAACTGAGTTAGGAAAGAGAACAGAGTCTCACATTTAGAAAACACTCTTATGCCTGCATAAAGGGGAAGGAGAGGTGGGGTGATGCATAAAACCAGAGTTTGATATAAGCACAGGGACCGTTTCAAACACCAACTTTGGAATTGACAAAACCGACACCTTCCTCAGTGAAAGAGACTCAAAACCCCATATTTCCCACAGAGGAATATATCTGACTAGTAAGAATCTTAAAACCTATGTATTGATATGTCTCCATAAGGGAATCAAGTGTGTCTAGAGTGGCATAAACATGGCAGCGAGAATCAGCTCAAACCCACTATAAAAAGGAATTTCAAAAGCAAAACGAAAAAACAGGGATATTCTTTACAATTCCTTCAGGGTGTCTGAGGAAACCTGGAAAGACCCTATCTACAATGACAGCTGGATGTGGCATAAGGCTGGACACTTGGGACTGAGAGGATTGGTGAGATTGGGTGAGCAAATGCAGACCCTTTCAAGCAATAATGCATGGCCCCCATTCCATGGGTCCCAACTCTCCATGTTCAAGGGAATATTACTACAGCTATAACATGTACAGGAAACCTAGAGAATGGACACACTGTGAATACGAAAGGTTTCTAAAACTCAACGAATAGTCCCTCTCCTGGTGCTCCAGTTTGACTTTCCAACTGCCTTACTATCAATCTCCCAACTTGGAGAGACAGGCCCTTTAACCTCCTGGTTTGCACAGGTTCCCAATTTGGCAGAGGATGGAAGGGACGAGGGAGAACCCATGAGAGAGTAGCTGTTAGGCATTTGGACGGGCACATGTCACTCTAATTTCCCGGCAGGAAGAAGAATTAACCAAAGTCTCAGCCACCCACCGGGAACCAGTATAGGATATGATCCAAAATTTTGGACTTGCGTTCAGCTCACAAAAAACGAGTTGAGAAATGGAGCTCAGGGGCACAGCAATTCACAAACTGGCAGAGTGATAAAGGACAACTATCGTCCAAAAATCTGTTGAGGGA
Source organism: Mesoplodon densirostris (assembly GCF_025265405.1). Lineage (NCBI taxonomy): Eukaryota > Metazoa > Chordata > Mammalia > Artiodactyla > Ziphiidae > Mesoplodon > Mesoplodon densirostris. The sequence goes on along the minus strand of NW_026778202.1, from coordinate 2,155,055 downwards.
AGTCAATGAGGCGGACTTGAAAGTGAGGCAAAATAGCAGGAAACAGATTTCAAGAGGTACGTTGGAATCGCCTGTAAAGCACAGGAAGAGGGGCACAACTTGGACAATGGTGCACTTGGCCAAAAAGGGCGTATGCGTTTTCTCCTGAATATATTCAGGAGAAAACGCATACGCCCTTTTTGGCCAAGCAAGCAAGCGGGCAATGTAAATCTGCACCACAAAGAAGTATCACTTCCCACCGGTCAAAAGGGACATCCACAAAATGTGTAAAAACCAGAAAGGCAAGACAGGCCCTGGAGAACTGGGAGCCTTGTTATGCTGATGGGCGGGATGTAAATTGCCAACTGCCTCACTGGAGGAGTGCATTGTGTTCCCTAAAACAAGTAAACAACAGAGCTACAGAGCCAAGGCCACTTCCAGTCTAGGGAATATACCTTGGGAAAACTGAAAATCAATAAGAAAGAGCCACCTCCAAATTTAGGGCTGCACTGACTACAAGAACCTCAACTTGGGTACACCTTAAATATCCCAGGAAATATAAAAATGGTTCAAAACATTGTGGTACTTACGTACGATGGAATATCCCTCAGCCATGAAATCAATGTCATAAGACCAGTAGCAGCAAAGTGAGTGGATTCAGGTACGATGATTCTAAGTGAAATAAGTCACACAGAAAAAGAAACTTATCATAAGATATCACTTAGGAAGATCCTGTAAACATGGCTACACGTGAACTGAGTTAGGAAAGAGAACAGAGTCTCACATTTAGAAAACACTCTTATGCCTGCATAAAGGGGATGGAGAGGTGGGGTGATGCATAAATCCAGAGTTTGATATAAGCACAGGGACCGTTCCAAAAACCAACTTTGGAATAGACAAGACCTACACCTTCCTCAGTGAAAGAGACTCAAAACCCCATATTTCCCGCAGAGGAATATATCTGACTAGTAAGAATCTTAAAACCTATGTATTGATATGACTCCATAAGGGAATCAAGTGTGTCTAGAGTGGCATAAACATGGCAGCGAGAATCAGCTCAAACCCACTATAAAAAGGAATTTCAAAAGCAAAACCAAAAAACAGGGAAATTCTTTACAATTCCTTTAGGGTGTCTGAGGAAACCTGGAAAGACCCTATCTACAATGACAGCTGGATGTGGCATAAGGCTGGACACTTGGGACTGAGAGGATTGGTGAGATTGGGTGAGCAAATGCAGACCCTTTCAAGCAATAATGCATGGCCCCCATTCCATGGGTCCCAACTTTCCAGGTTCAAGGGAATATTACTACAGCTATAACATGTACAGGAAACCTAGAGAATGGACACACTGTGAATACGAAAGGTTTCTAAAACTCAATGAATAGTCCCTCTCCTGGTGCTCCAGTTTGACTTTCCAACTGCCTTACTATCAATCTCCCAACTTGGAGAGACAGGCCCTTTAACCTCCTGGTTTGCACAGGTTCCCAATTTGCAAGAGGATGGAAGGGACGAGGGAGAACCCATGAGAGAGTAGCTGTTAGGCATTTGGACGGGCACATGTCACTCTAATTTCCCGGCAGGAAGAAGAATTAACCAAAGTCTCAGCCACCCACCGGGAACCAGTATAGGACATGATCCAAAATTTTGGACTTGCGTTCAGCTCACAAAAAACGAGTTGAGAAATGGAGCTCAGGGGCACAGCAATTCACAAACTGGCAGAGTGATAAAGGACAACTATCGTCCAAAAATCTGTTGAGGGAAGTCAACGAGGCGGACTTGAAAGCGAGGCAAAATAGCAGGAAACAGATTTCAAGAGGTACCTTGGAATCGCCTGTAAAGCACAGGAAGAGGGGCACAACTTGGACAATGGTGCACTTGGCCAAAAAGGGCGTATGCGTTTTCTCCTGAATATATTCAGGAGAAAACGCATACGCCCTTTTTGGCCAAGCAAGCAAGCGGGCAATGCAAATCTGCACTACAAAGCAGTACCACATCCCACCGGTCAAAAGGGACATCCACAAAATGTGTAAAAACCAGAAAGGCAAGACAGGCCCTGGAGAACTGGGAGCCTTGTTATGCTGATGGGCGGGATGTAAATTGCCAACTGCCTCACTGGAGGAGTGCATTGTGTTCCCTAAAACAAGTAAACAACAGAGCTACAGAGCCAAGGCCACTTCCAGTCTAGGGAATATACCTTGGGAAAACTGAAAATCAATAAGAAAGAGCCACCTCCAAATTTAGGGCTGCACTGACTACAAGAACCTCAACTTGGGTACACCTTAAATATCCCAGGAAATATAAAAATGGTTCAAAACATTGTGGTACTTACATACGATGGAATATCCCTCAGCCATGAAATCAATGTCATAAGACCAGTAGCAGCAAAGTGAGTGGATTCAGGTACGATGATTCTAAGTGAAATAAGTCACACAGAAAAAGAAACTTATCATAAGATATCACTTAGGAAGATCCTGTAAACATGGCTACACGTGAACTGAGTTAGGAAAGAGAACAGAGTCTCACATTTAGAAAACACTCTTATGCCTGCATAAAGGGGAAGGAGAGCTGGGGTGATGCATAAAACCAGAGTTTGATATAAGCACAGGGACCGTTTCAAAAACCAACTTTGGAATAGACAAGACCTACACCTTCCTCAGTGAAAGAGACTCAAAACCCCATATTTCCCACAGAGGAATATATCTGACTAGTAAGAATCTTAAAACCTATGTATTGATATGTCTCCATAAGGGAATCAAGTGTGTCTAGAGTGGCATAAACATGGCAGCGAGAATCAGCTCAAACCCAGTATAAAAAGGAATTTCAAAAGCAAAACCAAAAAACAGGGAAATTCTTTACAATTCCTTCAGGGTGTCTGAGGAAACCTGGAAAGACCCTATCTACAATGACAGCTGGATGTGGCATAAGGCTGGACACTTGGGACTGAGAGGATTGGTGAGATTGGGTGAGCAAATGCAAACCCTTTCAAGCAATAATGCATGGCCCCCATTCCATGGGTCCCAACTCTCCAGGTTCAAGGGAATATTACTACAGCTATAACATGTACAGGAAACCTAGAGAATGGACACACTGTGAATACGAAAGGTTTCTAAAACTCAACGAATAGTCCCTCTCCTGGTGCTCCAGTTTGACTTTCCAACTGCCTTACTATCAATCTCCCAACTTGGAGAGACAGGCCCTTTAACCTCCTGGTTTGCACAGGTTCACAATTTGGCAGAGGATGGAAGGGACGAGGGAGAACCCATGAGAGAGTAGCTGTTAGGCATTTGGACGGGCACATGTCACTGTAATTTCCCGGCAGGAAGAAGAATTAACCAAAGTCTCAGCCACCCACCGGGAACCAGTAGAGGACATGATCCAAAATTTTGGACTTGCGTTCAGCTCACAAAAAACGAGTTGAGAAATGGAGCTCAGGGGCACAGCAATTCACAAACTGGCAGAGTGATAAAGGACAACTATCGTCCAAAAATCTGTTGAGGGAAGTCAACGAGGCGGACTTGAAAGTGAGGCAAAATAGCAGGAAACAGATTTCAAGAGGTACCTTGGAATCGCCTGTAAAGCACAGGAAGAGGGGCACAACTTGGACAATGGTGCACTTGGCCAAAAAGGGCGTATGCGTTTTCTCCTGAATATATTCAGGAGAAAACGCATACGCCCTTTTTGGCCAAGCAAGCAAGCGGGCAATGCAAATCTGCACTACAAAGAAGTACCACTTCCCACCAGTCAAACGGGACATCCACAAAATGTGTAAAAACCAGAAAGGCAAGACAGGCCCTGGAGAACTGGGAGCCTTGTTATGCTGATGGGCGGGATGTAAATTGCCAACTGCCTCACTGGAGGAGTGCATTGTGTTCCCTAAAACAAGTAAACAACAGAGCTACAGAGCCAAGGCCACTTCCAGTCTAGGGAATATACCTTGGGAAAACTGAAAATCAATAAGAAAGAGCCACCTCCAAATTTAGGGCTGCACTGACTACAAGAACCTCAACTTTGGTACACCTTAAATATCCCAGGAAATATAAAAATGGTTCAAAACATTGTGGTACTTACGTACGATGGAATATCCCTCAGCCATGAAATCAATGTCATAAGACCAGTAGCAGCAAAGTGAGTGGATTCAGGTACGATGATTCTAAGTGAAATAAGTCACACAGAAAAAGAAACTTATCATAAGATATCACTTAGGAAGATCCTGTAAACATGGCTACACGTGAACTGAGTTAGGAAAGAGAACAGAGTCTCACATTTAGAAAACACTCTTATGCCTGCATAAAGGGGAAGGAGAGGTGGGGTGATGCATAAAACCAGAGTTTGATATAAGCACAGGGACCGTTTCAAAAACCAACTTTGGAATAGACAAGACCTACACCTTCCTCAGTGAAAGAGACTCAAAACCCCATATTTCCCACAGAGGAATATATCTGACTAGTAAGAATCTTAAAACCTATGTATTGATATGTCTCCATAAGGGAATCAAGTGTGTCTAGAGTGGCATAAACATGGCAGCGAGAATCAGCTCAAACCCAGTATAAAAAGGAATTTCAAAAGCAAAACGAAAAAACAGGGAAATTCTTTACAATTCCTTCAGGGTGTCTGAGAAAACCAGGAAAGACCCTATCTACAATGACAGCTGTATGTGGCATAAGGCTGGACACTTGGGACTGAGAGGATTGGTGAGATTGGGTGAGCGAATGCAGACCCTTTCAAGCAATAAGGCATGGCCCCCATTCCATGGGTCCCAACTCTCCAGGTTCAAGGGAATATTACTACAGCTATAACATGTACAGGAAACCTAGAGAATGGACACACTGTGAATACGAAAGGTTTCTAAAACTCAACGAATAGTCCCTCTCCTGGTGCTCCAGTTTGACTTTCCAACTGCCTTACTATCAATCTCCCAACTTGGAGAGACAGGCCCTTTAACCTCCTGGTTTGCACAGGTTCCCAATTTGGCAGAGGATGGAAGGGACGAGGGAGAACCCATGAGAGAGTAGCTGTTAGGCATTTGGACGGGCACATGTCACTCTAAATTCCCGGCAGGAAGAAGAATTAACCAAAGTCTCAGCCACCCACCGGGAACCAGTATAGGACATGATCCAAAATTTTGGACTTGCGTTCAGCTCACAAAAAACGAGTTGAGAAATGGAGCTCAGGGGCACAGCAATTCACAAACTGGCAGAGTGATAAAGGACAACTATCGTCCAAAAATCTGTTGAGGGAAGTCAACGAGGCGGACTTGAAAGTGAGGCAAAATAGCAGGAAACAGATTTCAAGAGGTACCTTGGAATCGCCTGTAAAGCACAGGAAGAGGGGCACAACTTGGACAATGGTGCACTTGGCCAAAAAGGGCGTATGCGTTTTCTCCTGAATATATTCAGGAGAAAACGCATACGCCCTTTTTGGCCAAGCAAGCAAGCGGGCAATGCAAATCTGCACTACAAAGAAGTACCACTTCCCACCGGTCAAAAGGGACATCCAAAAAATGTGTAAAAACCAGAAAGGCAAGACAGGGCCTGGAGAACTGGGAGCCTAGTTATGCTGATGGGCGGGATGTAAATTGCCAACTGCCTCACTGGAGGAGTGCATTGTGTTCCCTAAAACAAGTAAACAACAGAGCTACAGAGCCAAGGCCACTTCCAGTCTAGGGAATATACCTTGGGAAAACTGAAAATCAATAAGAAAGAGCCACCTCCAAATTTAGGGCTGCACTGACTACAAGAACCTCAACTTGGGTACACCTTAAATATCCCAGGAAATATAAAAATGGTTCAAAACATTGTGGTACTTACGTATGATGGAATATCCCTCAGCGATGAAATCAATGTCATAAGACCAGTAGCAGCAAAGTGAGTGGATTCAGGTACGATGATTCTAAGTGAAATAAGTCACACAGAAAAAGAAACTTATCATAAGATATCACTTAGGAAGATCCTGTAAACATGGCTACACGTGAACTGAGTTAGGAAAGAGAACAGAGTCTCACATTTAGAAAACACTCTTATGCCTGCATAAAGGGGATGGAGAGGTGGGGTGATGCATAAAACCAGAGTTTGATATAAGCACAGGGACCGTTCCAAAAACCAACTTTGGAATAGACAAGACCTACACCTTCCTCAGTGAAAGAGACTCAAAACCCCATATTTCCCGCAGAGGAATATATCTGACTAGTAAGAATCTTAAAACCTATGTATTGATATGACTCCATAAGGGAATCAAGTGTGTCTAGAGTGGCATAAACATGGCAGCGAGAATCAGCTCAAACCCACTATAAAAAGGAATTTCAAAAGCAAAACCAAAAAACAGGGAAATTCTTTACAATTCCTTCAGGGTGTCTGAGGAAACCTGGAAAGACCCTATCTACAATGACAGCTGGATGTGGCATAAGGCTGGACACTTGGGACTGAGAGGATTGGTGAGATTGGGTGAGCGAATGCAGACCCTTTCAAGCAATAATGCATGGCCCCCATTCCATGGGTCCCAACTCTCCAGGTTCAAGGGAATATTACTACAGCTATAACATGTACAGGAAACCTAGAGAATGGACACACTGTGAATACGAAAGGTTTCTAAAACTCAACGAATAGTCCCTCTCCTGGTGCTCCAGTTTGACTTTCCAACTGCCTTACTATCAATCTCCCAACTTGGAGAGACAGGCCCTTTAACCTCCTGGTTTGCACAGGTTCCCAATTTGCAAGAGGATGGAAGGGACGAGGGAGAACCCATGAGAGAGTAGCTGTTAGGCATTTGGACGGGCACATGTCACTCTAATTTCCCGGCAGGAAGAAGAATTAACCAAAGTCTCAGCCACCCACCGGGAACCAGTATAGGACATGATCCAAAATTTTGGACTTGCGTTCAGCTCACAAAAAACGAGTTGAGAAATGGAGCTCAGGGGCACAGCAATTCACAAACTGGCAGAGTGATAAAGGACAACTATCGTCCAAAAATCTGTTGAGGGAAGTCAACGAGGCGGACTTGAAAGCGAGGCAAAATAGCAGGAAACAGATTTCAAGAGGTACCTTGGAATCGCCTGTAAAGCACAGGAAGAGGGGCACAACTTGGACAATGGTGCACTTGGCCAAAAAGGGCGTATGCGTTTTCTCCTGAATATATTCAGGAGAAAACGCATATGCCCTTTTTGGCCAAGCAAGCAAGCGGGCAATGCAAATCTGCACTACAAAGCAGTACCACATCCCACCGGCCAAAAGGGACATCCACAAAATGTGTAAAAACCAGAAAGGCAAGACAGGCCCTGGAGAACTGGGAGCCTTGTTATGCTGATGGGCGGGATGTAAATTGCCAACTGCCTCACTGGAGGAGTGCATTGTGTTCCCTAAAACAAGTAAACAACAGAGCTACAGAGCCAAGGCCACTTCCAGTCTAGGGAATATACCTTGGGAAAACTGAAAATCAATAAGAAAGAGCCACCTCCAAATTTAGGGCTGCACTGACTACAAGAACCTCAACTTGGGTACACCTTAAATATCCCAGGAAATATAAAAATGGTTCAAAACATTGTGGTACTTACATACGATGGAATATCCCTCAGCCATGAAATCAATGTCATAAGACCAGTAGCAGCAAAGTGAGTGGATTCAGGTACGATGATTCTAAGTGAAATAAGTCACACAGAAAAAGAAACTTATCATAAGATATCACTTAGGAAGATCCTGTAAACATGGCTACACGTGAACTGAGTTAGGAAAGAGAACAGAGTCTCACATTTAGAAAACACTCTTATGCCTGCATAAAGGGGAAGGAGAGGTGGGGTGATGCATAAAACCAGAGTTTGATATAAGCACAGGGACCGTTTCAAAAACCAACTTTGGAATAGACAAGACCTACACCTTCCTCAGTGAAAGAGACTCAAAACCCCATATTTCCCACAGAGGAATATATCTGACTAGTAAGAATCTTAAAACCTATGTATTGATATGTCTCCATAAGGGAATCAAGTGTGTCTAGAGTGGCATAAACATGGCAGCGAGAATCAGCTCAAACCCAGTATAAAAAGGAATTTCAAAAGCAAAACCAAAAAACAGGGAAATTCTTTACAATTCCTTCAGGGTGTCTGAGGAAACCTGGAAAGACCCTATCTACAATGACAGCTGGATGTGGCATAAGGCTGGACACTTGGGACTGAGAGGATTGGTGAGATTGGGTGAGCAAATGCAGACCCTTTCAAGCAATAATGCATGGCCCCCATTCCATGGGTCCCAACTCTCCAGGTTCAAGGGAATATTACTACAGCTATAACATGTACAGGAAACCTAGAGAATGGACACACTGTGAATACGAAAGGTTTCTAAAACTCAACGAATAGTCCCTCTCCTGGTGCTCCAGTTTGACTTTCCAACTGCCTTACTATCAATCTCCCAACTTGGAGAGACAGGCCCTTTAACCTCCTGGTTTGCACAGGTTCCCAATTTGGCAGAGGATGGAAGGGACGAGGGAGAACCCATGAGAGAGTAGCTGTTAGGCATTTGGACGGGCACATGTCACTGTAATTTCCCGGCAGGAAGAAGAATTAACCAAAGTCTCAGCCACCCACCGGGAACCAGTATAGGACATGATCCAAAATTTTGGACTTGCGTTCAGCTCACAAAAAACGAGTTGAGAAATGGAGCTCAGGGGCACAGCAATTCACAAACTGGCAGAGTGATAAAGGACAACTATCGTCCAAAAATCTGTTGAGGGAAGTCAACGAGGCGGACTTGAAAGTGAGGCAAAATAGCAGGAAACAGATTTCAAGAGGTACCTTGGAATCGCCTGTAAAGCACAGGAAGAGGGGCACAACTTGGACAATGGTGCACTTGGCCAAAAAGGGCGTATGCGTTTTCTCCTGAATATATTCAGGAGAAAACGCATACGCCCTTTTTGGCCAAGCAAGCAAGCGGGCAATGCAAATCTGCACTACAAAGAAGTACCACTTCCCACCAGTCAAAAGGGACATCCACAAAATGTGTAAAAACCAGAAAGGCAAGACAGGCCCTGGAGAACTGGGAGCCTTGTTATGCTAATGGGCGGGATGTAAATTGCCAACTGCCTCACTGGAGGAGTGCATTGTGTTCCCTAAAACAAGTAAACAACAGAGCTACAGAGCCAAGGCCACTTCCAGTCTAGGGAATATACCTTGGGAAAACTGAAAATCAATAAGAAAGAGCCACCTCCAAATTTAGGGCTGCACTGACTACAAGAACCTCAACTTGGGTACACCTTAAATATCCCAGGAAATATAAAAATGGTTCAAAACATTGTGGTACTTACGTACGATGGAATATCCCTCAGCCATGAAATCAATGTCATAAGACCAGTAGCAGCAAAGTGAGTGGATTCAGGTACGATGATTCTAAGTGAAATAAGTCACACAGAAAAAGAAACTTATCATAAGATATCACTTAGGAAGATCCTGTAAACATGGCTACACGTGAACTGAGTTAGGAAAGAGAACAGAGTCTCACATTTAGAAAACACTCTTATGCCTGCATAAAGGGGAAGGAGAGGTGGGGTGATGCATAAAACCAGAGTTTGATATAAGCACAGGGACCGTTTCAAAAACCAACTTTGGAATAGACAAGACCTACACCTTCCTCAGTGAAAGAGACTCAAAACCCCATATTTCCCACAGAGGAATATATCTGACTAGTAAGAATCTTAAAACCTATGTATTGATATGTCTCCATAAGGGAATCAAGTGTGTCTAGAGTGGCATAAACATGGCAGCGAGAATCAGCTCAAACCCACTATAAAAAGGAATTTCAAAAGCAAAACCAAAAAACAGGGAAATTCTTTACAATTCCTTCAGGGTGTCTGAGGAAACCTGGAAAGACCCTATCTACAATGACAGCTGGATGTGGCATAAGGCTGGACACTTGGGACTGAGAGGATTGGTGAGATTGGGTGAGCAAATGCAGACCCTTTCAAGCAATAATGCATGGCCCCCATTCCATGGGTCCCAACTCTCCAGGTTCAAGGGAATATTACTACAGCTATAACATGTACAGGAAACCTAGAGAATGGACACACTGTGAATACGAAAGGTTTCTAAAACTCAACGAATAGTCCCTCTCCTGGTGCTCCAGTTTGACTTTCCAACTGCCTTACTATCAATCTCCCAACTTGGAGAGACAGGCCCTTTAACCTCCTGGTTTGCACAGGTTCCCAATTTGGCAGAGGATGGAAGGGACGAGGGAGAACCCATGAGAGAGTAGCTGTTAGGCATTTGGACGGGCACATGTCACTCTAATTTCCCGGCAGGAAGAAGAATTAACCAAAGTCTCAGCCACCCACCGGGAACCAGTATAGGACACGATCCAAAATTTTGGACTTGCGTTCAGCTCACAAAAAACGAGTTGAGAAATGGAGCTCAGGGGCACAGCAATTCACAAACTGGCAGAGTGATAAAGGACAACTATCGTCCAAAAATCTGTTGAGGGAAGTCAACGAGGCGGACTTGAAAGTGAGGCAAAATAGCAGGAAACAGATTTCAAGAGGTACCTTGGAATCGCCTGTAAAGCACAGGAAGAGGGGCACAACTTGGACAATGGTGCACTTGGCCAAAAAGGGCGTATGCGTTTTCTCCTGAATATATTCAGGAGAAAACGCATACGCCCTTTTTGGCCAAGCAAGCAAGCGGGCAATGCAAATCTGCACTACAAAGAAGTACCACTTCCCACCGGTCAAAAGGGACATCCAAAAAATGTGTAAAAACCAGAAAGGCAAGACAGGGCCTGGAGAACTGGGAGCCTAGTTATGCTGATGGGCGGGATGTAAATTGCCAACTGCCTCACTGGAGGAGTGCATTGTGTTCCCTAAAAAAAGTAAACAACAGAGCTACAGAGCCAAGGCCACTTCCAGTCTAGGGAATATACCTTGGGAAAACTGAAAATCAATAAGAAAGAGCCACCTCCAAATTTAGGGCTGCACTGACTACAAGAACCTCAACTTGGGTACACCTTAAATATCCCAGGAAATATAAAAATGGTTCAAAACATTGTGGTACTTACGTATGATGGAATATCCCTCAGCGATGAAATCAATGTCATAAGACCAGTAGCAGCAAAGTGAGTGGATTCAGGTACGATGATTCTAAGTGAAATAAGTCACACAGAAAAAGAAACTTATCATAAGATATCACTTAGGAAGATCCTGTAAACATGGCTACACGTGAACTGAGTTAGGAAAGAGAACAGAGTCTCACATTTAGAAAACACTCTTATGCCTGCATAAAGGGGATGGAGAGGTGGGGTGATGCATAAAACCAGAGTTTGATATAAGCACAGGGACCGTTCCAAAAACCAACTTTGGAATAGACAAGACCTACACCTTCCTCAGTGAAAGAGACTCAAAACCCCATATTTCCCGCAGAGGAATATATCTGACTAGTAAGAATCTTAAAACCTATGTATTGATATGACTCCATAAGGGAATCAAGTGTGTCTAGAGTGGCATAAACATGGCAGCGAGAATCAGCTCAAACCCACTATAAAAAGGAATTTCAAAAGCAAAACCAAAAAACAGGGAAATTCTTTACAATTCCTTCAGGGTGTCTGAGGAAACCTGGAAAGACCCTATCTACAATGACAGCTGGATGTGGCATAAGGCTGGACACTTGGGACTGAGAGGATTGGTGAGATTGGGTGAGCGAATGCAGACCCTTTCAAGCAATAATGCATGGCCCCCATTCCATGGGTCCCAACTCTCCAGGTTCAAGGGAATATTACTACAGCTATAACATGTACAGGAAACCTAGAGAATGGACACACTGTGAATACGAAAGGTTTCTAAAACTCAACGAATAGTCCCTCTCCTGGTGCTCCAGTTTGACTTTCCAACTGCCTTACTATCAATCTCCCAACTTGGAGAGACAGGCCCTTTAACCTCCTGGTTTGCACAGGTTCCCAATTTGGGAGAGGATGGAAGGGACGAGTGAGAACCCATGAGAGAGTAGCTGTTAGGCATTTGGACCGGCACATGTCACTCTAATTTCCCGGCAGGAAGAAGAATTAACCAAAGTCTCAGCCACCCACCGGGAACCAGTATAGGACATGATCCAAAATTTTGGACTTGCGTTCAGCTCACAAAAAACGAGTTGAGAAATGGAGCTCAGGGGCACAGCAATTCACAAACTGGCAGAGTGATAAAGGACAACTATCGTCCAAAAATCTGTTGAGGGAAGTCAACGAGGCGGACTTGAAAGCGAGGCAAAATAGCAGGAAACAGATTTCAAGAGGTACCTTGGAATTGCCTGTAAAGCACAGGAAGAGGGGCACAACTTGGACAATGGTGAACTTGGCCAAAAAGGGCGTATGCGTTTTCTCCTGAATATATTCAGGAGAAAACGCATACGCCCTTTTTGGCCAAGCAAGCAAGCGGGCAATGCAAATCTGCACTACAAAGAAGTATCACTTCCCACCGGTCAAAAGGGACATCCACAAAATGTGTAAAAACCAGAAAGGCAAGACAGGCCCTGGAGAACTGGGAGCCTTGTTATGCTGATGGGCGGGATGTAAATTGCCAACTGCCTCACTGGAGGAGTGCATTGTGTTCCCTAAAACAAGTAAACAACAGAGCTACAGAGCCAAGGCCACTTCCAGTCTAGGGAATATACCTTGGGAAAACTGAAAATCAATAAGAAAGAGCCACCTCCAAATTTAGGGCTGCACTGACTACAAGAACCTCAACTTGGGTACACCTTAAATATCCCAGGAAATATAAAAATGGTTCAAAACATTGTGGTACTTACGTATGATGGAATATCCCTCAGCGATGAAATCAATGTCATAAGACCAGTAGCAGCAAAGTGAGTGGATTCAGGTACGATGATTCTAAGTGAAATAAGTCACACAGAAAAAGAAACTTATCATAAGATATCACTTATGAAGATCCTGTAAACATGGCTACACGTGAACTGAGTTAGGAAAGAGAACAGAGTCTCACATTTAGAAAACACTCTTATGCCTGCATAAAGGGGATGGAGAGGTGGGGTGTTGCATAAAACCAGAGTTTGATATAAGCACAGGGACCGTTCCAAAAACCAACTTTGGAATAGACAAGACCTACACCTTCCTCAGTGAAAGAGACTCAAAATCCCATATTTCCCGCAGAGGAATATATCTGACTAGTAAGAATCTTAAAACCTATGTATTGATATGACTCCATAAGGGAATCAAGTGTGTCTAGAGTGGCATAAACATGGCAGCGAGAATCAGCTCAAACCCACTATAAAAAGGAATTTCAAAAGCAAAACCAAAAAACAGGGAAATTCTTTACAATTCCTTCAGGGTGTCTGAGGAAACCTGGAAAGACCCTATCTACAATGACAGCTGGATGTGGCATAAGGCTGGACACTTGGGACTGAGAGGATTGGTGAGATTGGGTGAGCGAATGCAGACCCTTTCAAGCAATAATGCATGGCCCCCATTCCATGGGTCCCAACTCTCCAGGTTCAAGGGAATATTACTACAGCTATAACATGTACAGGAAACCTAGAGAATGGACACACTGTGAATACGAAAGGTTTCTAAAACTCAATGAATAGTCCCTCTCCTGGTGCTCCAGTTTGACTTTCCAACTGCCTTACTATCAATCTCCCAACTTGGAGAGACAGGCCCTTTAACCTCCTGGTTTGCACAGGTTCCCAATTTGCCAGAGGATGGAAGGGACGAGGGAGAACCCATGAGAGAGTAGCTGTTAGGCATTTGGACGGGCACATGTCACTCTAATTTCCCGGCAGGAAGAAGAATTAACCAAAGTCTCAGCCACCCACCGGGAACCAGTATAGGACATGATCCAAAATTTTGGACTTGCGTTCAGCTCACAAAAAACGAGTTGAGAAATGGAGCTCAGGGGCACAGCAATTCACAAACTGGCAGAGTGATAAAGGACAACTATCGTCCAAAAATCTGTTGAGGGAAGTCAACGAGGCGGAATTGAAAGCGAGGCAAAATAGCAGGAAACAGATTTCAAGAGGTACCTTGGAATTGCCTGTAAAGCACAGGAAGAGGGGCACAACTTGGACAATGGTGAACTTGGCCAAAAAGGGCGTATGCGTTTTCTCCTGAATATATTCAGGAGAAAACGCATACGCCCTTTTTGGCCAAGCAAGCAAGCGGGCAATGCAAATCTGCACTACAAAGAAGTATCACTTCCCACCGGTCAAAAGGGACATCCACAAAATGTGTAAAAACCAGAAAGGCAAGACAGGCCCTGGAGAACTGGGAGCCTTGTTATGCTGATGGGCGGGATGTAAATTGCCAACTGCCTCACTGGAGGAGTGCATTGTGTTCCCTAAAACAAGTAAACAACAGAGCTACAGAGCCAAGGCCACTTCCAGTCTAGGGAATATACCTTGGGAAAACTGAAAATCAATAAGAAAGAGCCACCTCCAAATTTAGGGCTGCACTGACTACAAGAACCTCAACTTGGGTACACCTTAAATATCCCAGGAAATATAAAAATGGTTCAAAACATTGTGGTACTTACGTATGATGGAATATCCCTCAGCGATGAAATCAATGTCATAAGACCAGTAGCAGCAAAGTGAGTGGATTCAGGTACGATGATTCTAAGTGAAATAAGTCACACAGAAAAAGAAACTTATCATAAGATATCACTTATGAAGATCCTGTAAACATGGCTACACGTGAACTGAGTTAGGAAAGAGAACAGAGTCTCACATTTAGAAAACACTCTTATGCCTGCATAAAGGGGATGGAGAGGTGGGGTGTTGCATAAAACCAGAGTTTGATATAAGCACAGGGACCGTTCCAAAAACCAACTTTGGAATAGACAAGACCTACACCTTCCTCAGTGAAAGAGACTCAAAATCCCATATTTCCCGCAGAGGAATATATCTGACTAGTAAGAATCTTAAAACCTATGTATTGATATGACTCCATAAGGGAATCAAGTGTGTCTAGAGTGGCATAAACATGGCAGCGAGAATCAGCTCAAACCCACTATAAAAAGGAATTTCAAAAGCAAAACCAAAAAACAGGGAAATTCTTTACAATTCCTTCAGGGTGTCTGAGGAAACCTGGAAAGACCCTATCTACAATGACAGCTGGATGTGGCATAAGGCTGGACACTTGGGACTGAGAGGATTGGTGAGATTGGGTGAGCGAATGCAGACCCTTTCAAGCAATAATGCATGGCCCCATTCCATGGGTCCCAACTCTCCAGGTTCAAGGGAATATTACTACAGCTATAACATGTACAGGAAACCTAGAGAATGGACACACTGTGAATACGAAAGGTTTCTAAAACTCAATGAATAGTCCCTCTCCTGGTGCTCCAGTTTGACTTTCCAACTGCCTTACTATCAATCTCCCAACTTGGAGAGACAGGCCCTTTAACCTCCTGGTTTGCACAGGTTCCCAATTTGCCAGAGGATGGAAGGGACGAGGGAGAACCCATGAGAGAGTAGCTGTTAGGCATTTGGACGGGCACATGTCACTCTAATTTCCCGGCAGGAAGAAGAATTAACCAAAGTCTCAGCCACCCACCGGGAACCAGTATAGGACATGATCCAAAATTTTGGACTTGTGTTCAGCTCACAAAAAACAAGTTGAGAAATGGAGCTCAGGGGCACAGCATTTCACAAACTGGCAGAGTGATAAAGGACAACTATCGTCCAAAAATCTGTTGAGGGAAGTCAACGAGGCGGACTTGAAAGCGAGGCAAAATAGCAGGAAACAGATTTCAAGAGGTACCTTGGAATCGCCTGTAAAGCACAGGAAGAGGGGCACAACTTGGACAATGGTGCACTTGGCCAAAAAGGGCGTATGCGTTTTCTCCTGAATATATTCAGGAGAAAACGCATACGCCCTTTTTGGCCAAGCAAGCAAGCGGGCAATGCAAATCTGCACTACAAAGAAGTATCACTTCCCACCGGTCAAAAGGGACATCCACAAAATGTGTAAAAACCAGAAAGGCAAGACAGGCCCTGGAGAACTGGGAGCCTTGTTATGCTGATGGGCGGGATGTAAATTGCCAACTGCCTCACTGGAGGAGTGCATTGTGTTCCCTAAAACAAGTAAACAACAGAGCTACAGAGCCAAGGCCACTTCCAGTCTAGGGAATATACCTTGGGAAAACTGAAAATCAATAAGAAAGAGCCACCTCCAAATTTAGGGCTGCACTGACTACAAGAACCTCAACTTGGGTACAGCTTAAATATCCCAGGAAATATAAAAATGGTTCAAAACATTGTGGTACTTACGTATGATGGAATATCCCTCAGCGATGAAATCAATGTCATAAGAACAGTAGCAGCAAAGTGAGTGGATTCAGGTACGATGATTCTAAGTGAAATAAGTCACACAGAAAAAGAAACTTATCATAAGATATCACTTATGAAGATCCTGTAAACATGGCTACACGTGAACTGAGTTAGGAAAGAGAACAGAGTCTCACATTTAGAAAACACTCTTATGCCTGCATAAAGGGGATGGAGAGGTGGGGTGATGCATAAAACCAGAGTTTGATATAAGCACAGGGACCGTTCCAAAAACCAACTTTGGAATAGACAAGACCTACTCCTTCCTCAGTGAAAGAGACTCAAAATCCCATATTTCCCGCAGAGGAATATATCTGACTAGTAAGAATCTTAAAACCTATGTATTGATATGACTCCATAAGGGAATCAAGTGTGTCTAGAGTGGCATAAACATGGCAGCGAGAATCAGCTCAAACCCACTATAAAAAGGAATTTCAAAAGCAAAACCAAAAAACAGGGAAATTCTTTACAATTCCTTCAGGGTGTCTGAGGAAACCTGGAAAGACCCTATCTACAATGACAGCTGGATGTGGCATAAGGTTGGACACTTGGGACTGAGAGGATTGGTGAGATTGGGTGAGCAAATGCAGACCCTTTCAAGCAATAATGCATGGCCCCCATTCCATGGGTCCCAACTCTCCAGGTTCAAGGGAATATTACTACAGCTATAACATGTACAGGAAACCTAGAGAATGGACACACTGTGAATACGAAAGGTTTCTAAAACTCAATGAATAGTCCCTCTCCTGGTGCTCCAGTTTGACTTTCCAACTGCCTTACTATCAATCTCCCAACTTGGAGAGACAGGCCCTTTAACCTCCTGGTTTGCACAGGTTCCCAATTTGCCAGAGGATGGAAGGGACGAGGGAGAACCCATGAGAGAGTAGCTGTTAGGCATTTGGACGGGCACATGTCACTCTAATTTCCCGGCAGGAAGAAGAATTAACCAAAGTCTCAGCCACCCACCGGGAACCAGTATAGGACATGATCCAAAATTTTGGACTTGCGTTCAGCTCACAAAAAACGAGTTGAGAAATGGAGCTCAGGGGCACAGCAATTCACAAACTGGCAGAGTGATAAAGGACAACTATCATCCAAAAATCTGTTGAGGGAAGTCAACGAGGCGGACTTGAAAGCGAGGCAAAATAGCAGGAAACAGATTTCAAGAGGTACCTTGGAATCGCCTGTAAAGCACAGGAAGAGGGGCACAACTTGGACAATGGTGCACTTGGCCAAAAAGGGCGTATGCGTTTTCTCCTGAATATATTCAGGAGAAAACGCATACGCCCTTTTTGGCCAAGCAAGCAAGCGGGCAATGCAAATCTGCACTACAAAGAAGTATCAATTCCCACCGGTCAAAAGGGACATCCACAAAATGTGTAAAAACCAGAAAGGCAAGACAGGCCCTGGAGAACTGGGAGCCTTGTTATGCTGATGGGCGGGATGTAAATTGCCAACTGCCTCACTGGACGAGTGCATTGTGTTCCCTAAAACAAGTAAACAACAGAGCTACAGAGCCAAGGCCACTTCCAGTCTAGGGAATATAACTTGGGAAAACTGAAAGTCAATAAGAAAGAGCCACCTCCAAATTTAGGGCAGCACTGACTACAAGAACCTCAACTTGGGTACACCTTAAATATCCCAGGAAATATAAAAATGGTTCAAAACATTGTGGTACTTACGTATGATGGAATATCCCTCAGCGATGAAATCAATGTCATAAGACCAGTAGCAGCAAAGTGAGTGGATTCATGTACGATGATTCTAAGTGAAATAAGTCACACAGAAAAAGAAACTTATCATAAGATATCACTTATGAAGATCCTGTAAACATGGCTACACGTGAACTGAGTTAGGAAAGAGAACAGAGTCTCACATTTAGAAAACACTCTTATGCCTGCATAAAGGGGATGGAGAGGTGGGGTGTTGCATAAAACCAGAGTTTGATATAAGCACAGGGACCGTTCCAAAAACCAACTTTGGAATAGACAAGACCTACACCTTCCTCAGTGAATGAGACTCAAAATCCCATATTTCCCGCAGAGGAATATATCTGACTAGTAAGAATCTTAAAACCTATGTATTGATATGACTCCATAAGGGAATCAAGTGTGTCTAGAGTGGCATAAACATGGCAGCGAGAATCAGCTCAAACCCACTATAAAAAGGAATTTCAAAAGCAAAACCAAAAAACAGGGAAATTCTTTACAATTCCTTCAGGGTGTCTGAGGAAACCTGGAAAGACCCTATCTACAATGACAGCTGGATGTGGCATAAGGCTGGACACTTGGGACTGAGAGGATTGGTGAGATTGGGTGAGCGAATGCAGACCCTTTCAAGCAATAATGCATGGCCCCCATTCCATGGGTCCCAACTCTCCAGGTTCAAGGGAATATTACTACAGCTATAACATGTACAGGAAACCTAGAGAATGGACACACTGTGAATACGAAAGGTTTCTAAAACTCAACGAATAGTCCCTCTCCCGGTGCTCCAGTTTGACTTTCCAACTGCCTTACTATCAATCTCCCAACTTGGAGAGACAGGCCCTTTAACCTCCTGGTTTGCACAGGTTCCCAATTTGGGAGAGGATGGAAGGGACGAGGGAGAACCCATGAGAGAGTAGCTGTTAGGCATTTGGACCGGCACATGTCACTCTAATTTCCCGGCAGGAAGAAGAATTAACCAAAGTCTCAGCCACCGACCGGGAACCAGTATAGGACATGATCCAAAATTTTGGACTTGCGTTCAGCTCACAAAAAACGAGTTGAGAAATGGAGCTCAGGGGCACAGCAATTCACAAACTGGCAGAGTGATAAAGCACAACTATCGTCCAAAAATCTGTTGAGGGAAGTCAACGAGGCGGACTTGAAAGCGAGGCAAAATAGCAGGAAACAGATTTCAAGAGGTACCTTGGAATCGCCTGTAAAGCACAGGAAGAGGGGCACAACTTGGACAATGGTGCACTTGGCCAAAATGGGCGTATGCGTTTTCTCCTGAATATATTCAGGAGAAAACGCATACGCCCTTTTTGGCCAAGCAAGCAAGCGGGCAATGCAAATCTGCACTACAAAGAAGTATCACTTCCCACCGGTCAAAAGGGCCATCCACAAAATGTGTAAAAACCAGAAAGGCAAGACAGGCCCTGGAGAACTGGGAGCCTTGTTATGCTGATGGGCGGGATGTAAATTGCCAACTGCCTCACTGGAGGAGTGCATTGTGTTCCCTAAAACAAGTAAACAACAGAGCTACAGAGCCAAGGCCACTTCCAGTCTAGGGAATATACCTTGGGAAAACTGAAAATCAATAAGAAAGAGCCACCTCCAAATTTAGGGCTGCACTGACTACAAGAACCTCAACTTGGGTACAGCTTAAATATCCCAGGAAATATAAAAATGGTTCAAAACATTGTGGTACTTACGTATGATGGAATATCCCTCAGCGATGAAATCAATGTCATAAGACCAGTAGCAGCAAAGTGAGTGGATTCAGGTACGATGATTCTAAGTGAAATAAGTCACACAGAAAAAGAAACTTATCATAAGATATCACTTATGAAGATCCTGTAAACATGGCTACACGTGAACTGAGTTAGGAAAGAGAACAGAGTCTCACATTTAGAAAACACTCTTATGCCTGCATAAAGGGGATGGAGAGGTGGGGTGATGCATAAAACCAGAGTTTGATATAAGCACAGGGACCGTTCCAAAAACCAACTTTGGAATAGACAAGACCTACTCCTTCCTCAGTGAAAGAGACTCAAAATCCCATATTTCCCGCAGAGGAATATATCTGACTAGTAAGAATCTTAAAACCTATGTATTGATATGACTCCATAAGGGAATCAAGTGTGTCTAGAGTGGCATAAACATGGCAGCGAGAATCAGCTCAAACCCACTATAAAAAGGAATTTCAAAAGCAAAACCAAAAAACAGGGAAATTCTTTCCAATTCCTTCAGGGTGTCTGAGGAAACCTGGAAAGACCCTATCTACAATTACAGCTGGATGTGGCATAAGGTTGGACACTTGGGACTGAGAGGATTGGTGAGATTGGGTGAGCAAATGCAGACCCTTTCAAGCAATAATGCATGGCCCCCATTCCATGGGTCCCAACTCTCCAGGTTCAAGGGAATATTACTACAGCTATAACATGTACAGGAAACCTAGAGAATGGACACACTGTGAATACGAAAGGTTTCTAAAACTCAATGAATAGTCCCTCTCCTGATGCTCCAGTTTGACTTTCCAACTGCCTTACTATCAATCTCCCAACTTGGAGAGACAGGCCCTTTAACCTCCTGGTTTGCACAGGTTCCCAATTTGCCAGAGGATGGAAGGGACGAGGGAGAACCCATGAGAGAGTAGCTGTTAGGCATTTGGACGGGCACATGTCACTCTAATTTCCCGGCAGGAAGAAGAATTAACCAAAGTCTCAGCCACCCACCGGGAACCAGTATAGGACATGATCCAAAATTTTGGACTTGCGTTCAGCTCACAAAAAACGAGTTGAGAAATGGAGCTCAGGGGCACAGCAATTCACAAACTGGCAGAGTGATAAAGGACAACTATCATCCAAAAATCTGTTGAGGGAAGGCAACGAGGCGGACTTGAAAGCGAGGCAAAATAGCAGGAAACAGATTTCAAGAGGTACCTTGGAATCGCCTGTAAAGCACAGGAAGAGTTGCACAACTTGGACAATGGTGCACTTGGCCAAAAAGGGCGTATGCGTTTTCTCCTGAATATATTCAGGAGAAAACGCATACGCCCTTTTTGGCCAAGCAAGCAAGCGGGCAATGCAAATCTGCACTACAAAGAAGTATCACTTCCCACCGGTCAAAAGGGACATCCACAAAATGTGTAAAAACCAGAAAGGCAAGACAGGCCCTGGAGAACTGGGAGCCTTGTTATGCTGATGGGCGGGATGTCAATTGCCAACTGCCTCACTGGAGGAGTGCATTGTGTTCCCTAAAACAAGTAAACAACAGAGCTACAGAGCCAAGGCCACTTCCAGTCTAGGGAATATACCTTGGGAAAACTGAAAATCAATAAGAAAGAGCCACCTCCAAATTTAGGGCTGCACTGACTACAAGAACCTCAACTTGGGTACACCTTAAATATCCCAGGAAATATAAAAATGGTTCAAAACATTGTGGTACTTACGTATGATGGAATATCCCTCAGCGATGAAATCAATGTCATAAGACCAGTAGCAGCAAAGTGAGTGGATTCAGGTACGATGATTCTAAGTGAAATAAGTCACACAGAAAAAGAAACTTATCATAAGATATCACTTATGAAGATCCTGTAAACATGGCTACACGTGAACTGAGTTAGGAAAGAGAACAGAGTCTCACATTTAGAAAACACTCTTATGCCTGCATAAAGGGGATGGAGAGGTGGGGTGTTGCATAAAACCAGAGTTTGATATAAGCACAGGGACCGTTCCAAAAACCAACTTTGGAATAGACAAGACCTACACCTTCCTCAGTGAAAGAGACTCAAAATCCCATATTTCCCGCAGAGGAATATATCTGACTAGTAAGAATCTTAAAACCTATGTATTGATATGACTCCATAAGGGAATCAAGTGTGTCTAGAGTGGCATAAACATGGCAGCGAGAATCAGCTCAAACCCACTATAAAAAGGAATTTCAAAAGCAAAACCAAAAAACAGGGAAATTCTTTACAATTCCTTCAGGGTGTCTGAGGAAACCTGGAAAGACCCTATCTACAATGACAGCTGGATGTGGCATAAGGCTGGACACTTGGGACTGAGAGGATTGGTGAGATTGGGTGAGCGAATGCAGACCCTTTCAAGCAATAATGCATGGCCCCCATTCCATGGGTCCCAACTCTCCAGGTTCAAGGGAATATTACTACAGCTATAACATGTACAGGAAACCTAGAGAATGGACACACTGTGAATACGAAAGGTTTCTAAAACTCAATGAATAGTCCCTCTCCTGGTGCTCCAGTTTGACTTTCCAACTGCCTTACTATCAATCTCCCAACTTGGAGAGACAGGCCCTTTAACCTCCTGGTTTGCACAGGTTCCCAATTTGCCAGAGGATGGAAGGGACGAGGGAGAACCCATGAGAGAGTAGCTGTTAGGCATTTGGACGGGCACATGTCACTCTAATTTCCCGGCAGGAAGAAGAATTAACCAAAGTCTCAGCCACCCACCGCGAACAAGTATAGGACATGATCCAAAATTTTGGACTTGTGTTCAGCTCACAAAAAACGAGTTGAGAAATGGAGCTCAGTGGCACAGCATTTCACAAACTGGCAGAGTGATAAAGGACAACTATCGTCCAAAAATCTGTTGAGGGAAGTCAACGAGGCGGACTTGAAAGCGAGGTAAAATAGCAGGAAACAGATTTCAAGAGGTACCTTGGAATCGCCTGTAAAGCACAGGAAGAGGGGCACAACTTGGACAATGGTGCACTTGGCCAAAAAGGGCATATGCGTTTTCTCCTGAATATATTCAGGAGAAAACGCATACGCCCTTTTTGGCCAAGCAAGCAAGCGGGCAATGCAAATCTGCACTACAAAGAAGTATCACTTCCCACCGGTCAAAAGGGCCATCCACAAAATGTGTAAAAACCAGAAAGGCAAGACAGGCCCTGGAGAACTGGGAGCCTTGTTATGCTGATGGGCGGGATGTAAATTGCCAACTGCCTCACTGGAGGAGTGCATTGTGTTCCCTAAAACAAGTAAACAACAGAGCTACAGAGCCAAGGCCACTTCCAGTCTAGGGAATATACCTTGGGAAAACTGAAAATCAATAAGAAAGAGCCACCTCCAAATTTAGGGCTGCACTGACTACAAGAACCTCAACTTGGGTACACCTTAAATATCCCAGGAAATATAAAAATGGTTCAAAACATTGTGGTACTTACGTATGATGGAATATCCCTCAGCGATGAAATCAATGTCATAAGACCAGTAGCAGCAAAGTGAGTGGATTCAGGTACGATGATTCTAAGTGAAATAAGTCACACAGAAAAAGAAACTTATCATAAGATATCACTTATGAAGATCCTGTAAACATGGCTACACGTGAACTGAGTTAGGAAAGAGAACAGAGTCTCACATTTAGAAAACACTCTTATGCCTGCATAAAGGGGAAGGAGAGGTGGGGTGATGCATAAAACCAGAGTTTGATATAAGCACAGGGACCGTTTCAAAAACCAACTTTGGAATAGACAAGACCTACTCCTTCCTCAGTGAAAGAGACTCAAAATCCCATATTTCCCGCAGAGGAATATATCTGACTAGTAAGAATCTTAAAACCTATGTATTGATATGACTCCATAAGGGAATCAAGTGTGTCTAGAGTGGCATAAACATGGCAGCGAGAATCAGCTCAAACCCACTATAAAAAGGAATTTCAAAAGCAAAACCAAAAAACAGGGAAATTCTTTACAATTCCTTCAGGGTGTCTGAGGAAACCTGGAAAGACCCTATCTACAATGACAGCTGGATGTGGCATAAGGCTGGACACTTGGGACTGAGAGGATTGGTGAGATTGGGTGAGCAAATGCAGACCCTTTCAAGCAATAATGCATGGCCCCCATTCCATGGGTCCCAACTCTCCAGGTTCAAGGGAATATTACTACAGCTATAACATGTACAGGAAACCTAGAGAATGGACACACTGTGAATACGAAAGGTTTCTAAAACTCAATGAATAGTCCCTCTCCTGGTGCTCCAGTTTGACTTTCCAACTGCCTTACTATCAATCTCCCAACTTGGAGAGACAGGCCCTTTAACCTCCTGGTTTGCACAGGTTCCCAATTTGCCAGAGGATGGAAGGGACGAGGGAGAACCCATGAGAGAGTAGCTGTTAGGCATTTGGACGGGCACATGTCACTCTAATTTCCCGGCAGGAAGAAGAATTAACCAAAGTCTCAGCCACCCACCGGGAACCAGTATAGGACATGATCCAAAATTTTGGACTTGTGTTCAGCTCACAAAAAACGAGTTGAGAAATGGAGCTCAGGGGCACAGCAATTCACAAACTGGCAGAGTGATAAAGGACAACTATCATCCAAAAATCTGTTGAGGGAAGTCAACGAGGCGGACTTGAAAGCGAGGCAAAATAGCAGGAAACAGATTTCAAGAGGTACCTTGGAATCGCCTGTAAAGCACAGGAAGAGGGGCACAACTTGGACAATGGTGCACTTGGCCAAAAAGGGCGTATGCGTTTTCTCCTGAATATATTCAGGAGAAAACGCATACGCCCTTTTTGGCCAAGCAAGCAAGCGGGCAATGCAAATCTGCACTACAAAGAAGTATCACTTCCCACCGGTCAAAAGGGACATCCACAAAATGTGTAAAAACCAGAAAGGCAAGACAGGCCCTGGAGAACTGGGAGCCTTGTTATGCTGAAGGGCGGGATGTAAATTGCCAACTGCCTCACTGGAGGAGTGCATTGTGTTCCCTAAAACAAGTAAACAACAGAGCTACAGAGCCAAGGACACTTCCAGTCTAGGGAATATACCTTGGGAAAACTGAAAATCAATAAGAAAGAGCCACCTCCAAATTTAGGGCTGCACTGACTACAAGAACCTCAACTTGGGTACACCTTAAATATCCCAGGAAATATAAAAATGGTTCAAAACATTGTGGTACTTACGTATGATGGAATATCCCTCAGCGATGAAATCAATGTCATAAGACCAGTAGCAGCAAAGTGAGTGGATTCAGGTATGATGATTCTAAGTGAAATAAGTCACACAGAAAAAGAAACTTATCATAAGATATCACTTATGAAGATCCTGTAAACATGGCTACACGTGAACTGAGTTAGGAAAGAGAACAGAGTCTCACATTTAGAAAACACTCTTATGCCTGCATAAAGGGAATGGAGAGGTGGGGTGATGCATAAAACCAGAGTTTGATATAAGTACAGGGACCGCTCCAAAAACCAACTTTGGAATAGACAAGACCTACACCTTCCTCAGTGAAAGAGACTCAAAACCCCATATTTCCCGCAGAGGAATATATCTGACTAGTAAGAATCTTAAAACCTATGTATTGATATGACTCCATAAGGGAATCAAGTGTGTCTAGAGTGGCATAAACATGGCAGCGAGAATCAGCTCAAACCCACTATAAAAAGGAATTTCAAAAGCAAAACCAAAAAACAGGGAAATTCTTTACAATTCCTTCAGGGTGTCTGAGGAAACCTGGAAAGACCCTATCTACAATGACAGCTGGATGTGGCATAAGGCTGGACACTTGGGACTGAGAGGATTGGTGAGATTGGGTGAGCGAATGCAGACCCTTTCAAGCAATAATGCATGGCCCCCATTCCATGGGTCCCAACTCTCCAGGTTCAAGGGAATATTACTACAGCTATAACATGTACAGGAAACCTAGAGAATGGACACACTGTGAATACGAAAGGTTTCTAAAACTCAACGAATAGTCCCTCTCCTGGTGCTCCAGTTTGACTTTCCAACTGCCTTACTATCAATCTCCCAACTTGGAGAGACAGGCCCTTTAACCTCCTGGTTTGCACAGGTTCCCCATTTGGCAGAGGATGGAAGGGACGAGGGAGAACCCATGAGAGAGTACCTGTTAGGCATTTGGACGGGCACATGTCACTCTAATTTCCCGGCAGGAAGAAGAATTAACCAAAGTCTCAGCCACCCACCGGGAACCAGTATAGGACATGATCCAAAATTTTGGACTTGCGTTCAGCTCACAAAAAACGAGTTGAGAAATGGAGCTCAGGGGCACAGCAATTCACAAACTGGCAGAGTGATAAAGGACAACTATCGTCCAAAAATCTGTTGAGGGAAGTCAACGAGGCGGACTTGAAAGTGAGGCAAAATAGCAGGAAACAGATTTCAAGAGGTACCTTGGAATCGCCTGTAAAGCACAGGAAGAGGGGCACAACTTGGACAATGGTGCACTTGGCCAAAAAGGGCGTATGCGTTTTCTCCTGAATATATTCAGGAGAAAACGCATACGCCCTTTTTGGCCAAGCAAGCAAGCGGGCAATGCAAATCTGCACTACAAAGAAGTATCACTTCCCACCGGTCAAAAGGGACATCCACAAAATGTGTAAAAACCAGAAAGGCAAGACAGGCCCTGGAGAACTGGGAGCCTTGTTATGCTGATGGGCGGGATGTAAATTGCCAACTGCCTCACTGGAGGAGTGCATTGTGTTCCCTAAAACAAGTAAACAACAGAGCTACAGAGCCAAGGCCACTTCCAGTCTAGGGAATATACCTTGGGAAAACTGAAAATCAATAAGAAAGAGCCACCTCCAAATTTAGGGCTGCACTGACTACAAGAACCTCAACTTGGGTACACCTTAAATATCCCAGGAAATATAAAAATGGTTCAAAACATTGTGGTAGTTACGTATGATGGAATATCCCTCAGCGATGAAATCAATGTCATAAGACCAGTAGCAGCAAAGTGAGTGGATTCAGGTACGATGATTCTAAGTGAAATAAGTCACACAGAAAAAGAAACTTATCATAAGATATCACTTATGAAGATCCTGTAAACATGGCTACACGTGAACTGAGTTAGGAAAGAGAACAGAGTCTCACATTTAGAAAACACTCTTATGCCTGCATAAAGGGGATGGAGAGGTGGGGTGTTGCATAAAACCAGAGTTTGATATAAGCACAGGGACCGTTCCAAAAACCAACTTTGGAATAGACAAGACCTACACCTTCCTCAGTGAAAGAGACTCAAAATCCCATATTTCCCGCAGAGGAATATATCTGACTAGTAAGAATCTTAAAACCTATGTATTGATATGACTCCATAAGGGAATCAAGTGTGTCTAGAGTGGCATAAACATGGCAGCGAGAATCAGCTCAAACCCACTATAAAAAGGAATTTCAAAAGCAAAACCAAAAAACAGGGAAATTCTTTACAATTCCTTCAGGGTGTCTGAGGAAACCTGGAAAGACCCTATCTACAATGACAGCTGGATGTGGCATAAGGCTGGACACTTGGGACTGAGAGGATTGGTGAGATTGGGTGAGCGAATGCAGACCCTTTCAAGCAATAATGCATGGCCCCCATTCCATGGGTCCCAACTCTCCAGGTTCAAGGGAATATTACTACAGCTATAACATGTACAGGAAACCTAGAGAATGGACACACTGTGAATACGAATGGTTTCTAAAACTCAATGAATAGTCCCTCTCCTGGTGCTCCAGTTTGACTTTCCAACTGCCTTACTATCAATCTCCCAACTTGGAGAGACAGGCCCTTTAACCTCCTGGTTTGCACAGGTTCCCAATTTGCCAGAGGATGGAAGGGACGAGGGAGAACCCATGAGAGAGTAGCTGTTAGGCATTTGGACGGGCACATGTCACTCTAATTTCCCGGCAGGAAGAAGAATTAACCAAAGTCTCAGCCACCCACCGGGAACCAGTATAGGACATGATCCAAAATTTTGGACTTGTGTTCAGCTCACAAAAAACGAGTTGAGAAATGGAGCTCAGGGGCACAGCATTTCACAAACTGGCAGAGTGATAAAGGACAACTATCGTCCAAAAATCTGTTGAGGGAAGTCAACGAGGCGGACTTGAAAGCGAGGCAAAATAGCAGGAAACAGATTTCAAGAGGTACCTTGGAATCGCCTGTAAAGCACAGGAAGAGGGGCACAACTTGGACAATGGTGCACTTGGCCAAAAAGGGCGTATGCGTTTTCTCCTGAATATATTCAGGAGAAAACGCATACGCCCTTTTTGGCCAAGCAAGCAAGCGGGCAATGCAAATCTGCACTACAAAGAAGTATCACTTCCCACCGGTCAAAAGGGCCATCCACAAAATGTGTAAAAACCAGAAAGGCAAGACAGGCCCTGGAGAACTGGGAGCCTTGTTATGCTGATGGGCGGGATGTAAATTGCCAACTGCCTCACTGGAGGAGTGCATTGTGTTCCCTAAAACAAGTAAACAACAGAGCTACAGAGCCAAGGCCACTTCCAATCTAGGGAATATACCTTGGGAAAACTGAAAATCAATAAGAAAGAGCCACCTCCAAATTTAGGGCTGCACTGACTACAAGAACCTCAACTTGGGTACACCTTAAATATCCCAGGAAATATAAAAATGGTTCAAAACATTGTGGTACTTACATACGATGGAATATCCCTCAGCCATGAAATCAATGTCATAAGACCAGTAGCAGCAAAGTGAGTGGATTCAGGTACGATGATTCTAAGTGAAATAAGTCACACAGAAAAAGTAACTTATCATAAGATATCACTTAGGAAGATCCTGTAAACATGGCTACACGTGAACTGAGTTAGGAAAGAGAACAGAGTCTCACATTTAGAAAACACTCTTATGCCTGCATAAAGGGGAAGGAGAGGTGGGGTGATGCATAAAACCAAAGTTTGATATAAGCACAGGGACCGTTTCAAAAACCAACTTTGGAATAGACAAGACCTACACCTTCCTCAGTGAAAGAGACTCAAAACCCCATATTTCCCACAGAGGAATATATCTGACTAGTAAGAATCTTAAAACCTATGTATTGATATGACTCCATAAGGGAATCAAGTGTGTCTAGAGTGGCATAAACATGGCAGCGAGAATCAGCTCAAACCCACTATAAAAAGGAATTTCAAAAGCAAAACCAAAAAACAGGGAAATTCTTTACAATTCCTTCAGGGTGTCTGAGGAAACCTGGAAAGACCCTATCTACAATGACAGCTGGATGTGGCATAAGGCTGGACACTTGGGACTGAGAGGATTGGTGAGATTGGGTGAGCGAATGCAGACCCTTTCAAGCAATAATGCATGGCCCCCATTCCATGGGTCCCAACTCTCCAGGTTCAAGGGAATATTACTACAGCTATAACATGTACAGGAAACCTAGAGAATGGACACACTGTGAATACGAAAGGTTTCTAAAACTCAACGAATAGTCCCTCTCCTGGTGCTCCAGTTTGACTTTCCAACTGCCTTACTATCAATCTCCCAACTTGGAGAGACAGGCCCTTTAACCTCCTGGTTTGCACAGGTTCCCCATTTGGCAGAGGATGGAAGGGACGAGGGAGAACCCATGAGAGAGTACCTGTTAGGCATTTGGACGGGCACATGTCACTCTAATTTCCCGGCAGGAAGAAGAATTAACCAAAGTCTCAGCCACCCACCGGGAACCAGTATAGGACATGATCCAAAATTTTGGACTTGCGTTCAGCTCACAAAAAACGAGTTGAGAAATGGAGCTCAGGGGCACAGCAATTCACAAACTGGCAGAGTGATAAAGGACAACTATCGTCCAAAAATCTGTTGAGGGAAGTCAACGAGGCGGACTTGAAAGTGAGGCAAAATAGCAGGAAACAGATTTCAAGAGGTACCTTGGAATCGCCTGTAAAGCACAGGAAGAGGGGCACAACTTGGACAATGGTGCACTTGGCCAAAAAGGGCGTATGCGTTTTCTCCTGAATATATTCAGGAGAAAACGCATACGCCCTTTTTGGCCAAGCAAGCAAGCGGGCAATGCAAATCTGCACTACAAAGAAGTATCACTTCCCACCGGTCAAAAGGGACATCCACAAAATGTGTAAAAACCAGAAAGGCAAGACAGGCCCTGGAGAACTGGGAGCCTTGTTATGCTGATGGGCGGGATGTAAATTGCCAACTGCCTCACTGGAGGAGTGCATTGTGTTCCCTAAAACAAGTAAACAACAGAGCTACAGAGCCAAGGCCACTTCCAGTCTAGGGAATATACCTTGGGAAAACTGAAAATCAATAAGAAAGAGCCACCTCCAAATTTAGGGCTGCACTGACTACAAGAACCTCAACTTGGGTACACCTTAAATATCCCAGGAAATATAAAAATGGTTCAAAACATTGTGGTAGTTACGTATGATGGAATATCCCTCAGCGATGAAATCAATGTCATAAGACCAGTAGCAGCAAAGTGAGTGGATTCAGGTACGATGATTCTAAGTGAAATAAGTCACACAGAAAAAGAAACTTATCATAAGATATCACTTATGAAGATCCTGTAAACATGGCTACACGTGAACTGAGTTAGGAAAGAGAACAGAGTCTCACATTTAGAAAACACTCTTATGCCTGCATAAAGGGGATGGAGAGGTGGGGTGTTGCATAAAACCAGAGTTTGATATAAGCACAGGGACCGTTCCAAAAACCAACTTTGGAATAGACAAGACCTACACCTTCCTCAGTGAAAGAGACTCAAAATCCCATATTTCCCGCAGAGGAATATATCTGACTAGTAAGAATCTTAAAACCTATGTATTGATATGACTCCATAAGGGAATCAAGTGTGTCTAGAGTGGCATAAACATGGCAGCGAGAATCAGCTCAAACCCACTATAAAAAGGAATTTCAAAAGCAAAACCAAAAAACAGGGAAATTCTTTACAATTCCTTCAGGGTGTCTGAGGAAACCTGGAAAGACCCTATCTACAATGACAGCTGGATGTGGCATAAGGCTGGACACTTGGGACTGAGAGGATTGGTGAGATTGGGTGAGCGAATGCAGACCCTTTCAAGCAATAATGCATGGCCCCCATTCCATGGGTCCCAACTCTCCAGGTTCAAGGGAATATTACTACAGCTATAACATGTACAGGAAACCTAGAGAATGGACACACTGTGAATACGAATGGTTTCTAAAACTCAATGAATAGTCCCTCTCCTGGTGCTCCAGTTTGACTTTCCAACTGCCTTACTATCAATCTCCCAACTTGGAGAGACAGGCCCTTTAACCTCCTGGTTTGCACAGGTTCCCAATTTGCCAGAGGATGGAAGGGACGAGGGAGAACCCATGAGAGAGTAGCTGTTAGGCATTTGGACGGGCACATGTCACTCTAATTTCCCGGCAGGAAGAAGAATTAACCAAAGTCTCAGCCACCCACCGGGAACCAGTATAGGACATGATCCAAAATTTTGGACTTGTGTTCAGCTCACAAAAAACGAGTTGAGAAATGGAGCTCAGGGGCACAGCATTTCACAAACTGGCAGAGTGATAAAGGACAACTATCGTCCAAAAATCTGTTGAGGGAAGTCAACGAGGCGGACTTGAAAGCGAGGCAAAATAGCAGGAAACAGATTTCAAGAGGTACCTTGGAATCGCCTGTAAAGCACAGGAAGAGGGGCACAACTTGGACAATGGTGCACTTGGCCAAAAAGGGCGTATGCGTTTTCTCCTGAATATATTCAGGAGAAAACGCATACGCCCTTTTTGGCCAAGCAAGCAAGCGGGCAATGCAAATCTGCACTACAAAGAAGTATCACTTCCCACCGGTCAAAAGGGCCATCCACAAAATGTGTAAAAACCAGAAAGGCAAGACAGGCCCTGGAGAACTGGGAGCCTTGTTATGCTGATGGGCGGGATGTAAATTGCCAACTGCCTCACTGGAGGAGTGCATTGTGTTCCCTAAAACAAGTAAACAACAGAGCTACAGAGCCAAGGCCACTTCCAATCTAGGGAATATACCTTGGGAAAACTGAAAATCAATAAGAAAGAGCCACCTCCAAATTTAGGGCTGCACTGACTACAAGAACCTCAACTTGGGTACACCTTAAATATCCCAGGAAATATAAAAATGGTTCAAAACATTGTGGTACTTACATACGATGGAATATCCCTCAGCCATGAAATCAATGTCATAAGACCAGTAGCAGCAAAGTGAGTGGATTCAGGTACGATGATTCTAAGTGAAATAAGTCACACAGAAAAAGTAACTTATCATAAGATATCACTTAGGAAGATCCTGTAAACATGGCTACACGTGAACTGAGTTAGGAAAGAGAACAGAGTCTCACATTTAGAAAACACTCTTATGCCTGCATAAAGGGGAAGGAGAGGTGGGGTGATGCATAAAACCAAAGTTTGATATAAGCACAGGGACCGTTTCAAAAACCAACTTTGGAATAGACAAGACCTACACCTTCCTCAGTGAAAGAGACTCAAAACCCCATATTTCCCACAGAGGAATATATCTGACTAGTAAGAATCTTAAAACCTATGTATTGATATGTCTCCATAAGGGAATCAAGTGTGTCTAGAGTGGCATAAACATGGCAGCGAGAATCAGCTCAAACCCAGTATAAAAAGGAATTTCAAAAGCAAAACCAAAAAACAGGGAAATTCTTTACAATTCCTTCAGGGTGTCTGAGGAAACCTGGAAAGACCCTATCTACAATGACAGCTGGATGTGGCATAAGGCTGGACACTTGGGACTGAGAGGATTGGTGAGATTGGGTGAGCGAATGCAGACCCTTTCAAGCAATAATGCATGGCCCCCATTCCATGGGTCCCAACTCTCCAGGTTCAAGGGAATATTACTACAGCTATAACATGTACAGGAAACCTAGAGAATGGACACACTGTGAATACGAAAGATTTCTAAAACTCAACGAATAGTCCCTCTCCTGGTGCTCCAGTTTGACTTTCCAACTGCCTTACTATCAATCTCCCATCTTGGAGAGACAGGCCCTTTAACCTCCTGGTTTGCACAGGTTCCCAATTTGGCAGAGGATGGAAGGGACGACGGAGACCCCATGATAGAGTAGCTGTTAGGCATTTGGACGGGCATATGTCACTCTAATTTCCCGGCAGGAAGAAGAATTAACCAAAGTCTCAGCCACCCACCGGGAACCAGTATAGGACATGATCCAAAATTTTGGACTTGCGTTCAGCTCACAAAAAACGAGTTGAGAAATGGAGCTCAGGGGCACAGCAATTCACAAACTGGCAGAGTGATAAAGGACAACTATCGTCCAAAAATCTGTTGAGGGAAGTCAACGAGGCGGACTTGAAAGTGAGGCAAAATAGCAGGAAACAGATTTCAAGAGGTACGTTGGAATCGCCTGTAAAGCACAGGAAGAGGGGCACAACTTGGACAATGGTGCACTTGGCCAAAAAGGGCGTATGCGTTTTCTCCTGAATATATTCAGGAGAAAACGCATACGCCCTTTTTGGCCAAGCAAGCAAGCGGGCAATGCAAATCTGCACTACAAAGAAGTATCACTTCCCACCGGTCAAAAGGGCCATCCACAAAATGTGTAAAAACCAGAAAGGCAAGACAGGCCCTGGAGAACTGGGAGCCTTGTTATGCTGATGGGCGGGATGTAAATTGCCAACTGCCTCACTGGAGGAGTGCATTGTGTTCCCTAAAACAAGTAAACAACAGAGCTACAGAGCCAAGGCCACTTCCAGTCTAGGGAATATACCTTGGGAAAACTGAAAATCAATAAGAAAGAGCCACCTCCAAATTTAGGGCTGCACTGACTACAAGAACCTCAACTTGGGTACACCTTAAATATCCCAGGAAATATAAAAATGGTTCAAAACATTGTGGTACTTACGTATGATGGAATATCCCTCAGCGATGAAATCAATGTCATAAGACCAGTAGCAGCAAAGTGAGTGGATTCAGGTACGATGATTCTAAGTGAAATAAGTCACACAGAAAAAGAAACTTATCATAAGATATCACTTATGAAGATCCTGTAAACATGGCTACACGTGAACTGAGTTAGGAAAGAGAACAGAGTCTCACATTTAGAAAACACTCTTATGCCTGCATAAAGGGGATGGAGAGGTGGGGTGATGCATAAAACCAGAGTTTGATATAAGCAGAGGGACCGTTCCAAAAACCAACTTTGGAATAGACAAGACCTACACCTTCCTCAGTGAAAGAGACTCAAAATCCCATATTTCCCGCAGAGGAATATATCTGACTAGTAAGAATCTTAAAACCTATGTATTGATATGACTCCATAAGGGAATCAAGTGTGTCTAGAGTGGCATAAACATGGCAGCGAGAATCAGCTCAAACCCACTATAAAAAGGAATTTCAAAAGCAAAACCAAAAAACAGGGAAATTCTTTACAATTCCTTCAGGGTGTCTGAGGAAACCTGGAAAGACCCTATCTACAATGACAGCTGGATGTGGCATAAGGCTGGACACTTGGGACTGAGAGGATTGGTGAGATTGGGTGAGCAAATGCAGACCCTTTTAAGCAATAATGCATGGCCCCCATTCCATGGGTCCCAACTCT
The DNA here is from genome assembly GCF_025265405.1 of Mesoplodon densirostris. NCBI lineage: Eukaryota > Metazoa > Chordata > Mammalia > Artiodactyla > Ziphiidae > Mesoplodon > Mesoplodon densirostris. Next base: position 2,120,750 of record NW_026778202.1, on the reverse strand, counting down.
CCAGGTTCAAGGGAATATTACTACAGCTATAACATGTACAGGAAACCTAGAGAATGGACACACTGTGAATACGAAAGGTTTCTAAAACTCAATGAATAGTCCCTCTCCTGGTGCTCCAGTTTGACTTTCCAACTGCCTTACTATCAATCTCCCAACTTGGAGAGACAGCCCCTTTAACCTCCTGGTTTGCACAGGTTCCCAATTTGCCAGAGGATGGAAGGGACGAGGGAGAACCCATGAGAGAGTAGCTGTTAGGCATTTGGACGGGCACATGTCACTCTAATTTCCCGGCAGGAAGAAGAATTAACCAAAGTCTCAGCCACCCACCGGGAACCAGTATAGGACATGATCCAAAATTTTGGACTTGCGTTCAGCTCACAAAAAACGAGTTGAGAAATGGAGCTCAGGGGCACAGCAATTCACAAACTGGCAGAGTGATAAAGGACAACTATCATCCAAAAATCTGTTGAGGGAAGTCAACGAGGCGGACTTGAAAGCGAGGCAAAATAGCAGGAAACAGATTTCAAAAGGTACCTTGGAATCGCCTGTAAAGCACAGGAAGAGGGGCACAACTTGGACAATGGTGCACTTGGCCAAAAAGGGCGTATGCGTTTTCTCCTGAATATATTCAGGAGAAAACGCATACGCCCTTTTTGGCCAAGCAAGCAAGCGGGCAATGCAAATCTGCACTACAAAGAAGTATCACTTCCCACCGGTCAAAAGGGCCATCCACAAAATGTGTAAAAACCAGAAAGGCAAGACAGGCCCTGGAGAACTGGGAGCCTTGTTATGCTGATGGGCGGGATGTAAATTGCCAACTGCCTCACTGGAGGAGTGCATTGTGTTCCCTAAAACAAGTAAAAAACAGAGCTACAGAGCCAAGGCCACTTCCAGTCTAGGGAATATACCTTGGGAAAACTGAAAATCAATAAGAAAGAGCCACCTCCAAATTTAGGGCTGCACTGACTACAAGAACCTCAACTTGGGTACAGCTTAAATATCCCAGGAAATAGAAAAATGGTTCAAAACATTGTGGTACTTACGTATGATGGAATATCCCTCAGCGATGAAATCAATGTCATAAGACCAGTAGCAGCAAAGTGAGTGGATTCAGGTACGATGATTCTAAGTGAAATAAGTCACACAGAAAAAGAAACTTATCATAAGATATCACTTATGAAGATCCTGTAAACATGGCTACACGTGAACTGAGTTAGGAAAGAGAACAGAGTCTCACATTTAGAAAACACTCTTATGCCTGCATAAAGGGGATGGAGAGGTGGGGTGATGCATAAAACCAGAGTTTGATATAAGCACAGGGACCGTTCCAAAAACCAACTTTGGAATAGACAAGACCTACTCCTTCCTCAGTGAAAGAGACTCAAAATCCCATATTTCCCGCAGAGGAATATATCTGACTAGTAAGAATCTTAAAACCTATGTATTGATATGACTCCATAAGGGAATCAAGTGTGTCTAGAGTGGCATAAACATGGCAGCGAGAATCAGCTCAAACCCACTATAAAAAGGAATTTCAAAAGCAAAACCAAAAAACAGGGAAATTCTTTACAATTCCTTCAGGGTGTCTGAGGAAACCTGGAAAGACCCTATCTACAATGACAGCTGGATGTGGCATAAGGTTGGACACTTGGGACTGAGAGGATTGGTGAGATTGGGTGAGCAAATGCAGACCCTTTCAAGCAATAATGCATGGCCCCCATTCCATGGGTCCCAACTCTCCAGGTTCAAGGGAATATTACTACAGCTATAACATGTACAGGAAACCTAGAGAATGGACACACTGTGAATACGAAAAGTTTCTAAAACTCAATGAATAGTCCCTCTCCTGGTGCTCCAGTTTGACTTTCCAACTGCCTTACTATCAATCTCCCAACTTGGAGAGACAGGCCCTTTAACCTCCTGGTTTGCACAGGTTCCCAATTTGCCAGAGGATGGAAGGGACGAGGGAGAACCCATGAGAGAGTAGCTGTTAGGCATTTGGACGGGCACATGTCACTCTAATTTCCCGGCAGGAAGAAGAATTAACCAAAGTCTCAGCCACCCACCGGGAACCAGTATAGGACATGATCCAAAATTTTGGACTTGTGTTCAGCTCACAAAAAACGAGTTGAGAAATGGAGTTCAGGGGCACAGCAATTCACAAACTGGCAGAGTGATAAAGGACAACTATCGTCCAAAAATCTGTTGAGGGAAGTCAACGAGGCGGACTTGAAAGCGAGGCAAAATAGCAGGAAACAGATTTCAAGAGGTACCTTGGAATCGCCTGTAAAGCACAGGAAGAGTTGCACAACTTGGACAATGGTGCACTTGGCCAAAAAGGGCGTATGCGTTTTCTCCTGAATATATTCAGGAGAAAACGCATACGCCCTTTTTGGCCAAGCAAGCAAGCGGGCAATGCAAATCTGCACTACAAAGAAGTATCACTTCCCACCGGTCAAAAGGGACATCCACAAAATGTGTAAAAACCAGAAAGGCAAGACAGGCCCTGGAGAACTGGGAGCCTTGTTATGCTGATGGGCGGGATGTAAATTGCCAACTGCCTCACTGGAGGAGTGCATTGTGTTCCCTAAAACAAGTAAACAACAGAGCTACAGAGCCAAGGACACTTCCAGTCTAGGGAATATACCTTGGGAAAACTGAAAATCAATAAGAAAGAGCCACCTCCAAATTTAGGGCTGCACTGACTACAAGAACCTCAACTTGGGTACACCTTAAATATCCCAGGAAATATAAAAATGGTTCAAAACATTGTGGTACTTACGTATGATGGAATATCCCTCAGCGATGAAATCAATGTCATAAGACCAGTAGCAGCAAAGTGAGTGGATTCAGGTACGATGATTCTAAGTGAAATAAGTCACACAGAAAAAGAAACTTATCATAAGATATCACTTATGAAGATCCTGTAAACATGGCTACACGTGAACTGAGTTAGGAAAGAGAACAGAGTCTCACATTTAGAAAACACTCTTATGCCTGCATAAAGGGGATGGAGAGGTGGGGTGTTGCATAAAACCAGAGTTTGATATAAGCACAGGGACCGTTCCAAAAACCAACTTTGGAATAGACAAGACCTACACCTTCCTCAGTGAAAGAGACTCAAAATCCCATATTTCCCGCAGAGGAATATATCTGACTAGTAAGAATCTTAAAACCTATGTATTGATATGACTCCATAAGGGAATCAAGTGTGTCTAGAGTGGCATAAACATGGCAGCGAGAATCAGCTCAAACCCACTATAAAAAGGAATTTCAAAAGCAAAACCAAAAAACAGGGAAATTCTTTACAATTCCTTCAGGGTGTCTGAGGAAACCTGGAAAGACCCTATCTACAATGACAGCTGGATGTGGCATAAGGCTGGACACTTGGGACTGAGAGGATTGGTGAGATTGGGTGAGCGAATGCAGACCCTTTCAAGCAATAATGCATGGCCCCCATTCCATGGGTCCCAACTCTCCAGGTTCAAGGGAATATTACTACAGCTATAACATGTACAGGAAACCTAGAGAATGGACACACTGTGAATACGAAAGGTTTCTAAAACTCAATGAATAGTCCCTCTCCTGGTGCTCCAGTTTGACTTTCCAACTGCCTTACTATCAATCTCCCAACTTGGAGAGACAGGCCCTTTAACCTCCTGGTTTGCACAGGTTCCCAATTTGCCAGAGGATGGAAGGGACGAGGGAGAACCCATGAGAGAGTAGCTGTTAGGCATTTGGACGGGCACATGTCACTCTAATTTCCCGGCAGGAAGAAGAATTAACCAAAGTCTCAGCCACCCACCGGGAACCAGTATAGGACATGATCCAAAATTTTGGACTTGTGTTCAGCTCACAAAAAACGAGTTGAGAAATGGAGCTCAGGGGCACAGCATTTCACAAACTGGCAGAGTGATAAAGGACAACTATCGTCCAAAAATCTGTTGAGGGAAGTCAACGAGGCGGACTTGAAAGCGAGGCAAAATAGCAGGAAACAGATTTCAAGAGGTACCTTGGAATCGCCTGTAAAGCACAGGAAGAGGGGCACAACTTGGACAATGGTGCACTTGGCCAAAAAGGGCGTATGCGTTTTCTCCTGAATATATTCAGGAGAAAACGCATACGCCCTTTTTGGCCAAGCAAGCAAGCGGGCAATGCAAATCTGCACTACAAAGAAGTATCACTTCCCACCGGTCAAAAGGGCCATCCACAAAATGTGTAAAAACCAGAAAGGCAAGACAGGCCCTGGAGAACTGGGAGCCTTGTTATGCTGATGGGCGGGATGTAAATTGCCAACTGCCTCACTGGAGGAGTGCATTGTGTTCCCTAAAACAAGTAAAAAACAGAGCTACAGAGCCAAGGCCACTTCCAGTCTAGGGAATATACCTTGGGAAAACTGAAAATCAATAAGAAAGAGCCACCTCCAAATTTAGGGCTGCACTGACTACAAGAACCTCAACTTGGGTACAGCTTAAATATCCCAGGAAATAGAAAAATGGTTCAAAACATTGTGGTACTTACGTATGATGGAATATCCCTCAGCGATGAAATCAATGTCATAAGACCAGTAGCAGCAAAGTGAGTGGATTCAGGTACGATGATTCTAAGTGAAATAAGTCACACAGAAAAAGAAACTTATCATAAGATATCACTTATGAAGATCCTGTAAACATGGCTACACGTGAACTGAGTTAGGAAAGAGAACAGAGTCTCACATTTAGAAAACACTCTTATGCCTGCATAAAGGGGATGGAGAGGTGGGGTGATGCATAAAACCAGAGTTTGATATAAGCACAGGGACCGTTCCAAAAACCAACTTTGGAATAGACAAGACCTACTCCTTCCTCAGTGAAAGAGACTCAAAATCCCATATTTCCCGCAGAGGAATATATCTGACTAGTAAGAATCTTAAAACCTATGTATTGATATGACTCCATAAGGGAATCAAGTGTGTCTAGAGTGGCATAAACATGGCAGCGAGAATCAGCTCAAACCCACTATAAAAAGGAATTTCAAAAGCAAAACCAAAAAACAGGGAAATTCTTTACAATTCCTTCAGGGTGTCTGAGGAAACCTGGAAAGACCCTATCTACAATGACAGCTGGATGTGGCATAAGGTTGGACACTTGGGACTGAGAGGATTGGTGAGATTGGGTGAGCAAATGCAGACCCTTTCAAGCAATAATGCATGGCCCCCATTCCATGGGTCCCAACTCTCCAGGTTCAAGGGAATATTACTACAGCTATAACATGTACAGGAAACCTAGAGAATGGACACACTGTGAATACGAAAGGTTTCTAAAACTCAATGAATAGTCCCTCTCCTGGTGCTCCAGTTTGACTTTCCAACTGCCTTACTATCAATCTCCCAACTTGGAGAGACAGGCCCTTTAACCTCCTGGTTTGCACAGGTTCCCAATTTGCCAGAGGATGGAAGGGACGAGGGAGAACCCATGAGAGAGTAGCTGTTAGGCATTTGGACGGGCACATGTCACTCTAATTTCCCGGCAGGAAGAAGAATTAACCAAAGTCTCAGCCACCCACCGGGAACCAGTATAGGACATGATCCAAAATTTTGGACTTGTGTTCAGCTCACAAAAAACGAGTTGAGAAATGGAGTTCAGGGGCACAGCAATTCACAAACTGGCAGAGTGATAAAGGACAACTATCGTCCAAAAATCTGTTGAGGGAAGTCAACGAGGCGGACTTGAAAGCGAGGCAAAATAGCAGGAAACAGATTTCAAGAGGTACCTTGGAATCGCCTGTAAAGCACAGGAAGAGTTGCACAACTTGGACAATGGTGCACTTGGCCAAAAAGGGCGTATGCGTTTTCTCCTGAATATATTCAGGAGAAAACGCATACGCCCTTTTTGGCCAAGCAAGCAAGCGGGCAATGCAAATCTGCACTACAAAGAAGTATCACTTCCCACCGGTCAAAAGGGACATCCACAAAATGTGTAAAAACCAGAAAGGCAAGACAGGCCCTGGAGAACTGGGAGCCTTGTTATGCTGATGGGCGGGATGTAAATTGCCAACTGCCTCACTGGAGGAGTGCATTGTGTTCCCTAAAACAAGTAAACAACAGAGCTACAGAGCCAAGGACACTTCCAGTCTAGGGAATATACCTTGGGAAAACTGAAAATCAATAAGAAAGAGCCACCTCCAAATTTAGGGCTGCACTGACTACAAGAACCTCAACTTGGGTACACCTTAAATATCCCAGGAAATATAAAAATGGTTCAAAACATTGTGGTACTTACGTATGATGGAATATCCCTCAGCGATGAAATCAATGTCATAAGACCAGTAGCAGCAAAGTGAGTGGATTCAGGTACGATGATTCTAAGTGAAATAAGTCACACAGAAAAAGAAACTTATCATAAGATATCACTTATGAAGATCCTGTAAACATGGCTACACGTGAACTGAGTTAGGAAAGAGAACAGAGTCTCACATTTAGAAAACACTCTTATGCCTGCATAAAGGGGATGGAGCGGTGGGGTGTTGCATAAAACCAGAGTTTGATATAAGCACAGGGACCGTTCCAAAAACCAACTTTGGAATAGACAAGACCTACACCTTCCTCAGTGAAAGAGACTCAAAACCCCATATTTCCCGCAGAGGAATATATCTGACTAGTAAGAATCTTAAAACCTATGTATTGATATGACTCCATAAGGGAATCAAGTGTGTCTAGAGTGGCATAAACATGGCAGCGAGAATCAGCTCAAACCCACTATAAAAAGGAATTTCAAAAGCAAAACCAAAAAACAGGGAAATTCTTTACAATTCCTTCAGGGTGTCTGAGGAAACCTGGAAAGACCCTATCTACAATGACAGCTGGATGTGGCATAAGGCTGGACACTTGGGACTGAGAGGATTGGTGAGATTGGGTGAGCGAATGCAGACCCTTTCAAGCAATAATGCATGGCCCCCATTCCATGGGTCCCAACTCTCCAGGTTCAAGGGAATATTACTACAGCTATAACATGTACAGGAAACCTAGAGAATGGACACACTGTGAATACGAAAGGTTTCTAAAACTCAATGAATAGTCCCTCTCCTGGTGCTCCAGTTTGACTTTCCAACTGCCTTACTATCAATCTCCCAACTTGGAGAGACAGGCCCTTTAACCTCCTGGTTTGCACAGGTTCCCAATTTGCCAGAGGATGGAAGGGACGAGGGAGAACCCATGAGAGAGTAGCTGTTAGGCATTTGGACGGGCACATGTCACTCTAATTTCCCGGCAGGAAGAAGAATTAACCAAAGTCTCAGCCACCCACCGGGAACCAGTATAGGACATGATCCAAAATTTTGGACTTGTGTTCAGCTCACAAAAAACGAGTTGAGAAATGGAGCTCAGGGGCACAGCATTTCACAAACTGGCAGAGTGATAAAGGACAACTATCGTCCAAAAATCTGTTGAGGGAAGTCAACGAGGCGGACTTGAAAGCGAGGCAAAATAGCAGGAAACAGATTTCAAGAGGTACCTTGGAATCGTCTGTAAAGCACAGGAAGAGGGGCACAACTTGGACAATGGTGCACTTGGCCAAAAAGGGCATATGCGTTTTCTCCTGAATATATTCAGGCGAAAACGCATACGCCCTTTTTGGCCAAGCAAGCAAGCGGGGAATGCAAATCTGCACTACAAAGAAGTATCACTTCCCACCGGTCAAAAGGGCCATCCACAAAATGTGTAAAAACCAGAAAGGCAAGACAGGCCCTGGAGAACTGGGAGCCTTGTTATGCTGATGGGCGGGATGTAAATTGCCAACTGCCTCACTGGAGGAGTGCATTGTGTTCCCTAAAACAAGTAAACAACAGAGCTACAGAGCCAAGGCCACTTCCAGTCTAGGGAATATACCTTGGGAAAACTGAAAATCAATAAGAAAGAGCCACCTCCAAATTTAGGGCTGCACTGACTACAAGAACCTCAACTTGGGTACAGCTTAAATATCCCAGGAAATATAAAAATGGTTCAAAACATTGTGGTACTTACGTATGATGGAATATCCCTCAGCGATGAAATCAATGTCATAAGACCAGTAGCAGCAAAGTGAGTGGATTCAGGTACGATGATTCTAAGTGAAATAAGTCACACAGAAAAAGAAACTTATCATAAGATATCACTTAGGAAGATCCTGTAAACATGGCTACACGTGAACTGAGTTAGGAAAGAGAACAGAGTCTCACATTTAGAAAACACTCTTATGCCTGCATAAAGGGAATGGAGAGGTGGGGTGATGCATAAAACCAGAGTTTGATATAAGCACAGGGACCGCTCCAAAAACCAACTTTGGAATAGACAAGACCTACACCTTCCTCAGTGAAAGAGACTCAAAACCCCATATTTCCCGCAGAGCAATATATCTGACTAGTAAGAATCATAAAACCTATGTATTGATATGACTCCATAAGGGAATCAAGTGTGTCTAGAGTGGCATAAACATGGCAGCGAGAATCAGCTCAAACCCACTATAAAAAGGAATTTCAAAAGCAAAACCAAAAAACAGGGAAATTCTTTACAATTCCTTCAGGGTGTCTGAGGAAACCTGGAAAGACCCTATCTACAATGACAGCTGGATGTGGCATAAGGCTGGACACTTGGGACTGAGAGGATTGGTGAGATTGGGTGAGCGAATGCAGACCCTTTCAAGCAATAATGCATGGCCCCCATTCCATGGGTCCCAACTCTCCAGGTTCAAGGGAATATTACTACAGCTATAACATGTACAGGAAACCTAGAGAATGGACACACTGTGAATACGAAAGGTTTCTAAAACTCAACGAATAGTCCCTCTCCTGGTGCTCCAGTTTGACTTTCCAACTGCCTTACTATCAATCTCCCAACTTGGAGAGACAGGCCCTTTAACCTCCTGGTTTGCACAGGTTCCCAATTTGGCAGAGGATGGAAGGGACGAGGGAGAACCCATGAGAGAGTAGCTGTTAGGCATTTGGACGGGCACATGTCACTCTAATTTCCCGGCAGGAAGAAGAATTAACCAAAGTCTCAGCCACCCACCGGGAACCAGTATAGGACATGATCCAAAATTTTGGACTTGCGTTCAGCTCACAAAAAACGAGTTGAGAAATGGAGCTCAGGGGCACAGCAATTCACAAACTGGCAGAGTGATAAAGGACAACTATCGTCCAAAAATCTGTTGAGGGAAGTCAACGAGGCGGACTTGAAAGTGAGGCAAAATAGCAGGAAACAGATTTCAAGAGGTACCTTGGAATCGCCTGTAAAGCACAGGAAGAGGGGCACAACTTGGACAATGGTGCACTTGGCCAAAAAGGGCGTATGCGTTTTCTCCTGAATATATTCAGGAGAAAACGCATACGCCCTTTTTGGCCAAGCAAGCAAGCGGGCAATGCAAATCTGCACTACAAAGAAGTATCACTTCCCACCGGTCAAAAGGGACATCCACAAAATGTGTAAAAACCAGAAAGGCAAGACAGGCCCTGCAGAACTGGGAGCCTTGTTATGCTGATGGGCGGGATGTAAATTGCCAACTGCCTCACTGGAGGAGTGCATTGTGTTCCCTAAAACAAGTAAACAACAGAGCTACAGAGCCAAGGCCACTTCCAGTCTAGGGAATATACCTTGGGAAAACTGAAAATCAATAAGAAAGAGCCACCTCCAAATTTAGGGCTGCACTGACTACAAGAACCTCAACTTGGGTACACCTTAAATATCCCAGGAAATATAAAAATGGTTCAAAACATTGTGGTACTTACGTATGATGGAATATCCCTCAGCGATGAAATCAATGTCATAAGACCAGTAGCAGCAAAGTGAGTGGATTCAGGTACGATGATTCTAAGTGAAATAAGTCACACAGAAAAAGAAACTTATCATAAGATATCACTTATGAAGATCCTGTAAACATGGCTACACGTGAACTGAGTTAGGAAAGAGAACAGAGTCTCACATTTAGAAAACACTCTTATGCCTGCATAAAGGGGATGGAGAGGTGGGGTGTTGCATAAAACCAGAGTTTGATATAAGCACAGGGACCGTTCCAAAAACCAACTTTGGAATAGACAAGACCTACACCTTCCTCAGTGAAAGAGACTCAAAATCCCATATTTCCCGCAGAGGAATATATCTGACTAGTAAGAATCTTAAAACCTATGTATTGATATGACTCCATAAGGGAATCAAGTGTGTCTAGAGTGGCATAAACATGGCAGCGAGAATCAGCTCAAACCCACTATAAAAAGGAATTTCAAAAGCAAAACCAAAAAACAGGGAAATTCTTTACAATTCCTTCAGGGTGTCTGAGGAAACCTGGAAAGACCCTATCTACAATGACAGCTGGATGTGGCATAAGGCTGGACACTTGGGACTGAGAGGATTGGTGAGATTGGGTGAGCAAATGCAGACCCTTTCAAGCAATAATGCATGGCCCCCATTCCATGGGTCCCAACTCTCCAGGTTCAAGGGAATATTACTACAGCTATAACATGTACAGGAAACCTAGAGAATGGACACACTGTGAATACGAATGGTTTCTAAAACTCAATGAATAGTCCCTCTCCTGGTGCTCCAGTTTGACTTTCCAACTGCCTTACTATCAATCTCCCAACTTGGAGAGACAGGCCCTTTAACCTCCTGGTTTGCACAGGTTCCCAATTTGCCAGAGGATGGAAGGGACGAGGGAGAACCCATGAGAGAGTAGCTGTTAGGCATTTGGACGGGCACATGTCACTCTAATTTCCCGGCAGGAAGAAGAATTAACCAAAGTCTCAGCCACCCACCGGGAACCAGTATAGGACATGATCCAAAATTTTGGACTTGTGTTCAGCTCACAAAAAACGAGTTGAGAAATGGAGCTCAGGGGCACAGCATTTCACAAACTGGCAGAGTGATAAAGGACAACTATCGTCCAAAAATCTGTTGAGGGAAGTCAACGAGGCGGACTTGAAAGCGAGGCAAAATAGCAGGAAACAGATTTCAAGAGGTACCTTGGAATCGCCTGTAAAGCACAGGAAGAGGGGCACAACTTGGACAATGGTGCACTTGGCCAAAAAGGGCGTATGCGTTTTCTCCTGAATATATTCAGGAGAAAACGCATACGCCCTTTTTGGCCAAGCAAGCAAGCGGGCAATGCAAATCTGCACTACAAAGAAGTATCACTTCCCACCGGTCAAAAGGGACATCCACAAAATGTGTAAAAACCAGAAAGGCAAGACAGGCCCTGCAGAACTGGGAGCCTTGTTATGCTGATGGGCGGGATGTAAATTGCCAACTGCCTCACTGGAGGAGTGCATTGTGTTCCCTAAAACAAGTAAACAACAGAGCTACAGAGCCAAGGCCACTTCCAGTCTAGGGAATATACCTTGGGAAAACTGAAAATCAATAAGAAAGAGCCACCTCCAAATTTAGGGCTGCACTGACTACAAGAACCTCAACTTGGGTACACCTTAAATATCCCAGGAAATATAAAAATGGTTCAAAACATTGTGGTACTTACATACGATGGAATATCCCTCAGCCATGAAATCAATGTCATAAGACCAGTAGCAGCAAAGTGAGTGGATTCAGGTACGATGATTCTAAGTGAAATAAGTCACACAGAAAAAGTAACTTATCATAAGATATCACTTAGGAAGATCCTGTAAACATGGCTACACGTGAACTGAGTTAGGAAAGAGAACAGAGTCTCACATTTAGAAAACACTCTTATGCCTGCATAAAGGGGAAGGAGAGGTGGGGTGATGCATAAAACCAAAGTTTGATATAAGCACAGGGACCGTTTCAAAAACCAACTTTGGAATAGACAAGACCTACACCTTCCTCAGTGAAAGAGACTCAAAACCCCATATTTCCCACAGAGGAATATATCTGACTAGTAAGAATCTTAAAACCTATGTATTGATATGTCTCCATAAGGGAATCAAGTGTGTCTAGAGTGGCATAAACATGGCAGCGAGAATCAGCTCAAACCCAGTATAAAAAGGAATTTCAAAAGCAAAACCAAAAAACAGGGAAATTCTTTACAATTCCTTCAGGGTGTCTGAGGAAACCTGGAAAGACCCTATCTACAATGACAGCTGGATGTGGCATAAGGCTGGACACTTGGGACTGAGAGGATTGGTGAGATTGGGTGAGCGAATGCAGACCCTTTCAAGCAATAATGCATGGCCCCCATTCCATGGGTCCCAACTCTCCAGGTTCAAGGGAATATTACTACAGCTATAACATGTACAGGAAACCTAGAGAATGGACACACTGTGAATACGAAAGATTTCTAAAACTCAACGAATAGTCCCTCTCCTGGTGCTCCAGTTTGACTTTCCAACTGCCTTACTATCAATCTCCCATCTTGGAGAGACAGGCCCTTTAACCTCCTGGTTTGCACAGGTTCCCAATTTGGCAGAGGATGGAAGGGACGACGGAGACCCCATGATAGAGTAGCTGTTAGGCATTTGGACGGGCACATGTCACTCTAATTTCCCGGCAGGAAGAAGAATTAACCAAAGTCTCAGCCACCCACCGGGAACCAGTATAGGACATGATCCAAAATTTTGGACTTGCGTTCAGCTCACAAAAAACGAGTTGAGAAATGGAGCTCAGGGGCACAGCAATTCACAAACTGGCAGAGTGATAAAGGACAACTATCGTCCAAAAATCTGTTGAGGGAAGTCAACGAGGCGGACTTGAAAGTGAGGCAAAATAGCAGGAAACAGATTTCAAGAGGTACCTTGGAATCGCCTGTAAAGCACAGGAAGAGGGGCACAACTTGGACAATGGTGCACTTGGCCAAAAAGGGCGTATGCGTTTTCTCCTGAATATATTCAGGAGAAAACGCATACGCCCTTTTTGGCCAAGCAAGCAAGCGGGCAATGCAAATCTGCACTACAAAGAAGTATCACTTCCCACCGGTCAAAAGGGCCATCCACAAAATGTGTAAAAACCAGAAAGGCAAGACAGGCCCTGGAGAACTGGGAGCCTTGTTATGCTGATGGGCGGGATGTCAATTGCCAACTGCCTCACTGGAGGAGTGCATTGTGTTCCCTAAAACAAGTAAAAAACAGAGCTACAGAGCCAAGGCCACTTCCAGTCTAGGGAATATACCTTGGGAAAACTGAAAATCAATAAGAAAGAGCCACCTCCAAATTTAGGGCTGCACTGACTACAAGAACCTCAACTTGGGTACACCTTAAATATCCCAGGAAATATAAAAATGGTTCAAAACATTGTGGTACTTACGTATGATGGAATATCCCTCAGCGATGAAATCAATGTCATAAGACCAGTAGCAGCAAAGTGAGTGGATTCAGGTACGATGATTCTAAGTGAAATAAGTCACACAGAAAAAGAAACTTATCATAAGATATCACTTATGAAGATCCTGTAAACATGGCTACACGTGAACTGAGTTAGGAAAGAGAACAGAGTCTCACATTTAGAAAACACTCTTATGCCTGCATAAAGGGGATGGAGAGGTGGGGTGATGCATAAAACCAGAGTTTGATATAAGCACAGGGACCGTTCCAAAAACCAACTTTGGAATAGACAAGACCTACACCTTCCTCAGTGAAAGAGACTCAAAATCCCATATTTCCCGCAGAGGAATATATCTGACTAGTAAGAATCTTAAAACCTATGTATTGATATGACTCCATAAGGGAATCAAGTGTGTCTAGAGTGGCATAAACATGGCAGCGAGAATCAGTTCAAACCCACTATAAAAAGGAATTTCAAAAGCAAAACCAAAAAACAGGGAAATTCTTTACAATTCCTTCAGGGTGTCTGAGGAAACCTGGAAAGACCCTATCTACAATGACAGCTGGATGTGGCATAAGGCTGGACACTTGGGACTGAGAGGATTGGTGAGATTGGGTGAGCAAATGCAGACCCTTTCAAGCAATAATGCATGGCCCCCATTCCATGGGTCCCAACTCTCCAGGTTCAAGGGAATATTACTACAGCTATAACATGTACAGGAAACCTAGAGAATGGACACACTGTGAATACGAAAGGTTTCTAAAACTCAATGAATAGTCCCTCTCCTGGTGCTCCAGTTTGACTTTCCAACTGCCTTACTATCAATCTCCCAACTTGGAGAGACAGGCCCTTTAACCTCCTGGTTTGCACAGGTTCCCAATTTGCCAGAGGATGGAAGGGACGAGGGAGAACCCATGAGAGAGTAGCTGTTAGGCATTTGGACGGGCACATGTCACTCTAATTTCCCGGCAGGAAGAAGAATTAACCAAAGTCTCAGCCACCCACCGGGAATCAGTATAGGACATGATCCAAAATTTTGGACTTGCGTTCAGCTCACAAAAAACGAGTTGAGAAATGGAGCTCAGGGGCACAGCAATTCACAAACTGGCAGAGTGATAAAGGACAACTATCATCCAAAAATCTGTTGAGGGAAGTCAACGAGGCGGACTTGAAAGCGAGGCAAAATAGCAGGAAACAGATTTCAAGAGGTACCTTGGAATCGCCTGTAAAGCACAGGAAGAGGGGCACAACTTGGACAATGGTGCACTTGGCCAAAAAGGGCGTATGCGTTTTCTCCTGAATATATTCAGGAGAAAACGCATACGCCCTTTTTGGCCAAGCAAGCAAGCGGGCAATGCAAATCTGCACTACAAAGAAGTATCACTTCCCACCGGTCAAAAGGGACATCCACAAAATGTGTAAAAACCAGAAAGGCAAGACAGGCCCTGGAGAACTGGGAGCCTTGTTATGCTGATGGGCGGGATGTAAATTGCCAACTGCCTCACTGGAGGAGTGCATTGTGTTCCCTAAAACAAGTAAACAACAGAGCTACAGAGCCAAGGCCACTTCCAGTCTAGGGAATATACCTTGGGAAAACTGAAAATCAATAAGAAAGAGCCACCTCCAAATTTAGGGCTGCACTGACTACAAGAACCTCAACTTGGGTACACCTTAAATATCCCAGGAAATATAAAAATGGTTCAAAACATTGTGGTACTTACGTACGATGGAATATCCCTCAGCCATGAAATCAATGTCATAAGACCAGTAGCAGCAAAGTGAGTGGATTCAGGTACGATGATTCTAAGTGAAATAAGTCACACAGAAAAAGAAACTTATCATAAGATATCACTTATGAAGATCCTGTAAACATGGCTACACGTGAACTGAGTTAGGAAAGAGAACACAGTCTCACATTTAGTAAACACTCTTATGCCTGCATAAAGGGGAAGGAGAGGTGGGGTGATGCATAAAACCAGAGTTTGATATAAGCACAGGGACCGTTTCAAAAACCAACTTTGGAATTGACAAGACCGACACCTTCCTCAGTGAAAGACACTCAAATCCCCATATTTCCCACAGAGGAATATATCTGACTAGTAAGAATCTTAAAACCTATGTATTGATATGTCTCCATAAGGGAATCAAGTGTGTCTAGAGTGGCATAAACATGGCAGCGAGAATCAGCTCAAACCCACTATAAAAAGGAATTTCAAAAGCAAAACCAAAAAACAGGGAAATTCTTTACAATTCCTTCAGGGTGTCTGAGGAAACCTGGAAAGACCCTATCTACAATGACAGCTGTATGTGGCATAAGGCTGGACACTTGGGACTGAGAGGATTGGTGAGATTGGGTGAGCGAATGCAGACCCTTTCAAGCAATAATGCATGGCCCCCATTCCATGGGTCCCAACTCTCCAGGTTCAAGGGAATATTACTACAGCTATAACATGTACAGGAAACCTAGAGAATGGACACACTGTGAATACGAAAGGTTTCTAAAACTCAACGAATAGTCCCTCTCCTGGTGCTCCAGTTTGACTTTCCAACTGCCTTACTATCAATCTCCCAACTTGGAGAGACAGGCCCTTTAACCTCCTGGTTTGCACAGGTTCCCAATTTGCCAGAGGATGGAAGGGACGAGGGAGAACCCATGAGAGAGTAGCTGTTAGGCATTTGGACGGGCACATGTCACTCTAATTTCCCGGCAGGAAGAAGAATTAACCAAAGTCTCAGCCACCCACCGGGAACCAGTAGAGGACATGATCCAAAATTTTGGACTTGCGTTCAGCTCACAAAAAACGAGTTGAGAAATGGAGCTCAGGGGCACAGCAATTCACAAACTGGCAGAGTGATAAAGGACAACTATCATCCAAAAATCTGTTGAGGGAAGTCAACGAGGCGGACTTGAAAGCGAGGCAAAATAGCAGGAAACAGATTTCAAGAGGTACCTTGGAATCGCCTGTAAAGCACAGGAAGAGGGGCACAACTTGGACAATGGTGCACTTGGCCAAAAAGGGCGTATGCGTTTTCTCCTGAATATATTCAGGAGAAAACGCATACGCCCTTTTTGGCCAAGCAAGCAAGCGGGCAATGCAAATCTGCACTACAAAGAAGTATCACTTCCCACCGGTCAAAAGGGACATCCACAAAATGTGTAAAAACCAGAAAGGCAAGACAGGCCCTGGAGAACTGGGAGCCTTGTTATGCTGATGGGCGGGATGTAAATTGCCAACTGCCTCACTGGAGGAGTGCATTGTGTTCCCTAAAACAAGTAAACAACAGAGCTACAGAGCCAAGGCCACTTCCAGTCTAGGGAATATACCTTGGGAAAACTGAAAATCAATAAGAAAGAGCCACCTCCAAATTTAGGGCTGCACTGACTACAAGAACCTCAACTTGGGTACACCTTAAATATCCCAGGAAATATAAAAATGGTTCAAAACACTGTGGTACTTACGTACGATGGAATATCCCTCAGCGATGAAATCAATGTCATAAGACCAGTAGCAGCAAAGTGAGTGGATTCAGGTACGATGATTCTAAGTGAAATAAGTCACACAGAAAAAGAAACTTATCATAAGATATCACTTATGAAGATCCTGTAAACATGGCTACACGTGAACTGAGTTAGGAAAGAGAACAGAGTCTCACATTTAGAAAACACTCTTATGCCTGCATAAAGGGAATGGAGAGGTGGGGTGATGCATAAAACCAGAGTTTGATATAAGCACAGGGACCGCTCCAAAAACCAACTTTGGAATAGACAAGACCTACACCTTCCTCAGTGAAAGAGACTCAAAACCCCATATTTCCCGCAGAGGAATATATCTGACTAGTAAGAATCATAAAACCTATGTATTGATATGACTCCATAAGGGAATCAAGTGTGTCTAGAGTGGCATAAACATGGCAGCGAGAATCAGCTCAAACCCACTATAAAAAGGAATTTCAAAAGCAAAACCAAAAAACAGGGAAATTCTTTACAATTCCTTCAGGGTGTCTGAGGAAACCTGGAAAGACCCTATCTACAATGACAGCTGGATGTGGCATAAGGCTGGACACTTGGGACTGAGAGGATTGGTGAGATTGGGTGAGCGAATGCAGACCCTTTCAAGCAATAATGCATGGCCCCCATTCCATGGGTCCCAACTCTCCAGGTTCAAGGGAATATTACTACAGCTATAACATGTACAGGAAACCTAGAGAATGGACACACTGTGAATACGAAAGGTTTCTAAAACTCAACGAATAGTCCCTCTCCTGGTGCTCCAGTTTGACTTTCCAACTGCCTTACTATCAATCTCCCAACTTGGAGAGACAGGCCCTTTAACCTCCTGGTTTGCACAGGTTCCCAATTTGGCAGAGGATGGAAGGGACGAGGGAGAACCCATGAGAGAGTAGCTGTTAGGCATTTGGACGGGCACATGTCACTCTAATTTCCCGGCAGGAAGAAGAATTAACCAAAGTCTCAGCCACCCACCGGGAACCAGTATAGGACATGATCCAAAATTTTGGACTTGCGTTCAGCTCACAAAAAACGAGTTGAGAAATGGAGCTCAGGGGCACAGCAATTCACAAACTGGCAGAGTGATAAAGGACAACTATCGTCCAAAAATCTGTTGAGGGAAGTCAACGAGGCGGACTTGAAAGTGAGGCAAAATAGCAGGAAACAGATTTCAAGAGGTACCTTGGAATCGCCTGTAAAGCACAGGAAGAGGGGCACAACTTGGACAATGGTGCACTTGGCCAAAAAGGGCGTATGCGTTTTCTCCTGAATATATTCAGGAGAAAACGCATACGCCCTTTTTGGCCAAGCAAGCAAGCGGGCAATGCAAATCTGCACTACAAAGAAGTATCACTTCCCACCGGTCAAAAGGGACATCCACAAAATGTGTAAAAACCAGAAAGGCAAGACAGGCCCTGCAGAACTGGGAGCCTTGTTATGCTGATGGGCGGGATGTAAATTGCCAACTGCCTCACTGGAGGAGTGCATTGTGTTCCCTAAAACAAGTAAACAACAGAGCTACAGAGCCAAGGCCACTTCCAGTCTAGGGAATATACCTTGGGAAAACTGAAAATCAATAAGAAAGAGCCACCTCCAAATTTAGGGCTGCACTGACTACAAGAACCTCAACTTGGGTACACCTTAAATATCCCAGGAAATATAAAAATGGTTCAAAACATTGTGGTACTTACGTATGA
Organism: Mesoplodon densirostris; assembly: GCF_025265405.1. Taxonomy (NCBI): domain Eukaryota; kingdom Metazoa; phylum Chordata; class Mammalia; order Artiodactyla; family Ziphiidae; genus Mesoplodon; species Mesoplodon densirostris. Next base: position 2,102,311 of record NW_026778202.1, on the reverse strand, counting down.
TGGAATATCCCTCAGCGATGAAATCAATGTCATAAGACCAGTAGCAGCAAAGTGAGTGGATTCAGGTACGATGATTCTAAGTGAAATAAGTCACACAGAAAAAGAAACTTATCATAAGATATCACTTATGAAGATCCTGTAAACATGGCTACACGTGAACTGAGTTAGGAAAGAGAACAGAGTCTCACATTTAGAAAACACTCTTATGCCTGCATAAAGGGGATGGAGAGGTGGGGTGTTGCATAAAACCAGAGTTTGATATAAGCACAGGGACCGTTCCAAAAACCAACTTTGGAATAGACAAGACCTACACCTTCCTCAGTGAAAGAGACTCAAAATCCCATATTTCCCGCAGAGGAATATATCTGACTAGTAAGAATCTTAAAACCTATGTATTGATATGACTCCATAAGGGAATCAAGTGTGTCTAGAGTGGCATAAACATGGCAGCGAGAATCAGCTCAAACCCACTATAAAAAGGAATTTCAAAAGCAAAACCAAAAAACAGGGAAATTCTTTACAATTCCTTCAGGGTGTCTGAGGAAACCTGGAAAGACCCTATCTACAATGACAGCTGGATGTGGCATAAGGCTGGACACTTGGGACTGAGAGGATTGGTGAGATTGGGTGAGCGAATGCAGACCCTTTCAAGCAATAATGCATGGCCCCCATTCCATGGGTCCCAACTCTCCAGGTTCAAGGGAATATTACTACAGCTATAACATGTACAGGAAACCTAGAGAATGGACACACTGTGAATACGAATGGTTTCTAAAACTCAATGAATAGTCCCTCTCCTGGTGCTCCAGTTTGACTTTCCAACTGCCTTACTATCAATCTCCCAACTTGGAGAGACAGGCCCTTTAACCTCCTGGTTTGCACAGGTTCCCAATTTGCCAGAGGATGGAAGGGACGAGGGAGAACCCATGAGAGAGTAGCTGTTAGGCATTTGGACGGGCACATGTCACTCTAATTTCCCGGCAGGAAGAAGAATTAACCAAAGTCTCAGCCACCCACCGGGAACCAGTATAGGACATGATCCAAAATTTTGGACTTGTGTTCAGCTCACAAAAAACGAGTTGAGAAATGGAGCTCAGGGGCACAGCATTTCACAAACTGGCAGAGTGATAAAGGACAACTATCGTCCAAAAATCTGTTGAGGGAAGTCAACGAGGCGGACTTGAAAGCGAGGCAAAATAGCAGGAAACAGATTTCAAGAGGTACCTTGGAATCGCCTGTAAAGCACAGGAAGAGGGGCACAACTTGGACAATGGTGCACTTGGCCAAAAAGGGCGTATGCGTTTTCTCCTGAATATATTCAGGAGAAAACGCATACGCCCTTTTTGGCCAAGCAAGCAAGCGGGCAATGCAAATCTGCACTACAAAGAAGTATCACTTCCCACCGGTCAAAAGGGACATCCACAAAATGTGTAAAAACCAGAAAGGCAAGACAGGCCCTGGAGAACTGGGAGCCTTGTTATGCTGATGGGCGGGATGTAAATTGCCAACTGCCTCACTGGAGGAGTGCATTGTGTTCCCTAAAACAAGTAAACAACAGAGCTACAGAGCCAAGGCCACTTCCAGTCTAGGGAATATACCTTGGGAAAACTGAAAATCAATAAGAAAGAGCCACCTCCAAATTTAGGGCTGCACTGACTACAAGAACCTCAACTTGGGTACACCTTAAATATCCCAGGAAATATAAAAATGGTTCAAAACATTGTGGTACTTACATACGATGGAATATCCCTCAGCCATGAAATCAATGTCATAAGACCAGTAGCAGCAAAGTGAGTGGATTCAGGTACGATGATTCTAAGTGAAATAAGTCACACAGAAAAAGTAACTTATCATAAGATATCACTTAGGAAGATCCTGTAAACATGGCTACACGTGAACTGAGTTAGGAAAGAGAACAGAGTCTCACATTTAGAAAACACTCTTATGCCTGCATAAAGGGGAAGGAGAGGTGGGGTGATGCATAAAACCAAAGTTTGATATAAGCACAGGGACCGTTTCAAAAACCAACTTTGGAATAGACAAGACCTACACCTTCCTCAGTGAAAGAGACTCAAAACCCCATATTTCCCACAGAGGAATATATCTGACTAGTAAGAATCTTAAAACCTATGTATTGATATGTCTCCATAAGGGAATCAAGTGTGTCTAGAGTGGCATAAACATGGCAGCGAGAATCAGCTCAAACCCAGTATAAAAAGGAATTTCAAAAGCAAAACCAAAAAACAGGGAAATTCTTTACAATTCCTTCAGGGTGTCTGAGGAAACCTGGAAAGACCCTATCTACAATGACAGCTGGATGTGGCATAAGGCTGGACACTTGGGACTGAGAGGATTGGTGAGATTGGGTGAGCGAATGCAGACCCTTTCAAGCAATAATGCATGGCCCCCATTCCATGGGTCCCAACTCTCCAGGTTCAAGGGAATATTACTACAGCTATAACATGTACAGGAAACCTAGAGAATGGACACACTGTGAATACGAAAGATTTCTAAAACTCAACGAATAGTCCCTCTCCTGGTGCTCCAGTTTGACTTTCCAACTGCCTTACTATCAATCTCCCATCTTGGAGAGACAGGCCCTTTAACCTCCTGGTTTGCACAGGTTCCCAATTTGGCAGAGGATGGAAGGGACGACGGAGACCCCATGATAGAGTAGCTGTTAGGCATTTGGACGGGCACATGTCACTCTAATTTCCCGGCAGGAAGAAGAATTAACCAAAGTCTCAGCCACCCACCGGGAACCAGTATAGGACATGATCCAAAATTTTGGACTTGCGTTCAGCTCACAAAAAACGAGTTGAGAAATGGAGCTCAGGGGCACAGCAATTCACAAACTGGCAGAGTGATAAAGGACAACTATCGTCCAAAAATCTGTTGAGGGAAGTCAACGAGGCGGACTTGAAAGTGAGGCAAAATAGCAGGAAACAGATTTCAAGAGGTACCTTGGAATCGCCTGTAAAGCACAGGAAGAGGGGCACAACTTGGACAATGGTGCACTTGGCCAAAAAGGGCGTATGCGTTTTCTCCTGAATATATTCAGGAGAAAACGCATACACCCTTTTTGGCCAAGCAAGCAAGCGGGCAATGCAAATCTGCACTACAAAGAAGTATCACTTCCCACCGGTCAAAAGGGCCATCCACAAAATGTGTAAAAACCAGAAAGGCAAGACAGGCCCTGGAGAACTGGGAGCCTTGTTATGCTGATGGGCGGGATGTCAATTGCCAACTGCCTCACTGGAGGAGTGCATTGTGTTCCCTAAAACAAGTAAACAACAGAGCTACAGAGCCAAGGCCACTTCCAGTCTAGGGAATATACCTTGGGAAAACTGAAAATCAATAAGAAAGAGCCACCTCCAAATTTAGGGCTGCACTGACTACAAGAACCTCAACTTGGGTACACCTTAAATATCCCAGGAAATATAAAAATGGTTCAAAACATTGTGGTACTTACGTATGATGGAATATCCCTCAGCGATGAAATCAATGTCATAAGACCAGTAGCAGCAAAGTGAGTGGATTCAGGTACGATGATTCTAAGTGAAATAAGTCACACAGAAAAAGAAACTTATCATAAGATATCACTTATGAAGATCCTGTAAACATGGCTACACGTGAACTGAGTTAGGAAAGAGAACAGAGTCTCACATTTAGAAAACACTCTTATGCCTGCATAAAGGGGATGGAGAGGTGGGGTGATGCATAAAACCAGAGTTTGATATAAGCACAGGGACCGTTCCAAAAACCAACTTTGGAATAGACAAGACCTACACCTTCCTCAGTGAAAGAGACTCAAAATCCCATATTTCCCGCAGAGGAATATATCTGACTAGTAAGAATCTTAAAACCTATGTATTGATATGACTCCATAAGGGAATCAAGTGTGTCTAGAGTGGCATAAACATGGCAGCGAGAATCAGTTCAAACCCACTATAAAAAGGAATTTCAAAAGCAAAACCAAAAAACAGGGAAATTCTTTACAATTCCTTCAGGGTGTCTGAGGAAACCTGGAAAGACCCTATCTACAATGACAGCTGGATGTGGCATAAGGCTGGACACTTGGGACTGAGAGGATTGGTGAGATTGGGTGAGCAAATGCAGACCCTTTCAAGCAATAATGCATGGCCCCCATTCCATGGGTCCCAACTCTCCAGGTTCAAGGGAATATTACTACAGCTATAACATGTACAGGAAACCTAGAGAATGGACACACTGTGAATACGAAAGGTTTCTAAAACTCAATGAATAGTCCCTCTCCTGGTGCTCCAGTTTGACATTCCAACTGCCTTACTATCAATCTCCCAACTTGGAGAGACAGGCCCTTTAACCTCCTGGTTTGCACAGGTTCCCAATTTGCCAGAGGATGGAAGGGACGAGGGAGAACCCATGAGAGAGTAGCTGTTAGGCATTTGGACGGGCACATGTCACTCTAATTTCCCGGCAGGAAGAAGAATTAACCAAAGTCTCAGCCACCCACCGGGAACCAGTATAGGACATGATCCAAAATTTTGGACTTGCGTTCAGCTCACAAAAAACGAGTTGAGAAATGGAGCTCAGGGGCACAGCAATTCACAAACTGGCAGAGTGATAAAGGACAACTATCATCCAAAAATCTGTTGAGGGAAGTCAACGAGGCGGACTTGAAAGCGAGGCAAAATAGCAGGAAACAGATTTCAAGAGGTACCTTGGAATCGCCTGTAAAGCACAGGAAGAGGGGCACAACTTGGACAATGGTGCACTTGGCCAAAAAGGGCGTATGCGTTTTCTCCTGAATATATTCAGGAGAAAACGCATACGCCCTTTTTGGCCAAGCAAGCAAGCGGGCAATGCAAATCTGCACTACAAAGAAGTATCACTTCCCACCGGTCAAAAGGGACATCCACAAAATGTGTAAAAACCAGAAAGGCAAGACAGGCCCTGGAGAACTGGGAGCCTTGTTATGCTGATGGGCGGGATGTAAATTGCCAACTGCCTCACTGGAGGAGTGCATTGTGTTCCCTAAAACAAGTAAACAACAGAGCTACAGAGCCAAGGCCACTTCCAGTCTAGGGAATATACCTTGGGAAAACTGAAAATCAATAAGAAAGAGCCACCTCCAAATTTAGGGCTGCACTGACTACAAGAACCTCAACTTGGGTACACCTTAAATATCCCAGGAAATATAAAAATGGTTCAAAACATTGTGGTACTTACGTACGATGGAATATCCCTCAGCCATGAAATCAATGTCATAAGACCAGTAGCAGCAAAGTGAGTGGATTCAGGTACGATGATTCTAAGTGAAATAAGTCACACAGAAAAAGAAACTTATCATAAGATATCACTTAGGAAGATCCTGTAAACATGGCTACACGTGAACTGAGTTAGGAAAGAGAACACAGTCTCACATTTAGTAAACACTCTTATGCCTGCATAAAGGGGAAGGAGAGGTGGGGTGATGCATAAAACCAGAGTTTGATATAAGCACAGGGACCGTTTCAAAAACCAACTTTGGAATTGACAAGACCGACACCTTCCTCAGTGAAAGACACTCAAATCCCCATATTTCCCACAGAGGAATATATCTGACTAGTAAGAATCTTAAAACCTATGTATTGATATGTCTCCATAAGGGAATCAAGTGTGTCTAGAGTGGCATAAACATGGCAGCGAGAATCAGCTCAAACCCACTATAAAAAGGAATTTCAAAAGCAAAACCAAAAAACAGGGAAATTCTTTACAATTCCTTCAGGGTGTCTGAGGAAACCTGGAAAGACCCTATCTACAATGACAGCTGTATGTGGCATAAGGCTGGACACTTGGGACTGAGAGGATTGGTGAGATTGGGTGAGCGAATGCAGACCCTTTCAAGCAATAATGCATGGCCCCCATTCCATGGGTCCCAACTCTCCAGGTTCAAGGGAATATTACTACAGCTATAACATGTACAGGAAACCTAGAGAATGGACACACTGTGAATACGAAAGGTTTCTAAAACTCAACGAATAGTCCCTCTCCTGGTGCTCCAGTTTGACTTTCCAACTGCCTTACTATCAATCTCCCAACTTGGAGAGACAGGCCCTTTAACCTCCTGGTTTGCACAGGTTCCCAATTTGCCAGAGGATGGAAGGGACGAGGGAGAACCCATGAGAGAGTAGCTGTTAGGCATTTGGACGGGCACATGTCACTCTAATTTCCCGGCAGGAAGAAGAATTAACCAAAGTCTCAGCCACCCACCGGGAACCAGTAGAGGACATGATCCAAAATTTTGGACTTGCGTTCAGCTCACAAAAAACGAGTTGAGAAATGGAGCTCAGGGGCACAGCAATTCACAAACTGGCAGAGTGATAAAGGACAACTATCGTCCAAAAATCTGTTGAGGGAAGTCAACGAGGCGGACTTGAAAGTGAGGCAAAATAGCAGGAAACAGATTTCAAGAGGTACCTTGGAATCGCCTGTAAAGCACAGGAAGAGGGGCACAACTTGGACAATGGTGCACTTGGCCAAAAAGGGCGTATGCGTTTTCTCCTGAATATATTCAGGAGAAAACGCATACGCCCTTTTTGGCCAAGCAAGCAAGCGGGCAATGCAAATCTGCACTACAAAGAAGTATCACTTCCCACCGGTCAAAAGGGACATCCACAAAATGTGTAAAAACCAGAAAGGCAAGACAGGCCCTGGAGAACTGGGAGCCTTGTTATGCTGATGGGCGGGATGTAAATTGCCAACTGCCTCACTGGAGGAGTGCATTGTGTTCCCTAAAACAAGTAAACAACAGAGCTACAGAGCCAAGGCCACTTCCAGTCTAGGGAATATACCTTGGGAAAACTGAAAATCAATAAGAAAGAGCCACCTCCAAATTTAGGGCTGCACTGACTACAAGAACCTCAACTTGGGTACACCTTAAATATCCCAGGAAATATAAAAATGGTTCAAAACATTGTGGTACTTACGTACGATGGAATATCCCTCAGCCATGAAATCAATGTCATAAGACCAGTAGCAGCAAAGTGAGTGGATTCAGGTACGATGATTCTAAGTGAAATAAGTCACACAGAAAAAGAAACTTATCATAAGATATCACTTAGGAAGATCCTGTAAACATGGCTACACGTGAACTGAGTTAGGAAAGAGAACAGAGTCTCACATTTAGAAAACACTCTTATGCCTGCATAAAGGGGAAGGAGAGGTGGGGTGATGCATAAAACCAGAGTTTGATATAAGCACAGGGACCGTTTCAAAAACCAACTTTGGAATTGACAAGACCGACACCTTCCTCAGTGAAAGAGACTCAAAACCCCATATTTCCCACAGAGGAATATATCTGACTAGTAAGAATCTTAAAACCTATGTATTGATATGTCTCCATAAGGGAATCAAGTGTGTCTAGAGTGGCATAAACATGGCAGCGAGAATCAGCTCAAACCCACTATAAAAAGGAATTTCAAAAGCAAAACCAAAAAACAGGGAAATTCTTTACAATTCCTTCAGGGTGTCTGAGGAAACCTGGAAAGACCCTATCTACAATGACAGCTGGATGTGGCATAAGGCTGGACACTTGGGACTGAGAGGATTGGTGAGATTGGGTGAGCGAATGCAGACCCTTTCAAGCAATAATGCATGGCCCCCATTCCATGGGTCCCAACTCTCCAGGTTCAAGGGAATATTACTACAGCTATAACATGTACAGGAAACCTAGAGAATGGACACACTGTGAATACGAAAGATTTCTAAAACTCAACGAATAGTCCCTCTCCTGGTGCTCCAGTTTGACTTTCCAACTGCCTTACTATCAATCTCCCATCTTGGAGAGACAGGCCCTTTAACCTCCTGGTTTGCACAGGTTCCCAATTTGGCAGAGGATGGAAGGGACGACGGAGAACCCATGATAGAGTAGCTGTTAGGCATTTGGACGGGCACATGTCACTCTAATTTCCCGGCAGGAAGAAGAATTAACCAAAGTCTCAGCCACCCACCGGGAACCAGTATAGGACATGATCCAAAATTTTGGACTTGCGTTCAGCTCACAAAAAACGAGTTGAGAAATGGAGCTCAGGGGCACAGCAATTCACAAACTGGCAGAGTGATAAAGGACAACTATCGTCCAAAAATCTGTTGAGGGAAGTCAACGAGGCGGACTTGAAAGTGAGGCAAAATAGCAGGAAACAGATTTCAAGAGGTACCTTGGAATCGCCTGTAAAGCACAGGAAGAGGGGCACAACTTGGACAATGGTGCACTTGGCCAAAAAGGGCGTATGCGTTTTCTCCTGAATATATTCAGGAGAAAACGCATACACCCTTTTTGGCCAAGCAAGCAAGCGGGCAATGCAAATCTGCACTACAAAGAAGTATCACTTCCCACCGGTCAAAAGGGCCATCCACAAAATGTGTAAAAACCAGAAAGGCAAGACAGGCCCTGGAGAACTGGGAGCCTTGTTATGCTGATGGGCGGGATGTAAATTGCCAACTGCCTCACTGGAGGAGTGCATTGTGTTCCCTAAAACAAGTAAACAACAGAGCTACAGAGCCAAGGCCACTTCCAGTCTAGGGAATATACCTTGGGAAAACTGAAAATCAATAAGAAAGAGCCACCTCCAAATTTAGGGCTGCACTGACTACAAGAACCTCAACTTGGGTACACCTTAAATATCCCAGGAAATATAAAAATGGTTCAAAACATTGTGGTACTTACGTATGATGGAATATCCCTCAGCGATGAAATCAATGTCATAAGACCAGTAGCAGCAAAGTGAGTGGATTCAGGTACGATGATTCTAAGTGAAATAAGTCACACAGAAAAAGAAACTTATCATAAGATATCACTTATGAAGATCCTGTAAACATGGCTACACGTGAACTGAGTTAGGAAAGAGAACAGAGTCTCACATTTAGAAAACACTCTTATGCCTGCATAAAGGGGATAGAGAGGTGGGGTGATGCATAAAACCAGAGTTTGATATAAGCACAGGGACCGTTCCAAAAACCAACTTTGGAATAGACAAGACCTACACCTTCCTCAGTGAAAGAGACTCAAAATCCCATATTTCCCGCAGAGGAATATATCTGACTAGTAAGAATCTTAAAACCTATGTATTGATATGACTCCATAAGGGAATCAAGTGTGTCTAGAGTGGCATAAACATGGCAGCGAGAATCAGTTCAAACCCACTATAAAAAGGAATTTCAAAAGCAAAACCAAAAAACAGGGAAATTCTTTACAATTCCTTCAGGGTGTCTGAGGAAACCTGGAAAGACCCTATCTACAATGAGAGCTGGATGTGGCATAAGGCTGGACACTTGGGACTGAGAGGATTGGTGAGATTGGGTGAGCAAATGCAGACCCTTTCAAGCAATAATGCATGGCCCCCATTCCATGGGTCCCAACTCTCCAGGTTCAAGGGAATATTACTACAGCTATAACATGTACAGGAAACCTAGAGAATGGACACACTGTGAATACGAAAGGTTTCTAAAACTCAATGAATAGTCCCTCTCCTGGTGCTCCAGTTTGACTTTCCAACTGCCTTACTATCAATCTCCCAACTTGGAGAGACAGGCCCTTTAACCTCCTGGTTTGCACAGGTTCCCAATTTGCCAGAGGATGGAAGGGACGAGGGAGAACCCATGAGAGAGTAGCTGTTAGGCATTTGGACGGGCACATGTCACTCTAATTTCCCGGCAGGAAGAAGAATTAACCAAAGTCTCAGCCACCCACCGGGAACCAGTAGAGGACATGATCCAAAATTTTGGACTTGCGTTCAGCTCACAAAAAACGAGTTGAGAAATGGAGCTCAGGGGCACAGCAATTCACAAACTGGCAGAGTGATAAAGGACAACTATCGTCCAAAAATCTGTTGAGGGAAGTCAACGAGGCGGACTTGAAAGTGAGGCAAAATAGCAGGAAACAGATTTCAAGAGGTACCTTGGAATCGCCTGTAAAGCACAGGAAGAGGGGCACAACTTGGACAATGGTGCACTTGGCCAAAAAGGGCGTATGCGTTTTCTCCTGAATATATTCAGGAGAAAACGCATACGCCCTTTTTGGCCAAGCAAGCAAGCGGGCAATGCAAATCTGCACTACAAAGAAGTATCACTTCCCACCGGTCAAAAGGGACATCCACAAAATGTGTAAAAACCAGAAAGGCAAGACAGGCCCTGGAGAACTGGGAGCCTTGTTATGCTGATGGGCGGGATGTAAATTGCCAACTGCCTCACTGGAGGAGTGCATTGTGTTCCCTAAAACAAGTAAACAACAGAGCTACAGAGCCAAGGCCACTTCCAGTCTAGGGAATATACCTTGGGAAAACTGAAAATCAATAAGAAAGAGCCACCTCCAAATTTAGGGCTGCACTGACTACAAGAACCTCAACTTGGGTACACCTTAAATATCCCAGGAAATATAAAAATGGTTCAAAACATTGTGGTACTTACGTACGATGGAATATCCCTCAGCCATGAAATCAATGTCATAAGACCAGTAGCAGCAAAGTGAGTGGATTCAGGTACGATGATTCTAAGTGAAATAAGTCACACAGAAAAAGAAACTTATCATAAGATATCACTTAGGAAGATCCTGTAAACATGGCTACACGTGAACTGAGTTAGGAAAGAGAACAGAGTCTCACATTTAGAAAACACTCTTATGCCTGCATAAAGGGGAAGGAGAGGTGGGGTGATGCATAAAACCAGAGTTTGATATAAGCACAGGGACCGTTTCAAAAACCAACTTTGGAATTGACAAGACCGACACCTTCCTCAGTGAAAGAGACTCAAAACCCCATATTTCCCACAGAGGAATATATCTGACTAGTAAGAATCTTAAAACCTATGTATTGATATGTCTCCATAAGGGAATCAAGTGTGTCTAGAGTGGCATAAACATGGCAGCGAGAATCAGCTCAAACCCACTATAAAAAGGAATTTCAAAAGCAAAACCAAAAAACAGGGAAATTCTTTACAATTCCTTCAGGGTGTCTGAGGAAACCTGGAAAGACCCTATCTACAATGACAGCTGTATGTGGCATAAGGCTGGACACTTGGGACTGAGAGGATTGGTGAGATTGGGTGAGCGAATGCAGACCCTTTCAAGCAATAATGCATGGCCCCCATTCCATGGGTCCCAACTCTCCAGGTTCAAGGGAATATTACTACAGCTATAACATGTACAGGAAACCTAGAGAATGGAAACACTGTGAATACGAAAGGTTTCTAAAACTCAACGAATAGTCCCTCTCCTGGTGCTCCAGTTTGACTTTCCAACTGCCTTACTATCAATCTCCCAACTTGGAGAGACAGGCCCTTTAACCTCCTGGTTTGCACAGGTTCCCAATTTGGCAGAGGATGGAAGGGACGAGGGAGAACCCATGAGAGAGTAGCTGTTAGGCATTTGGACGGGCACATGTCACTCTAATTTCCCGGCAGGAAGAAGAATTAACCAAAGTCTCAGCCACCCACCGGGAACCAGTATAGGACATGATCCAAAATTTTGGACTTGCGTTCAGCTCACAAAAAACGAGTTGAGAAATGGAGCTCAGGGGCACAGCAATTCACAAACTGGCAGAGTGATAAAGGACAACTATCGTCCAAAAATCTCTTGAGGGAAGTCAACGAGGCGGACTTGAAAGTGAGGCAAAATAGCAGGAAACAGATTTCAAGAGGTACCTTGGAATCGCCTGTAAAGCACAGGAAGAGGGGCACAACTTGGACAATGGTGCAATTGGCCAAAAAGGGCGTATGCGTTTTCTCCTGAATATATTCAGGAGAAAACGCATACGCCCTTTTTGGCCAAGCAAGCAAGCGGGCAATGCAAATCTGCACTACAAAGAAGTATCACTTCCCACCGGTCAAAAGGGACATCCACAAAATGTGTAAAAACCAGAAAGGCAAGACAGGCCCTGGAGAACTGGGAGCCTTGTTATGCTGATGGGCGGGATGTAAATTGCCAACTGCCTCACTGGAGGAGTGCATTGTGTTCCCTAAAACAAGTAAACAACAGAGCTACAGAGCCAAGGCCACTTCCAGTCTAGGGAATATACCTTGGGAAAACTGAAAATCAATAAGAAAGAGCCACCTCCAAATTTAGGGCTGCACTGACTACAAGAACCTCAACTTGTGTACACCTTAAATATCCCAGGAAATATAAAAATGGTTCAAAACATTGTGGTACTTACGTACGATGGAATATCCCTCAGCCATGAAATCAATGTCATAAGACCAGTAGCAGCAAAGTGAGTGGATTCAGGTACGATGATTCTAAGTGAAATAAGTCACACAGAAAAAGAAACTTATCATAAGATATCACTTATGAAGATCCTGTAAACATGGCTACACGTGAACTGAGTTAGGAAAGAGAACAGAGTCTCACATTTAGAAAACACTCTTATGCCTGCATAAAGGGGAAGGAGAGGTGGGGTGATGCATAAAACCAGAGTTTGATATAAGCACAGGGACCGTTTCAAAAACCAACTTTGGAATAGACAAGACCTACACCTTCCTCAGTGAAAGAGACTCAAAACCCCATATTTCCCACAGAGGAATATATCTGACTAGTAAGAATCTTAAAACCTATGTATTGATATGTCTCCATAAGGGAATCAAGTGTGTCTAGAGTGGCATAAACATGGCAGCGAGAATCAGCTCAAACCCAGTATAAAAAGGAATTTCAAAAGCAAAACCAAAAAACAGGGAAATTCTTTACAATTCCTTCAGGGTGTCTGAGGAAACCTGGAAAGACCCTATCTACAATGACAGCTGGATGTGGCATAAGGCTGGACACTTGGGACTGAGAGGATTGGTGAGATTGGGTGAGCGAATGCAGACCCTTTCAAGCAATAATGCATGGCCCCCATTCCATGGGTCCCAACTCTCCAGGTTCAAGGGAATATTACTACAGCTATAACATGTACAGGAAACCTAGAGAATGGACACACTGTGAATACGAAAGATTTCTAAAACTCAACGAATAGTCCCTCTCCTGGTGCTCCAGTTTGACTTTCCAACTGCCTTACTATCAATCTCCCATCTTGGAGAGACAGGCCCTTTAACCTCCTGGTTTGCACAGGTTCCCAATTTGGCAGAGGATGGAAGGGACGAGGGAGAACCCATGAGAGAGTAGCTGTTAGGCATTTGGACGGGCACATGTCACTCTAATTTCCCGGAAGGAAGAAGAATTAACCAAAGTCTCAGCCACCCACCGGGAACCAGTATAGGACATGATCCAAAATTTTGGACTTGCGTTCAGCTCACAAAAAACGAGTTGAGAGATGGAGCTCAGGGGCACAGCAATTCACAAACTGGCAGAGTGATAAAGGACAACTATCGTCCAAAAATCTGTTGAGGGAAGTCAACGAGGCGGACTTGGAAGCGAGGCAAAATAGCAGGAAACAGATTTCAAGAGGTACCTTGGAATCGCCTGTAAAGCACAGGAAGAGGGGCACAACTTGGACAATGGTGCACTTGGCCAAAAAGGGCGTATGCGTTTTCTCCTGAATATATTCAGGAGAAAACGCATACGCCCTTTTTGGCCAAGCAAGCAAGCGGGCAATGCAAATCTGCACTACAAAGAAGTATCACTTCCCACCGGTCAAAAGGGCCATCCACAAAATGTGTAAAAACCAGAAAGGCAAGACAGGCCCTGGAGAACTGGGAGCCTTGTTATGCTGATGGGCGGGATGTAAATTGCCAACTGCCTCACTGGAGGAGTGCATTGTGTTCCCTAAAACAAGTAAACAACAGAGCTACAGAGCCAAGGCCACTTCCAGTCTAGGGAATATACCTTGGGAAAACTGAAAATCAATAAGAAAGAGCCACCTCCAAATTTAGGGCTGCACTGACTACAAGAACCTCAACTTGGGTACACCTTAAATATCCCAGGAAATATAAAAATGGTTCAAAACATTGTGGTACTTACGTATGATGGAATATCCCTCAGCGATGAAATCAATGTCATAAGACCAGTAGCAGCAAAGTGAGTGGATTCAGGTACGATGATTCTAAGTGAAATAAGTCACACAGAAAAAGAAACTTATCATAAGATATCACTTATGAAGATCCTGTAAACATGGCTACACGTGAACTGAGTTAGGAAAGAGAACAGAGTCTCACATTTAGAAAACACTCTTATGCCTGCATAAAGGGGATAGAGAGGTGGGGTGATGCATAAAACCAGAGTTTGATATAAGCACAGGGACCGTTCCAAAAACCAACTTTGGAATAGACAAGACCTACACCTTCCTCAGTGAAAGAGACTCAAAATCCCATATTTCCCGCAGAGGAATATATCTGACTAGTAAGAATCTTAAAACCTATGTATTGATATGACTCCATAAGGGAATCAAGTGTGTCTAGAGTGGCATAAACATGGCAGCGAGAATCAGTTCAAACCCACTATAAAAAGGAATTTCAAAAGCAAAACCAAAAAACAGGGAAATTCTTTACAATTCCTTCAGGGTGTCTGAGGAAACCTGGAAAGACCCTATCTACAATGAGAGCTGGATGTGGCATAAGGCTGGACACTTGGGACTGAGAGGATTGGTGAGATTGGGTGAGCAAATGCAGACCCTTTCAAGCAATAATGCATGGCCCCCATTCCATGGGTCCCAACTCTCCAGGTTCAAGGGAATATTACTACAGCTATAACATGTACAGGAAACCTAGAGAATGGACACACTGTGAATACGAAAGGTTTCTAAAACTCAATGAATAGTCCCTCTCCTGGTGCTCCAGTTTGACTTTCCAACTGCCTTACTATCAATCTCCCAACTTGGAGAGACAGGCCCTTTAACCTCCTGGTTTGCACAGGTTCCCAATTTGCCAGAGGATGGAAGGGACGAGGGAGAACCCATGAGAGAGTAGCTGTTAGGCATTTGGACGGGCACATGTCACTCTAATTTCCCGGCAGGAAGAAGAATTAACCAAAGTCTCAGCCACCCACCGGGAACCAGTATAGGACATGATCCAAAATTTTGGACTTGCGTTCAGCTCACAAAAAACGAGTTGAGAAATGGAGCTCAGGGGCACAGCAATTCACAAACTGGCAGAGTGATAAAGGACAACTATCATCCAAAAATCTGTTGAGGGAAGTCAACGAGGCGGACTTGAAAGCGAGGCAAAATAGCAGGAAACAGATTTCAAGAGGTACCTTGGAATCGCCTGTAAAGCACAGGAAGAGGGGCACAACTTGGACAATGGTGCACTTGGCCAAAAAGGGCGTATGCGTTTTCTCCTGAATATATTCAGGAGAAAACGCATACGCCCTTTTTGGCCAAGCAAGCAAGTGGGCAATGCAAATCTGCACTACAAAGAAGTATCACTTCCCACCGGTCAAAAGGGACATCCACAAAATGTGTAAAAACCAGAAAGGCAAGACAGGCCCTGGAGAACTGGGAGCCTTGTTATGCTGATGGGCGGGATGTAAATTGCCAACTGCCTCACTGGAGGAGTGCATTGTGTTCCCTAAAACAAGTAAACAACAGAGCTACAGAGCCAAGGCCACTTCCAGTCTAGGGAATATACCTTGGGAAAACTGAAAATCAATAAGAAAGAGCCACCTCCAAATTTAGGGCTGCACTGACTACAAGAACCTCAACTTGGGTACACCTTAAATATCCCAGGAAATATAAAAATGGTTCAAAACATTGTGGTACTTACGTACGATGGAATATCCCTCAGCCATGAAATCAATGTCATAAGACCAGTAGCAGCAAAGTGAGTGGATTCAGGTACGATGATTCTAAGTGAAATAAGTCACACAGAAAAAGAAACTTATCATAAGATATCACTTAGGAAGATCCTGTAAACATGGCTACACGTGAACTGAGTTAGGAAAGAGAACACAGTCTCACATTTAGTAAACACTCTTATGCCTGCATAAAGGGGAAGGAGAGGTGGGGTGATGCATAAAACCAGAGTTTGATATAAGCACAGGGACCGTTTCAAAAACCAACTTTGGAATTGACAAGACCGACACCTTCCTCAGTGAAAGACACTCAAATCCCCATATTTCCCACAGAGGAATATATCTGACTAGTAAGAATCTTAAAACCTATGTATTGATATGTCTCCATAAGGGAATCAAGTGTGTCTAGAGTGGCATAAACATGGCAGCGAGAATCAGCTCAAACCCACTATAAAAAGGAATTTCAAAAGCAAAACCAAAAAACAGGGAAATTCTTTACAATTCCTTCAGGGTGTCTGAGGAAACCTGGAAAGACCCTATCTACAATGACAGCTGTATGTGGCATAAGGCTGGACACTTGGGACTGAGAGGATTGGTGAGATTGGGTGAGCGAATGCAGACCCTTTCAAGCAATAATGCATGGCCCCCATTCCATGGGTCCCAACTCTCCAGGTTCAAGGGAATATTACTACAGCTATAACATGTACAGGAAACCTAGAGAATGGACACACTGTGAATACGAAAGGTTTCTAAAACTCAACGAATAGTCCCTCTCCTGGTGCTCCAGTTTGACTTTCCAATTGCCTTACTATCAATCTCCCAACTTGGAGAGACAGGCCCTTTAACCTCCTGGTTTGCACAGGTTCCCAATTTGCCAGAGGATGGAAGGGACGAGGGAGAACCCATGAGAGAGTAGCTGTTAGGCATTTGGACGGGCACATGTCACTCTAATTTCCCGGCAGGAAGAAGAATTAACCAAAGTCTCAGCCACCCACCGGGAACCAGTAGAGGACATGATCCAAAATTTTGGACTTGCGTTCAGCTCACAAAAAACGAGTTGAGAAATGGAGCTCAGGGGCACAGCAATTCACAAACTGGCAGAGTGATAAAGGACAACTATCGTCCAAAAATCTGTTGAGGGAAGTCAACGAGGCGGACTTGAAAGTGAGGCAAAATAGCAGGAAACAGATTTCAAGAGGTACCTTGGAATCGCCTGTAAAGCACAGGAAGAGGGGCACAACTTGGACAATGGTGCACTTGGCCAAAAAGGGCGTATGCGTTTGCTCCTGAATATATTCAGGAGAAAACGCATACGCCCTTTTTGGCCAAGCAAGCAAGCGGGCAATGCAAATCTGCACTACAAAGAAGTATCACTTCCCACCGGTCAAAAGGGACATCCACAAAATGTGTAAAAACCAGAAAGGCAAGACAGGCCCTGGAGAACTGGGAGCCTTGTTATGCTGATGGGCGGGATGTAAATTGCCAACTGCCTCACTGGAGGAGTGCATTGTGTTCCCTAAAACAAGTAAACAACAGAGCTACAGAGCCAAGGCCACTTCCAGTCTAGGGAATATACCTTGGGAAAACTGAAAATCAATAAGAAAGAGCCACCTCCAAATTTAGGGCTGCACTGACTACAAGAACCTCAACTTGGGTACACCTTAAATATCCCAGGAAATATAAAAATGGTTCAAAACATTGTGGTACTTACGTACGATGGAATATCCCTCAGCCATGAAATCAATGTCATAAGACCAGTAGCAGCAAAGTGAGTGGATTCAGGTACGATGATTCTAAGTGAAATAAGTCACACAGAAAAAGAAACTTATCATAAGATATCACTTAGGAAGATCCTGTAAACATGGCTACACGTGAACTGAGTTAGGAAAGAGAACAGAGTCTCACATTTAGAAAACACTCTTATGCCTGCATAAAGGGGAAGGAGAGGTGGGGTGATGCATAAAACCAGAGTTTGATATAAGCACAGGGACCGTTTCAAAAACCAACTTTGGAATTGACAAGACCGACACCTTCCTCAGTGAAAGAGACTCAAAACCCCATATTTCCCACAGAGGAATATATCTGACTAGTAAGAATCTTAAAACCTATGTATTGATATGTCTCCATAAGGGAATCAAGTGTGTCTAGAGTGGCATAAACATGGCAGCGAGAATCAGCTCAAACCCACTATAAAAAGGAATTTCAAAAGCAAAACCAAAAAACAGGGAAATTCTTTACAATTCCTTCAGGGTGTCTGAGGAAACCTGGAAAGACCCTTTCTACAATGACAGCTGTATGTGGCATAAGGCTGGACACTTGGGACTGAGAGGATTGGTGAGATTGG
This sequence comes from Mesoplodon densirostris, assembly GCF_025265405.1. Taxonomy (NCBI): domain Eukaryota; kingdom Metazoa; phylum Chordata; class Mammalia; order Artiodactyla; family Ziphiidae; genus Mesoplodon; species Mesoplodon densirostris. The sequence continues at coordinate 2,084,294 of NW_026778202.1, read as the reverse complement.
GTGAGCGAATGCAGACCCTTTCAAGCAATAATGCATGGCCCCCATTCCATGGGTCCCAACTCTCCAGGTTCAAGGGAATATTACTACAGCTATAACATGTACAGGAAACCTAGAGAATGGAAACACTGTGAATACGAAAGGTTTCTAAAACTCAACGAATAGTCCCTCTCCTGGTGCTCCAGTTTGACTTTCCAACTGCCTTACTATCAATCTCCCAACTTGGAGAGACAGGCCCTTTAACCTCCTGGTTTGCACAGGTTCCCAATTTGGCAGAGGATGGAAGGGACGAGGGAGAACCCATGAGAGAGTAGCTGTTAGGCATTTGGACGGGCACATGTCACTCTAATTTCCCGGCAGGAAGAAGAATTAACCAAAGTCTCAGCCACCCACCGGGAACCAGTATAGGACATGATCCAAAATTTTGGACTTGCGTTCAGCTCACAAAAAACGAGTTGAGAAATGGAGCTCAGGGGCACAGCAATTCACAAACTGGCAGAGTGATAAAGGACAACTATCGTCCAAAAATCTGTTGAGGGAAGTCAACGAGGCGGACTTGAAAGTGAGGCAAAATAGCAGGAAACAGATTTCAAGAGGTACCTTGGAATCGCCTGTAAAGCACAGGAAGAGGGGCACAACTTGGACAATGGTGCAATTGGCGAAAAAGGGCGTATGCGTTTTCTCCTGAATATATTCAGGAGAAAACGCATACGCCCTTTTTGGCCAAGCAAGCAAGCGGGCAATGCAAATCTGCACTACAAAGAAGTATCACTTCCCACCGGTCAAAAGGGACATCCACAAAATGTGTAAAAACCAGAAAGGCAAGACAGGCCCTGGAGAACTGGGAGCCTTGTTATGCTGATGGGCGGGATGTAAATTGCCAACTGCCTCACTGGAGGAGTGCATTGTGTTCCCTAAAACAAGTAAACAACAGAGCTACAGAGCCAAGGCCACTTCCAGTCTAGGGAATATACCTTGGGAAAACTGAAAATCAATAAGAAAGAGCCACCTCCAAATTTAGGGCTGCACTGACTACAAGAACCTCAACTTGTGTACACCTTAAATATCCCAGGAAATATAAAAATGGTTCAAAACATTGTGGTACTTACGTACGATGGAATATCCCTCAGCCATGAAATCAATGTCATAAGACCAGTAGCAGCAAAGTGAGTGGATTCAGGTACGATGATTCTAAGTGAAATAAGTCACACAGAAAAAGAAACTTATCATAAGATATCACTTATGAAGATCCTGTAAACATGGCTACACGTGAACTGAGTTAGGAAAGAGAACAGAGTCTCACATTTAGAAAACACTCTTATGCCTGCATAAAGGGGAAGGAGAGGTGGGGTGATGCATAAAACCAGAGTTTGATATAAGCACAGGGACCGTTTCAAAAACCAACTTTGGAATAGACAAGACCGACACCTTCCTCAGTGAAAGAGACTCAAAACCCCATATTTCCCACAGAGGAATATATCTGACTAGTAAGAATCTTAAAACCTATGTATTGATATGTCTCCATAAGGGAATCAAGTGTGTCTAGAGTGGCATAAACATGGCAGCGAGAATCAGCTCAAACCCAGTATAAAAAGGAATTTCAAAAGCAAAACCAAAAAACAGGGAAATTCTTTACAATTCCTTCAGGGTGTCTGAGGAAACCTGGAAAGACCCTATCTACAATGACAGCTGGATGTGGCATAAGGCTGGACACTTGGGACTGAGAGGATTGGTGAGATTGGGTGAGCAAATGCAGACCCTTTCAAGCAATAATGCATGGCCCCCATTCCATGGGTCCCAACTCTCCAGGTTCAAGGGAATATTACTACAGCTATAACATGTACAGGAAACCTAGAGAATGGACACACTGTGAATACGAAAGGTTTCTAAAACTCAAAGAATAGTCCCTCTCCTGGTGCTCCAGTTTGACTTTCCAACTGCCTTACTATCAATCTCCCAACTTGGAGAGACAGGCCCTTTAACCTCCTGGTTTGCACAGGTTCCCAATTTGGCAGAGGATGGAAGGGACGAGGGAGAACCCATGAGAGAGTAGCTGTTAGGCATTTGGACGGGCACATGTCACTCTAATTTCCCGGCAGGAAGAAGAATTAACCAAAGTCTCAGCCACCCACCGGGAACCAGTATAGGACAGGATCCAAAATTTTGGACTTGCGTTCAGCTCACAAAAAACGAGTTGAGAAATGGAGCTCAGGGGCACAGCAATTCACAAACTGGCAGAGTGATAAAGGACAACTATCGTCCAAAAATCTGTTGAGGGAAGTCAACGAGGCGGACTTGAAAGCGAGGCAAAATAGCAGGAAACAGATTTCAAGAGGTACCTTGGAATCGCCTGTAAAGCACAGGAAGAGGGGCACAACTTGGACAATGGTGCACTTGGCCAAAAAGGGTGTATGCGTTTTCTCCTGAATATATTCAGGAGAAAACGCATACGCCCTTTTTGGCCAAGCAAGCAAGCGGGCAATGCAAATCTGCACTACAAAGAAGTATCACTTCCCACCGGTCAAAAGGGACATCCACAAAATGTGTAAAAACCAGAAAGGCAAGACAGGCCCTGGAGAAGTGGGAGCCTTGTTATGCTGATGGGCGGGATGTAAATTGCCAACTGCCTCACTGGAGGAGTGCATTGTGTTCCCTAAAACAAGTAAACAACAGAGCTACAGAGCCAAGGCCACTTCCAGTCTAGGGAATATACCTTGGGAAAACTGAAAATCAATAAGAAAGAGCCACCTCCAAATTTAGGGCTGCACTGACTACAAGAACCTCAACTTGGGTACACCTTAAATATCCCAGGAAATATAAAAATGGTTCAAAACATTGTGGTACTTACGTATGATGGAATATCCCTCAGCGATGAAATCAATGTCATAAGACCAGTAGCAGCAGAGTGAGTGGATTCAGGTACGATGATTCTAAGTGAAATAAGTCACACAGAAAAAGAAACTTATCATAAGATATCACTTAGGAAGATCCTGTAAACATGGCTACACGTGAACTGAGTTAGGAAAGAGAACAGAGTCTCACATTTAGAAAACACTCTTATGCCTGCATAAAGGGGAAGGAGAGGTGGGGTGATGCATAAAACCATTGTTTGATATAAGCACAGGGACCGTTTCAAAAACCAACTTTGGAATAGACAAGACCTACACCTTCCTCAGTGAAAGAGACTCAAAACCCCATATTTCCCACAGAGGAATATATCTGACTAGTAAGAATCTTAAAACCTATGTATTGATATGTCTCCATAAGGGAATCAAGTGTGTCTAGAGTGGCATAAACATGGCAGCGAGAATCAGCTCAAACCCACTATAAAAAGGAATTTCAAAAGCAAAACCAAAAAACAGGGAAATTCTTTACAATTCCTTCAGGGTGTCTGAGGAAACCTGGAAAGACCCTATCTACCATGACAGCTGGATGTGGCATAAGGCTGGACACTTGGGACTGAGAGGATTGGTGAGATTGGGTGAGCAAATGCAGACCCTTTCAAGCAATAATGCATGGCCCCCATTCCATGGGTCCCAACTCTCCAGGTTCAAGGGAATATTACTACAGCTATAACATGTACAGGAAACCTAGAGAATGGACACACTGTGAATACGAAAGGTTTCTAAAACTCAACGAATAGTCCCTCTCCTGGTGCTCCAGTTTGACTTTCCAACTGCCTTACTATCAATCTCCCAACTTGGAGAGACAGGCCCTTTAACCTCCTGGTTTGCACAGGTTCCCAATTTGCCAGAGGATGGAAGGGACGAGGGAGAACCCATGAGAGAGTAACTGTTAGGCATTTGGACGGGCACATGTCACTCTAATTTCCCGGCAGGAAGAAGAATTAACCAAAGTCTCAGCCACCCACCGGGAACCAGTATAGGATATGATCCAAAATTTTGGACTTGTGTTCAGCTCACAAAAAACGAGTTGAGAAATGGAGCTCAGGGGCACAGCAATTCACAAACTGGCAGAGTGATAAAGGACAAATATCGTCCAAAAATCTGTTGAGGGAAGTCAACGAGGCGGACTTGAAAGCGAGGCAAAATAGCAGGAAACAGATTTCAAGAGGTACCTTGGAATCGCCTGTAAAGCACAGGAAGAGGGGCACAACTTGGACAATGGTGCACTTGGCCAAAAAGGGCGTATGCGTTTTCTCCTGAATATATTCAGGAGAAAACGCATACGCCCTTTTTGGCCAAGCAAGCAAGCGGGCAATGCAAATCTGCACTACAAAGAAGTATCACTTCCCACCGGTCAAAAGGGACATCCACAAAATGTGTAAAAACCAGAAAGGCAAGACAGGCCCTGGAGAACTGGGAGCCTTGTTATGCTGATGGGCGGGATGTCAATTGCCAACTGCCTCACTGGAGGAGTGCATTGTGTTCCCTAAAACAAGTAAACAACAGAGCTACAGAGCCAAGGCCACTTCCAGTCTAGGGAATATACCTTGGGAAAACTGAAAATCAATAAGAAAGAGCCACCTCCAAATTTAGGGCTGCACTGACTACAAGAACCTCAACTTGGGTACACCTTAAATATCCCAGGAAATATAAAAATGGTTCAAAACATTGTGGTACTTACGTACGATGGAATATCCCTCAGCCATGCAATCAATGTCATAAGACCAGTAGCAGCAAAGTGAGTGGATTCAGGTACGATGATTCTAAGTGAAATAAGTCACACAGAAAAAGAAACTTATCATAAGATATCACTTAGGAAGATCCTGTAAACATGGCTACACGTGAACTGAGTTAGGAAAGAGAACAGAGTCTCACATTTAGAAAACACTCTTATGCCTGCATAAAGGGGAAGGAGAGGTGGGGTGATGCATAAAACCATTGTTTGATATAAGCACAGGGACCGTTTCAAAAACCAACTTTGGAATAGACAAGACCTACACCTTCCTCAGTGAAAGAGGCTCAAAACCCCATATTTCCCACAGAGGAATATATCTGACTAGTAAGAATCTTAAAACCTATGTATTGATATGTCTCCATAAGGGAATCAAGTGTGTCTAGAGTGGCATAAACATGGCAGCGAGAATCAGCTCAAACCCACTATAAAAAGGAATTTCAAAAGCAAAACCAAAAAACAGGGAAATTCTTTACAATTCCTTCAGGGTGTCTGAGGAAACCTGGAAAGACCCTATCTACCATGACAGCTGGATGTGGCATAAGGCTGGACACTTGGGACTGAGAGGATTGGTGAGATTGGGTGAGCAAATGCAGACCCTTTCAAGCAATAATGCATGGCCCCCATTCCATGGGTCCCAACTCTCCAGGTTCAAGGGAATATTACTACAGCTATAACATGTACAGGAAACCTAGAGAATGGACACACTGTGAATACGAAAGGTTTCTAAAACTCAACGAATAGTCCCTCTCCTGGTGCTCCAGTTTGACTTTCCAACTGCCTTACTATCAATCTCCCAACTTGGAGAGACAGGCCCTTTAACCTCCTGGTTTGCACAGGTTCCCAATTTGCCAGAGGATGGAAGGGACGAGGGAGAACCCATGAGAGAGTAACTGTTAGGCATTTGGACGGGCACATGTCACTCTAATTTCCCGGCAGGAAGAAGAATTAACCAAAGTCTCAGCCACCCACCGGGAACCAGTATAGGATATGATCCAAAATTTTGGACTTGTGTTCAGCTCACAAAAAACGAGTTGAGAAATGGAGCTCAGGGGCACAGCAATTCACAAACTGGCAGAGTGATAAAGGACAAATATCGTCCAAAAATCTGTTGAGGGAAGTCAACGAGGCGGACTTGAAAGCGAGGCAAAATAGCAGGAAACAGATTTCAAGAGGTACCTTGGAATCGCCTGTAAAGCACAGGAAGAGGGGCACAACTTGGACAATGGTGCACTTGGCCAAAAAGGGCGTATGCGTTTTCTCCTGAATATATTCAGGAGAAAACGCATACGCCCTTTTTGGCCAAGCAAGCAAGCGGGCAATGCAAATCTGCACTACAAAGAAGTATCACTTCCCACCGGTCAAAAGGGACATCCACAAAATGTGTAAAAACCAGAAAGGCAAGACAGGCCCTGGAGAACTGGGAGCCTTGTTATGCTGATGGGCGGGATGTCAATTGCCAACTGCCTCACTGGAGGAGTGCATTGTGTTCCCTAAAACAAGTAAACAACAGAGCTACAGAGCCAAGGCCACTTCCAGTCTAGGGAATATACCTTGGGAAAACTGAAAATCAATAAGAAAGAGCCACCTCCAAATTTAGGGCTGCACTGACTACAAGAACCTCAACTTGGGTACACCTTAAATATCCCAGGAAATATAAAAATGGTTCAAAACATTGTGGTACTTACGTACGATGGAATATCCCTCAGCCATGCAATCAATGTCATAAGACCAGTAGCAGCAAAGTGAGTGGATTCAGGTACGATGATTCTAAGTGAAATAAGTCACACAGAAAAAGAAACTTATCATAAGATATCACTTAGGAAGATCCTGTAAACATGGCTACACGTGAACTGAGTTAGGAAAGAGAACAGAGTCTCACATTTAGAAAACACTCTTATGCCTGCATAAAGGGGAAGGAGAGGTGGGGTGATGCATAAAACCAGAGTTTGATATAAGCACAGGGACCGTTTCAAAAACCAACTTTGGAATAGACAAGACCTACACCTTCCTCAGTGAAAGAGACTCAAAACCCCATATTTCCCACAGAGGAATATATCTGACTAGTAAGAATCTTAAAACCTATGTATTGATATGTCTCCATAAGGGAATCAAGTGTGTCTAGAGTGGCATAAACATGGCAGCGAGAATCAGCTCAAACCCAGTATAAAAAGGAATTTCAAAAGCAAAACCAAAAAACAGGGAAATTCTTTACAATTCCTTCAGGGTGTCTGAGGAAACCTGGAAAGACCCTATCTACAATGACAGCTGGATGTGGCATAAGGCTGGACACTTGGGACTGAGAGGATTGGTGAGATTGGGTGAGCAAATGCAGACCCTTTCAAGCAATAATGCATGGCCCCCATTCCATGGGTCCCAACTCTCCAGGTTCAAGGGAATATTACTACAGCTATAACATGTACAGGAAACCTAGAGAATGGACACACTGTGAATACGAAAGGTTTCTAAAACTCAACGAATAGTCCCTCTCCTGGTGCTCCAGTTTGACTTTCCAACTGCCTTACTATCAATCTCCCAACTTGGAGAGACAGGCCCTTTAACCTCCTGGTTTGCACAGGTTCCCAATTTGGCAGAGGATGGAAGGGACGAGGGAGAACCCATGAGAGAGTAGCTGTTAGGCATTTGGACGGGCACATGTCACTCTAATTTCCCGGCAGGAAGAAGAATTAACCAAAGTCTCAGCCACCCACCGGGAACCAGTATAGGACATGATCCAAAATTTTGGACTTGCGTTCAGCTCACAAAAAACGAGTTGAGAAATGGAGCTCAGGGGCACAGCAATTCACAAACTGGCAGAGTGATAAAGGACAACTATCGTCCAAAAATCTGTTGAGGGAAGTCAACGAGGCGGACTTGAAAGTGGGGCAAAATAGCAGGAAACAGATTTCAAGAGGTACCTTGGAATCGCCTGTAAAGCACAGGAAGAGGGGCACAACTTGGACAATGGTGCACTTGGCCAAAAAGGGCGTATGCGTTTTCTCCTGAATATATTCAGGAGAAAACGCATACGCCCTTTTTGGCCAAGCAAGCAAGCGGGCAATGCAAATCTGCACTACAAAGAAGTATCACTTCACACCGGTCAAAAGGGACATCCACAAAATGTGTAATAACCAGAAAGGCAAGACAGGCCCTGGAGAACTGGGAGCCTTGTTATGCTGATGGGCGGGATGTCAATTGCCAACTGCCTCACTGGAGGAGTGCATTGTGTTCCCTAAAACAAGTAAACAACAGAGCTACAGAGCCAAGGCCACTTCCAGTCTAGGGAATATACCTTGGGAAAACTGAAAATCAATAAGAAAGAGCCACCTCCAAATTTAGGGCTGCACTGACTACAAGAACCTCAACTTGGGTACACCTTAAATATCCCAGGAAATATAAAAATGGTTCAAAACATTGTGGTACTTACGTACGATGGAATATCCCTCAGCCATGAAATCAATGTCATAAGACCAGTAGCAGCAAAGTGAGTGGATTCAGGTACGATGATTCTAAGTGAAATAAGTCACACAGAAAAAGAAACTTATCATAAGATATCACTTAGGAAGATCCTGTAAACATGGCTACACGTGAACTGAGTTAGGAAAGAGAACAGAGTCTCACATTTAGAAAACACTCTTATGCCTGCATAAAGGGGAAGGAGAGGTGGGGTGATGCATAAAACCATTGTTTGATATAAGCACAGGGACCGTTTCAAAAACCAACTTTGGAATAGACAAGACCTACACCTTCCTCAGTGAAAGAGACTCAAAACCCAATATTTCCCACAGAGGAATATATCTGACTAGTAAGAATCTTAAAACCTATGTATTGATATGTCTCCATAAGGGAATCAAGTGTGTCTAGAGTGGCATAAACATGGCAGCGAGAATCAGCTCAAACCCACTATAAAAAGGAATTTCAAAAGCAAAACCAAAAAACAGGGAAATTCTTTACAATTCCTTCAGGGTGTCTGAGGAAACCTGGAAAGACCCTATCTACAATGACAGCTGGATGTGGCATAAGGCTGGACACTTGGGACTGAGAGGATTGGTGAGATTGGGTGAGCAAATGCAGACCCTTTCAAGCAATAATGCATGGCCCCCATTCCATGGGTCCCAACTCTCCAGGTTCAAGGGAATATTACTACAGCTATAACATGTACAGGAAACCTAGAGAATGGACACACTGTGAATACGAAAGGTTTCTAAAACTCAACGAATAGTCCCTCTCCTGGTGCTCCAGTTTGACTTTCCAACTGCCTTACTATCAATCTCCCAACTTGGAGAGACAGGCCCTTTAACCTCCTGGTTTGCACAGGTTCCCAATTTGCCAGAGGATGGAAGGGACGAGGGAGAACCCATGAGAGAGTAACTGTTAGGCATTTGGACGGGCACATGTCACTCTAATTTCCCGGCAGGAAGAAGAATTAACCAAAGTCTCAGCCACCCACCGGGAACCAGTATAGGATATGATCCAAAATTTTGGACTTGTGTTCAGCTCACAAAAAACGAGTTGAGAAATGGAGCTCAGGGGCACAGCAATTCACAAACTGGCAGAGTGATAAAGGACAAATATCGTCCAAAAATCTGTTGAGGGAAGTCAACGAGGCGGACTTGAAAGCGAGGCAAAATAGCAGGAAACAGATTTCAAGAGGTACCTTGGAATCGCCTGTAAAGCACAGGAAGAGGGGCACAACTTGGACAATGGTGCACTTGGCCAAAAATGGCGTATGCGTTTTCTCCTGAATATATTCAGGAGAAAACGCATACGCCCTTTTTGGCCAAGCAAGCAAGCGGGCAATGCAAATCTGCACTACAAAGAAGTATCACTTCCCACCGGTCAAAAGGGACATCCACAAAATGTGTAAAAACCAGAAAGGCAAGACAGGCCCTGGAGAACTGGGAGCCTTGTTATGCTGATGGGCGGGATGTCAATTGCCAACTGCCTCACTGGAGGAGTGCATTGTGTTCCCTAAAACAAGTAAACAACAGAGCTACAGAGCCAAGGCCACTTCCAGTCTAGGGAATATACCTTGGGAAAACTGAAAATCAATAAGAAAGAGCCACCTCCAAATTTAGGGCTGCACTGACTACAAGAACCTCAACTTGGGTACACCTTAAATATCCCAGGAAATATAAAAATGGTTCAAAACATTGTGGTACTTACGTACGATGGAATATCCCTCAGCCATGCAATCAATGTCATAAGACCAGTAGCAGCAAAGTGAGTGGATTCAGGTACGATGATTCTAAGTGAAATAAGTCACACAGAAAAAGAAACTTATCATAAGATATCACTTAGGAAGATCCTGTAAACATGGCTACACGTGAACTGAGTTAGGAAAGAGAACAGAGTTTCACATTTAGAAAACACTCTTATGCCTGCATAAAGGGGAAGGAGAGGTGGGGTGATGCATAAAACCAGAGTTTGATATAAGCACAGGGACCGTTTCAAAAACCAACTTTGGAATAGACAAGACCTACACCTTCCTCAGTGAAAGAGACTCAAAACCCCATATTTCCCACAGAGGAATATATCTGACTACTAAGAATCTTAAAACCTATGTATTGATATGTCTCCATAAGGGAATCAAGTGTGTCTAGAGTGGCATAAACATGGCAGCGAGAATCAGCTCAAACCCAGTATAAAAAGGAATTTCAAAAGCAAAACCAAAAAACAGGGAAATTCTTTACAATTCCTTCAGGGTGTCTGAGGAAACCTGGAAAGACCCTATCTACAATGACAGCTGGATGTGGCATAAGGCTGGACACTTGGGACTGAGAGGATTGGTGAGATTGGGTGAGCAAATGCAGACCCTTTCAAGCAATAATGCATGGCCCCCATTCCATGGGTCCCAACTCTCCAGGTTCAAGGGAATATTACTACAGCTATAACATGTACAGGAAACCTAGAGAATGGACACACTGTGAATACGAAAGGTTTCTAAAACTCAACGAATAGTCCCTCTCCTGGTGCTCCAGTTTGACTTTCCAACTGCCTTACTATCAATCTCCCAACTTGGAGAGACAGGCCCTTTAACCTCCTGGTTTGCACAGGTTCCCAATTTGGCAGAGGATGGAAGGGACGAGGGAGAACCCATGAGAGAGTAGCTGTTAGGCATTTGGACGGGCACATGTCACTCTAATTTCCCGGCAGGAAGAAGAATTAACCAAAGTCTCAGCCACCCACCGGGAACCAGTATAGGACATGATCCAAAATTTTGGACTTGCGTTCAGCTCACAAAAAACGAGTTGAGAAATGGAGCTCAGGGGCACAGCAATTCACAAACTGGCAGAGTGATAAAGAACAACTATCGTCCAAAAATCTGTTGAGGGAAGTCAACGAGGCGGACTTGAAAGTGGGGCAAAATAGCAGGAAACAGATTTCAAGAGGTACCTTGGAATCGCCTGTAAAGCACAGGAAGAGGGGCACAACTTGGACAATGGTGCACTTGGCCAAAAAGGGCGTATGCGTTTTCTCCTGAATATATTCAGGAGAAAACGCATACGCCCTTTTTGGCCAAGCAAGCAAGCGGGCAATGCAAATCTGCACTACAAAGAAGTATCACTTCCCACCGGTCAAAAGGGACATCCACAAAATGTGTAATAACCAGAAAGGCAAGACAGGCCCTGGAGAACTGGGAGCCTTGTTATGCTGATGGGCGGGATGTCAATTGCCAACTGCCTCACTGGAGGAGTGCATTGTGTTCCCTAAAACAAGTAAACAACAGAGCTACAGAGCCAAGGCCACTTCCAGTCTAGGGAATATACCTTGGGAAAACTGAAAATCAATAAGAAAGAGCCACCTCCAAATTTAGGGCTGCACTGACTACAAGAACCTCAACTTGGGTACACCTTAAATATCCCAGGAAATATAAAAATGGTTCAAAACATTGTGGTACTTACGTACGATGGAATATCCCTCAGCCATGAAATCAATGTCATAAGACCAGTAGAAGCAAAGTGAGTGGATTCAGGTACGATGATTCTAAGTGAAATAAGTCACACAGAAAAAGAAACTTATCATAAGATATCACTTAGGAAGATCCTGTAAACATGGCTACACGTGAACTGAGTTAGGAAAGAGAACAGAGTCTCACATTTAGAAAACACTCTTATGCCTGCATAAAGGGGAAGGAGAGGTGGGGTGATGCATAAAACCATTGTTTGATATAAGCACAGGGACCGTTTCAAAAACCAACTTTGGAATAGACAAGACCTACACCTTCCTCAGTGAAAGAGACTCAAAACCCCATATTTCCCACAGAGGAATATATCTGACTAGTAAGAATCTTAAAACCTATGTATTGATATGTCTCCATAAGGGAATCAAGTGTGTCTAGAGTGGCATAAACATGGCAGCGAGAATCAGCTCAAACCCACTATAAAAAGGAATTTCAAAAGCAAAACCAAAAAACAGGGAAATTCTTTACAATTCCTTCAGGGTGTCTGAGGAAACCTGGAAAGACCCTATCTACAATGACAGCTGGATGTGGCATAAGGCTGGACACTTGGGACTGAGAGGATTGGTGAGATTGGGTGAGCAAATGCAGACCCTTTCAAGCAATAATGCATGGCCCCCATTCCATGGGTCCCAACTCTCCAGGTTCAAGGGAATATTACTACAGCTATAACATGTACAGGAAACCTAGAGAATGGACACACTGTGAATACGAAAGGTTTCTAAAACTCAACGAATAGTCCCTCTCCTGGTGCTCCAGTTTGACTTTCCAACTGCCTTACTATCAATCTCCCAACTTGGAGAGACAGGCCCTTTAACCTCCTGGTTTGCACAGGTTCCCAATTTGCCAGAGGATGGAAGGGACGAGGGAGAACCCATGAGAGAGTAACTGTTAGGCATTTGGACGGGCACATGTCACTCTAATTTCCCGGCAGGAAGAAGAATTAACCAAAGTCTCAGCCACCCACCGGGAACCAGTATAGGATATGATCCAAAATTTTGGACTTGTGTTCAGCTCACAAAAAACGAGTTGAGAAATGGAGCTCAGGGGCACAGCAATTCACAAACTGGCAGAGTGATAAAGGACAAATATCGTCCAAAAATCTGTTGAGGGAAGTCAACGAGGCGGACTTGAAAGCGAGGCAAAATAGCAGGAAACAGATTTCAAGAGGTACCTTGGAATCGCCTGTAAAGCACAGGAAGAGGGGCACAACTTGGACAATGGTGCACTTGGCCAAAAAGGGCGTATGCGTTTTCTCCTGAATATATTCAGGAGAAAACGCATACGCCCTTTTTGGCCAAGCAAGCAAGCGGGCAATGCAAATCTGCACTACAAAGAAGTATCACTTCCCACCGGTCAAAAGGGACATCCACAAAATGTGTAAAAACCAGAAAGGCAAGACAGGCCCTGGAGAACTGGGAGCCTTGTTATGCTGATGGGCGGGATGTCAATTGCCAACTGCCTCACTGGAGGAGTGCATTGTGTTCCCTAAAACAAGTAAACAACAGAGCTACAGAGCCAAGGCCACTTCCAGTCTAGGGAATATACCTTGGGAAAACTGAAAATCAATAAGAAAGAGCCACCTCCAAATTTAGGGCTGCACTGACTACAAGAACCTCAACTTGGGTACACCTTAAATATCCCAGGAAATATAAAAATGGTTCAAAACATTGTGGTACTTACGTACGATGGAATATCCCTCAGCCATGAAATCAATGTCATAAGACCAGTAGCAGCAAAGTGAGTGGATTCAGGTACGATGATTCTAAGTGAAATAAGTCACACAGAAAAAGAAACTTATCATAAGATATCACTTAGGAAGATCCTGTAAACATGGCTACACGTGAACTGAGTTAGGAAAGAGAACAGTGTCTCACATTTAGAAAACACTCTTATGCCTGCATAAAGGGGAAGGAGAGGTGGGGTGATGCATAAAACCAGAGTTTGATATAAGCACAGGGACCGTTTCAAAAACCAACTTTGGAATAGACAAGACCTACACCTTCCTCAGTGAAAGAGACTCAAAACCCCATATTTCCCACAGAGGAATATATCTGACTAGTAAGAATCTTAAAACCTATGTATTGATATGTCTCCATAAGGGAATCAAGTGTGTCTAGAGTGGCATAAACATGGCAGCGAGAATCAGCTCAAACCCAGTATAAAAAGGAATTTCAAAAGCAAAACCAAAAAACAGGGAAATTCTTTACAATTCCTTCAGGGTGTCTGAGGAAACCTGGAAAGACCCTATCTACAATGACAGCTGGATGTGGCATAAGGCTGGACACTTGGGACTGAGAGGATTGGTGAGATTGGGTGAGCAAATGCAGACCCTTTCAAGCAATAATGCATGGCCCCCATTCCATGGGTCCCAACTCTCCAGGTTCAAGGGAATATTACTACAGCTATAACATGTACAGGAAACCTAGAGAATGGACACACTGTGAATACGAAAGGTTTCTAAAACTCAACGAATAGTCCCTCTCCTGGTGCTCCAGTTTGACTTTCCAACTGCCTTACTATCAATCTCCCAACTTGGAGAGACAGGCCCTTTAACCTCCTGGTTTGCACAGGTTCCCAATTTGGCAGAGGATGGAAGGGACGAGGGAGAACCCATGAGAGAGTAGCTGTTAGGCATTTGGACGGGCACATGTCACTCTAATTTCCCGGCAGGAAGAAGAATTAACCAAAGTCTCAGCCACCCACCGGGAACCAGTATAGGACATGATCCAAAATTTTGGACTTGTGTTCAGCTCACAAAAAACGAGTTGAGAAATGGAGCTCAGGGGCACAGCAATTCACAAACTGGCAGAGTGATAAAGGACAAATATCGTCCAAAAATCTGTTGAGGGAAGTCAACGAGGCGGACTTGAAAGCGAGGCAAAATAGCAGGAAACAGATTTCAAGAGGTACCTTGGAATCGCCTGTAAAGCACAGGAAGAGGGGCACAACTTGGACAATGGTGCACTTGGCCAAAAAGGGCGTATGCGTTTTCTCCTGAATTCAGGAGAAAACGCATACGCCCTTTTTGGCCAAGCAAGCAAGCGGGCAATGCAAATCTGCACTACAAAGAAGTATCACTTCCCACCGGTCAAAAGGGACATCCACAAAATGTGTAAAAACCAGAAAGGCAAGACAGGCCCTGGAGAACTGGGAGCCTTGTTATGCTGATGGGCGGGATGTCAATTGCCAACTGCCTCACTGGAGGAGTGCATTGTGTTCCCTAAAACAAGTAAACAACAGAGCTACAGAGCCAAGGCCACTTCCAGTCTAGGGAATATACCTTGGGAAAACTGAAAATCAATAAGAAAGAGCCACCTCCAAATTTAGGGCTGCACTGACTACAAGAACCTCAACTTGGGTACACCTTAAATATCCCAGGAAATATAAAAATGGTTCAAAACATTGTGGTACTTACGTACGATGGAATATCCCTCAGCCATGAAATCAATGTCATAAGACCAGTAGCAGCAAAGTGAGTGGATTCAGGTACGATGATTCTAAGTGAAATATGTCACACAGAAAAAGAAACTTATCATAAGATATCACTTAGGAAGATCCTGTAAACATGGCTACACGTGAACTGAGTTAGGAAAGAGAACAGAGTCTCACATTTAGAAAACACTCTTATGCCTGCATAAAGGGGAAGGAGAGGTGGGGTGATGCATAAAACCATTGTTTGATATAAGCACAGGGACCGTTTCAAAAACCAACTTTGGAATAGACAAGACCTACACCTTCCTCAGTGAAAGAGACTCAAAACCCCATATTTCCCACAGAGGAATATATCTGACTAGTAAGAATCTTAAAACCTATGTATTGATATGTCTCCATAAGGGAATCAAGTGTGTCTAGAGTGGCATAAACATGGCAGCGAGAATCAGCTCAAACCCACTATAAAAAGGAATTTCAAAAGCAAAACCAAAAAACAGGGAAATTCTTTACAATTCCTTCAGGGTGTCTGAGGAAACCTGGAAAGACCCTATCTACAATGACAGCTGGATGTGGCATAAGGCTGGACACTTGGGACTGAGAGGATTGGTGAGATTGGGTGAGCAAATGCAGACCCTTTCAAGCAATAATGCATGGCCCCCATTCCATGGGTCCCAACTCTCCAGGTTCAAGGGAATATTACTACAGCTATAACATGTACAGGAAACCTAGAGAATGGACACACTGTGAATACGAAAGGTTTCTAAAACTCAACGAATAGTCCCTCTCCTGGTGCTCCAGTTTGACTTTCCAACTGCCTTACTATCAATCTCCCAACTTGGAGAGACAGGCCCTTTAACCTCCTGGTTTGCACAGGTTCCCAATTTGGCAGAGGATGGAAGGGACGAGGGAGAACCCATGAGAGAGTAGCTGTTAGGCATTTGGACGGGCACATGTCACTCTAATTTCCCGGCAGGAAGAAGAATTAACCAAAGTCTCAGCCACCCACCGGGAACCAGTATAGGACAGGATCCAAAATTTTGGACTTGCGTTCAGCTCACAAAAAACGAGTTGAGAAATGGAGCTCAGGGGCACAGCAATTCACAAACTGGCAGAGTGATAAAGGACAACTATCGTCCAAAAATCTGTTGAGGGAAGTCAACGAGGCGGACGTGAAAGTGGGGCAAAATAGCAGGAAACAGATTTCAAGAGGTACCTTGGAATCGCCTGTAAAGCACAGGAAGAGGGGCACAACTTGGACAATGGTGCACTTGGCCAAAAAGGGCGTATGCGTTTTCTCCTGAATATATTCAGGAGAAAACGCATACGCCCTTTTTGGCCAAGCAAGCAAGCGGGCAATGCAAATCTGCACTACAAAGAAGTATCACTTCCCACCGGTCAAAAGGGACATCCACAAAATGTGTAATAACCAGAAAGGCAAGACAGGCCCTGGAGAACTGGGAGCCTTGTTATGCTGATGGGCGGGATGTCAATTGCCAACTGCCTCACTGGAGGAGTGCATTGTGTTCCCTAAAACAAGTAAACAACAGAGCTACAGAGCCAAGGCCACTTCCAGTCTAGGGAATATACCTAGGGAAAACTGAAAATCAATAAGAAAGAGCCACCTCCAAATTTAGGGCTGCACTGACTACAAGAACCTCAACTTGGGTACACCTTAAATATCCCAGGAAATATAAAAATGGTTCAAAACTTTGTGGTACTTACGTACGATGGAATATACCTCAGCCATGAAATCAATGTCATAAGACCAGTAGCAGCAAAGTGAGTGGATTCAGGTACGATGATTCTAAGTGAAATAAGTCACACAGAAAAAGAAACTTATCATAAGATATCACTTAGGAAGATCCTGTAAACATGGCTACACGTGAACTGAGTTAGGAAAGAGAACAGAGTCTCACATTTAGAAAACACTTTTATGCCTGCATAAAGGGGAAGGAGAGGTCGGGTGATGCATAAAACCAGAGTTTGATATAAGCACAGGGACCGTTCCAAAAACCAACTTTGGAATAGACAAGACCGACACCTTCCTCAGTGAAAGAGACTCAAAACCCCATATTTCCCGCAGAGGAATATATCTGACTAGTAAGAATCTTAAAACCTATGTATTGATATGACTCCATAAGGGAATCAAGTGTGTCTAGAGTGGCATAAGCATGGCAGCGAGAATCAGCTCAAACCCACTATAAAAAGGAATTTCAAAAGCAAAACCAAAAAACAGGGAAATTCTTTACAATTCCTTCAGGGTGTCTGAGGAAACCTGGAAAGACCCTATCTACAATGACAGCTGGATGTGGCATAAGGCTGGACACTTGGGACTGAGAGGATTGGTGAGATTGGGTGAGCAAATGCAGACCCTTTCAAGCAATAATGCATGGCCCCCATTCCATGGGTCCCAACTCTCCAGGTTCAAGGGAATATTACTACAGCTATAACATGTACAGGAAACCTAGAGAATGTACACACTGTGAATACGAAAGGTTTCTAAAACTCAATGAATAGTCCCTCTCCTGGTGCTCCAGTTTGACTTTCCAACTGCCTTACTATCAATCTCCCAACTTGGAGAGACAGGCCCTTTAACCTCCTGGTTTGCACAGGTTCCCAATTTGGCAGAGGATGGAAGGGACGAGGGAGAACCCATGAGAGAGTAGCTGTTAGGCATTTGGACGGGCACATGTCACTCTAATTTCCCGGCAGGAAGAAGAATTAACCAAAGTCTCAGCCACCCACCGGGAACCAGTATAGGACATGATCCAAAATTTTGGACTTGTGTTCAGCTCACAAAAAACGAGTTGAGAAATGGAGCTCAGGGGCACAGCAATTCACAAACTGGCAGAGTGATAAAGGACAAATATCGTCCAAAAATCTGTTGAGGGAAGTCAACGAGGCGGACTTGAAAGCGAGGCAAAATAGCAGGAAACAGATTTCAAGAGGTACCTTGGAATCGCCTGTAAAGCACAGGAAGAGGGGCACAACTTGGACAATGGTGCACTTGGCCAAAAAGGGCGTATGTGTTTTCTCCTGAATATATTCAGGAGAAAACGCATACGCCCTTTTTGGCCAAGCAAGCAAGCGGGCAATGCAAATCTGCACTACAAAGAAGTATCACTTCCCACCGGTCAAAAGGGACATCCACAAAATGTGTAAAAACCAGAAAGGCAAGACAGGCCCTGGAGAACTGGGAGCCTTGTTATGCTGATGGGCGGGATGTCAATTGCTAACTGCCTCACTGGAGGAGTGCATTGTGTTCCCTAAAACAAGTAAACAACAGAGCTACAGAGCCAAGGCCACTTCCAGTCTAGGGAATATACCTTGGGAAAACTGAAAATCAATAAGAAAGAGCCACCTCCAAATTTAGGGCTGCACTGACTACAAGAACCTCAACTTGGGTACACCTTAAATATCCCAGGAAATATAAAAATGGTTCAAAACATTGTGGTACTTACGTACGATGGAATATCCCTCAGCCATGAAATCAATGTCATAAGACCAGTAGCAGCAAAGTGAGTGGATTCAGGTACGATGATTCTAAGTGAAATATGTCACACAGAAAAAGAAACTTATCATAAGATATCACTTAGGAAGATCCTGTAAACATGGCTACACGTGAACTGAGTTAGGAAAGAGAACAGAGTCTCACATTTAGAAAACACTCTTATGCCTGCATAAAGGGGAAGGAGAGGTGGGGTGATGCATAAAACCATTGTTTGATATAAGCACAGGGACCGTTTCAAAAACCAACTTTGGAATAGACAAGACCTACACCTTCCTCAGTGAAAGAGACTCAAAACCCCATATTTCCCACAGAGGAATATATCTGACTAGTAAGAATCTTAAAACCTATGTATTGATATGTCTCCATAAGGGAATCAAGTGTGTCTAGAGTGGCATAAACATGGCAGCGAGAATCAGCTCAAACCCACTATAAAAAGGAATTTCAAAAGCAAAACCAAAAAACAGGGAAATTCTTTACAATTCCTTCAGGGTGTCTGAGGAAACCTGGAAAGACCCTATCTACAATGACAGCTGGATGTGGCATAAGGCTGGACACTTGGGACTGAGAGGATTGGTGAGATTGGGTGAGCAAATGCAGACCCTTTCAAGCAATAATGCATGGCCCCCATTCCATGGGTCCCAACTCTCCAGGTTCAAGGGAATATTACTACAGCTATAACATGTACAGGAAACCTAGAGAATGGACACACTGTGAATACGAAAGGTTTCTAAAACTCAACGAATAGTCCCTCTCCTGGTGCTCCAGTTTGACTTTCCAACTGCCTTACTATCAATCTCCCAACTTGGAGAGACAGGCCCTTTAACCTCCTGGTTTGCACAGGTTCCCAATTTGGCAGAGGATGGAAGGGACGAGGGAGAACCCATGAGAGAGTAGCTGTTAGGCATTTGGACGGGCACATGTCACTCTAATTTCCCGGCAGGAAGAAGAATTAACCAAAGTCTCAGCCACCCACCGGGAACCAGTATAGGACATGATCCAAAATTTTGGACTTGCGTTCAGCTCACAAAAAACGAGTTGAGAAATGGAGCTCAGGGGCACAGCAATTCACAAACTGGCAGAGTGATAAAGGACAACTATCGTCCAAAAATCTGTTGAGGGAAGTCAACGAGGCGGACTTGAAAGTGGGGCAAAATAGCAGGAAACAGATTTCAAGAGGTACCTTGGAATCGCCTGTAAAGCACAGGAAGAGGGGCACAACTTGGACAATGGTGCACTTGGCCAAAAAGGGCGTATGCGTTTTCTCCTGAATATATTCAGGAGAAAACGCATACGCCCTTTTTGGCCAAGCAAGCAAGCGGGCAATGCAAATCTGCACTACAAAGAAGTATCACTTCCCACCGGTCAAAAGGGACATCCACAAAATGTGTAATAACCAGAAAGGCAAGACAGGCCCTGGAGAACTGGGAGCCTTGTTATGCTGATGGGCGGGATGTCAATTGCCAACTGCCTCACTGGAGGAGTGCATTGTGTTCCCTAAAACAAGTAAACAACAGAGCTACAGAGCCAAGGCCACTTCCAGTCTAGGGAATATACCTTGGGAAAACTGAAAATCAATAAGAAAGAGCCACCTCCAAATTTAGGGCTGCACTGACTACAAGAACCTCAACTTGGGTACACCTTAAATATCCCAGGAAATATAAAAATGGTTCAAAACTTTGTGGTACTTACGTACGATGGAATATACCTCAGCCATGAAATCAATGTCATAAGACCAGTAGCAGCAAAGTGAGTGGATTCAGGTACGATGATTCTAAGTGAAATAAGTCACACAGAAAAAGAAACTTATCATAAGATATCACTTAGGAAGATCCTGTAAACATGGCTACACGTGAACTGAGTTAGGAAAGAGAACAGAGTCTCACATTTAGAAAACACTTTTATGCCTGCATAAAGGGGAAGGAGAGGTCGGGTGATGCATAAAACCAGAGTTTGATATAAGCACAGGGACCGTTCCAAAAACCAACTTTGGAATAGACAAGACCGACACCTTCCTCAGTGAAAGAGACTCAAAACCCCATATTTCCCGCAGAGGAATATATCTGACTAGTAAGAATCTTAAAACCTATGTATTGATATGACTCCATAAGGGAATCAAGTGTGTCTAGAGTGGCATAAGCATGGCAGCGAGAATCAGCTCAAACCCACTATAAAAAGGAATTTCAAAAGCAAAACCAAAAAACAGGGAAATTCATTACAATTCCTTCAGGGTGTCTGAGGAAACCTGGAAAGACCCTATCTACAATGACAGCTGGATGTGGCATAAGGCTGGACACTTGGGACTGAGAGGATTGGTGAGATTGGGTGAGCAAATGCAGACCCTTTCAAGCAATAATGCATGGCCCCCATTCCATGGGTCCCAACTCTCCAGGTTCAAGGGAATATTACTACAGCTATAACATGTACAGGAAACCTAGAGAATGTACACACTGTGAATACGAAAGGTTTCTAAAACTCAATGAATAGTCCCTCTCCTGGTGCTCCAGTTTGACTTTCCAACTGCCTTACTATCAATCTCCCAACTTGGAGAGACAGGCCCTTTAACCTCCTGGTTTGCACAGGTTCCCAATTTGGCAGAGGATGGAAGGGACGAGGGAGAACCCATGAGAGAGTAGCTGTTAGGCATTTGGACGGGCACATGTCACTCTAATTTCCCGGCAGGAAGAAGAATTAACCAAAGTCTCAGCCACCCACCGGGAACCAGTATAGGACATGATCCAAAATTTTGGACTTGCGTTCAGCTCACAAAAAACGAGTTGAGAAATGGAGCTCAGGGGCACAGCAATTCACAAACTGGCAGAGTGATAAAGGACAAATATCGTCCAAAAATCTGTTGAGGGAAGTCAACGAGGCGGACTTGAAAGCGAGGCAAAATAGCAGGAAACAGATTTCAAGAGGTACCTTGGAATCGCCTGTAAAGCACAGGAAGAGGGGCACAACTTGGACAATGGTGCACTTGGCCAAAAAGGGCGTATGTGTTTTCTCCTGAATATATTCAGGAGAAAACGCATACGCCCTTTTTGGCCAAGCAAGCAAGCGGGCAATGCAAATCTGCACTACAAAGAAGTATCACTTCCCACCGGTCAAAAGGGACATCCACAAAATGTGTAAAAACCAGAAAGGCAAGACAGGCCCTGGAGAACTGGGAGCCTTGTTATGCTGATGGGCGGGATGTCAATTGCCAACTGCCTCACTGGAGGAGTGCATTGTGTTCCCTAAAACAAGTAAACAACAGAGCTACAGAGCCAAGGCCACTTCCAGTCTAGGGAATATACCTTGGGAAAACTGAAAATCAATAAGAAAGAGCCACCTCCAAATTTAGGGCTGCACTGACTACAAGAACCTCAACTTGGGTACACCTTAAATATCCCAGGAAATATAAAAATGGTTCAAAACATTGTGGTACTTACGTACGATGGAATATCCCTCAGCCATGAAATCAATGTCATAAGACCAGTAGCAGCAAAGTGAGTGGATTCAGGTACGATGATTCTAAGTGAAATAAGTCACACAGAAAAAGAAACTTATCATAAGATATCACTTAGGAAGATCCTGTAAACATGGCTACACGTGAACTGATTTAGGAAAGAGAACAGAGTCTCACATTTAGAAAACACTCTTATGCCTGCATAAAGGGGAAGGAGAGGTGGGGTGATGCATAAAACCATTGTTTGATATAAGCACAGGGACCGTTTCAAAAACCAACTTTGGAATAGACAAGACCTACACCTTCCTCAGTGAAAGAGACTCAAAACCCCATATTTCCCACAGAGGAATATATCTGACTAGTAAGAATCTTAAAACCTATGTATTGATATGTCTCCATAAGGGAATCAAGTGTGTCTAGAGTGGCATAAACATGGCAGCGAGAATCAGCTCAAACCCACTATAAAAAGGAATTTCAAAAGCAAAACCAAAAAACAGGGAAATTCTTTACAATTCCTTCAGGGTGTCTGAGGAAACCTGGAAAGACCCTATCTACAATGACAGCTGGATGTGGCATAAGGCTGGACACTTGGGACTGAGAGGATTGGTGAGATTGGGTGAGCAAATGCAGACCCTTTCAAGCAATAATGCATGGCCCCCATTCCATGGGTCCCAACTCTCCAGGTTCAAGGGAATATTACTACAGCTATAACATGTACAGGAAACCTAGAGAATGGACACACTGTGAATACGAAAGGTTTCTAAAACTCAACGAATAGTCCCTCTCCTGGTGCTCCAGTTTGACTTTCCAACTGCCTTACTATCAATCTCCCAACTTGGAGAGACAGGCCCTTTAACCTCCTGGTTTGCACAGGTTCCCAATTTGGCAGAGGATGGAAGGGACGAGGGAGAACCCATGAGAGAGTAGCTGTTAGGCATTTGGACGGGCACATGTCACTCTAATTTCCCGGCAGGAAGAAGAATTAACCAAAGTCTCAGCCACCCACCGGGAACCAGTATAGGACAGGATCCAAAATTTTGGACTTGCGTTCAGCTCACAAAAAACGAGTTGAGAAATGGAGCTCAGGGGCACAGCAATTCACAAACTGGCAGAGTGATAAAGGACAACTATCGTCCAAAAATCTGTTGAGGGAAGTCAACGAGGCGGACGTGAAAGTGGGGCAAAATAGCAGGAAACAGATTTCAAGAGGTACCTTGGAATCGCCTGTAAAGCACAGGAAGAGGGGCACAACTTGGACAATGGTGCACTTGGCCAAAAAGGGCGTATGCGTTTTCTCCTGAATATATTCAGGAGAAAACGCATACGCCCTTTTTGGCCAAGCAAGCAAGCGGGCAATGCAAATCTGCACTACAAAGAAGTATCACTTCCCACCGGTCAAAAGGGACATCCACAAAATGTGTAATAACCAGAAAGGCAAGACAGGCCCTGGAGAACTGGGAGCCTTGTTATGCTGATGGGCGGGATGTCAATTGCCAACTGCCTCACTGGAGGAGTGCATTGTGTTCCCTAAAACAAGTAAACAACAGAGCTACAGAGCCAAGGCCACTTCCAGTCTAGGGAATATACCTTGGGAAAACTGAAAATCAATAAGAAAGAGCCACCTCCAAATTTAGGGCTGCACTGACTACAAGAACCTCAACTTGGGTACACCTTAAATATCCCAGGAAATATAAAAATGGTTCAAAACTTTGTGGTACTTACGTACGATGGAATATACCTCAGCCATGAAATCAATGTCATAAGACCAGTAGCAGCAAAGTGAGTGGATTCACGTACGATGATTCTAAGTGAAATAAGTCACACAGAAAAAGAAACTTATCATAAGATATCACTTAGGAAGATCCTGTAAACATGGCTACACGTGAACTGAGTTAGGAAAGAGAACAGAGTCTCACATTTAGAAAACACTTTTATGCCTGCATAAAGGGGAAGGAGAGGTCGGGTGATGCATAAAACCAGAGTTTGATATAAGCACAGGGACCGTTCCAAAAACCAACTTTCGAATAGACAAGACCGACACCTTCCTCAGTGAAAGAGACTCAAAACCCCATATTTCCCGCAGAGGAATATATCTGACTAGTAAGAATCTTAAAACCTATGTATTGATATGACTCCATAAGGGAATCAAGTGTGTCTAGAGTGGCATAAGCATGGCAGCGAGAATCAGCTCAAACCCACTATAAAAAGGAATTTCAAAAGCAAAACCAAAAAACAGGGAAATTCATTACAATTCCTTCAGGGTGTCTGAGGAAACCTGGAAAGACCCTATCTACAATGACAGCTGGATGTGGCATAAGGCTGGACACTTGGGACTGAGAGGATTGGTGAGATTGGGTGAGCAAATGCAGACCCTTTCAAGCAATAATGCATGGCCCCCATTCCATGGGTCCCAACTCTCCAGGTTCAAGGGAATATTACTACAGCTATAACATGTACAGGAAACCTAGAGAATGTACACACTGTGAATACGAAAGGTTTCTAAAACTCAATGAATAGTCCCTCTCCTGGTGCTCCAGTTTGACTTTCCAACTGCCTTACTATCAATCTCCCAACTTGGAGAGACAGGCCCTTTAACCTCCTGGTTTGCACAGGTTCCCAATTTGGCAGAGGATGGAAGGGACGAGGGAGAACCCATGAGAGAGTAGCTGTTAGGCATTTGGACGGGCACATGTCACTCTAATTTCCCGGCAGGAAGAAGAATTAACCAAAGTCTCAGCCACCCACCGGGAACCAGTATAGGACATGATCCAAAATTTTGGACTTGTGTTCAGCTCACAAAAAACGAGTTGAGAAATGGAGCTCAGGGGCACAGCAATTCACAAACTGGCAGAGTGATAAAGGACAAATATCGTCCAAAAATCTGTTGAGGGAAGTCAACGAGGCGGACTTGAAAGCGAGGCAAAATAGCAGGAAACAGATTTCAAGAGGTACCTTGGAATCGCCTGTAAAGCACAGGAAGAGGGGCACAACTTGGACAATGGTGCACTTGGCCAAAAAGGGCGTATGTGTTTTCTCCTGAATATATTCAGGAGAAAACGCATACGCCCTTTTTGGCCAAGCAAGCAAGCGGGCAATGCAAATCTGCACTACAAAGAAGTATCACTTCCCACCGGTCAAAAGGGACATCCACAAAATGTGTAAAAACCAGAAAGGCAAGACAGGCCCTGGAGAACTGGGAGCCTTGTTATGCTGATGGGCGGGATGTCAATTGCTAACTGCCTCACTGGAGGAGTGCATTGTGTTCCCTAAAACAAGTAAACAACAGAGCTACAGAGCCAAGGCCACTTCCAGTCTAGGGAATATACCTTGGGAAAACTGAAAATCAATAAGAAAGAGCCACCTCCAAATTTAGGGCTGCACTGACTACAAGAACCTCAACTTGGGTACACCTTAAATATCCCAGGAAATATAAAAATGGTTCAAAACATTGTGGTACTTACGTACGATGGAATATCCCTCAGCCATGAAATCAATGTCATAAGACCAGTAGCAGCAAAGTGAGTGGATTTAGGTACGATGATTCTAAGTGAAATATGTCACACAGAAAAAGAAACTTATCATAAGATATCACTTAGGAAGATCCTGTAAACATGGCTACACGTGAACTGAGTTAGGAAAGAGAACAGAGTCTCACATTTAGAAAACACTCTTATGCCTGCATAAAGGGGAAGGAGAGGTGGGGTGATGCATAAAACCATTGTTTGATATAAGCACAGGGACCGTTTCAAAAACCAACTTTGGAATAGACAAGACCTACACCTTCCTCAGTGAAAGAGACTCAAAACCCCATATTTCCCACAGAGGAATATATCTGACTAGTAAGAATCTTAAAACCTATGTATTGATATGTCTCCATAAGGGAATCAAGTGTGTCTAGAGTGGCATAAACATGGCAGCGAGAATCAGCTCAAACCCACTATAAAAAGGAATTTCAAAAGCAAAACCAAAAAACAGGGAAATTATTTACAATTCCTTCAGGGTGTCTGAGGAAACCTGGAAAGACCCTATCTACAATGACAGCTGGATGTGGCATAAGGCTGGACACTTGGGACTGAGAGGATTGGTGAGATTGGGTGAGCAAATGCAGACCCTTTCAAGCAATAATGCATGGCCCCCATTCCATGGGTCCCAACTCTCCAGGTTCAAGGGAATATTACTACAGCTATAACATGTACAGGAAACCTAGAGAATGGACACACTGTGAATACGAAAGGTTTCTAAAACTCAACGAATAGTCCCTCTCCTGGTGCTCCAGTTTGACTTTCCAACTGCCTTACTATCAATCTCCCAACTTGGAGAGACAGGCCCTTTAACCTCCTGGTTTGCACAGGTTCCCAATTTGGCAGAGGATGGAAGGGACGAGGGAGAACCCATGAGAGAGTAGCTGTTAGGCATTTGGACGGGCACATGTCACTCTAATTTCCCGGCAGGAAGAAGAATTAACCAAAGTCTCAGCCACCCACCGGGAACCAGTATAGGACATGATCCAAAATTTTGGACTTGCGTTCAGCTCACAAAAAACGAGTTGAGAAATGGAGCTCAGGGGCACAGCAATTCACAAACTGGCAGAGTGATAAAGGACAACTATCGTCCAAAAATCTGTTGAGGGAAGTCAACGAGGCGGACTTGAAAGTGGGGCAAAATAGCAGGAAACAGATTTCAAGAGGTACCTTGGAATCGCCTGTAAAGCACAGGAAGAGGGGCACAACTTGGACAATGGTGCACTTGGCCAAAAAGGGCGTATGCGTTTTCTCCTGAATATATTCAGGAGAAAACGCATACGCCCTTTTTGGCCAAGCAAGCAAGCGGGCAATGCAAATCTGCACTACAAAGAAGTATCACTTCCCACCGGTCAAAAGGGACATCCACAAAATGTGTAATAACCAGAAAGGCAAGACAGGCCCTGGAGAACTGGGAGCCTTGTTATGCTGATGGGCGGGATGTCAATTGCCAACTGCCTCACTGGAGGAGTGCATTGTGTTCCCTAAAACAAGTAAACAACAGAGCTACAGAGCCAAGGCCACTTCCAGTCTAGGGAATATACCTTGGGAAAACTGAAAATCAATAAGAAAGAGCCACCTCCAAATTTAGGGCTGCACTGACTACAAGAACCTCAACTTGGGTACACCTTAAATATCCCAGGAAATATAAAAATGGTTCAAAACTTTGTGGTACTTACGTACGATGGAATATACCTCAGCCATGAAATCAATGTCATAAGACCAGTAGCAGCAAAGTGAGTGGATTCAGGTACGATGATTCTAAGTGAAATAAGTCACACAGAAAAAGAAACTTATCATAAGATATCACTTAGGAAGATCCTGTAAACATGGCTACACGTGAACTGAGTTAGGAAAGAGAACAGAGTCTCACATTTAGAAAACACTTTTATGCCTGCATAAAGGGGAAGGAGAGGTCGGGTGATGCATAAAACCAGAGTTTGATATAAGCACAGGGACCGTTCCAAAAACCAACTTTGGAATAGACAAGACCGACACCTTCCTCAGTGAAAGAGACTCAAAACCCCATATTTCCCGCAGAGGAATATATCTGACTAGTAAGAATCTTAAAACCTATGTATTGATATGACTCCATAAGGGAATCAAGTGTGTCTAGAGTGGCATAAGCATGGCAGCGAGAATCAGCTCAAACCCACTATAAAAAGGAATTTCAAAAGCAAAACCAAAAAACAGGGAAATTCATTACAATTCCTTCAGGGTGTCTGAGGAAACCTGGAAAGACCCTATCTACAATGACAGCTGGATGTGGCATAAGGCTGGACACTTGGGACTGAGAGGATTGGTGAGATTGGGTGAGCAAATGCAGACCCTTTCAAGCAATAATGCATGGCCCCCATTCCATGGGTCCCAACTCTCCAGGTTCAAGGGAATATTACTACAGCTATAACATGTACAGGAAACCTAGAGAATGTACACACTGTGAAAACGAAAGGTTTCTAAAACTCAATGAATAGTCCCACTCCTGGTGCTCCAGTTTGACTTTCCAACTGCCTTACTATCAATCTCCCAACTTGGAGAGACAGGCCCTTTAACCTCCTGGTTTGCACAGGTTCCCAATTTGGCAGAGGATGGAAGGGACGAGGGAGAACCCATGAGAGAGTAGCTGTTAGGCATTTGGACGGGCACATGTCACTCTAATTTCCCGGCAGGAAGAAGAATTAACCAAAGTCTCAGCCACCCACCGGGAACCAGTATAGGACATGATCCAAAATTTTGGACTTGTGTTCAGCTCACAAAAAACGAGTTGAGAAATGGAGCTCAGGGGCACAGCAATTCACAAACTGGCAGAGTGATAAAGGACAAATATCGTCCAAAAATCTGTTGAGGGAAGTCAACGAGGCGGACTTGAAAGCGAGGCAAAATAGCAGGAAACAGATTTCAAGAGGTACCTTGGAATCGCCTGTAAAGCACAGGAAGAGGGGCACAACTTGGACAATGGTGCACTTGGCCAAAAAGGGCGTATGTGTTTTCTCCTGAATATATTCAGGAGAAAACGCATACGCCCTTTTTGGCCAAGCAAGCAAGCGGGCAATGCAAATCTGCACTACAAAGAAGTATCACTTCCCACCGGTCAAAAGGGACATCCACAAAATGTGTAAAAACCAGAAAGGCAAGACAGGCCCTGGAGAACTGGGAGCCTTGTTATGCTGATGGGCGGGATGTCAATTGCCAACTGCCTCACTGGAGGAGTGCATTGTGTTCCCTAAAACAAGTAAACAACAGAGCTACAGAGCCAAGGCCACTTCCAGTCTAGGGAATATACCTTGGGAAAACTGAAAATCAATAAGAAAGAGCCACCTCCAAATTTAGGGCTGCACTGACTACAAGAACCTCAACTTGGGTACACCTTAAATATCCCAGGAAATATAAAAATGGTTCAAAACATTGTGGTACTTACGTACGATGGAATATCCCTCAGCCATGAAATCAATGTCATAAGACCAGTAGCAGCAAAGTGAGTGGATTCAGGTACGATGATTCTAAGTGAAATAAGTCACACAGAAAAAGAAACTTATCATAAGATATCACTTAGGAAGATCCTGTAAACATGGCTACACGTGAACTGATTTAGGAAAGAGAACAGAGTCTCACATTTAGAAAACACTCTTATGCCTGCATAAAGGGGAAGGAGAGGTGGGGTGATGCATAAAACCATTGTTTGATATAAGCACAGGGACCGTTTCAAAAACCAACTTTGGAATAGACAAGACCTACACCTTCCTCAGTGAAAGAGACTCAAAACCCCATATTTCCCACAGAGGAATATATCTGACTAGTAAGAATCTTAAAACCTATGTATTGATATGTCTCCATAAGGGAATCAAGTGTGTCTAGAGTGGCATAAACATGGCAGCGAGAATCAGCTCAAACCCACTATAAAAAGGAATTTCAAAAGCAAAACCAAAAAACAGGGAAATTCTTTACAATTCCTTCAGGGTGTCTGAGGAAACCTGGAAAGACCCTATCTACAATGACAGCTGGATGTGGCATAAGGCTGGACACTTGGGACTGAGAGGATTGGTGAGATTGGGTGAGCAAATGCAGACCCTTTCAAGCAATAATGCATGGCCCCCATTCCATGGGTCCCAACTCTCCAGGTTCAAGGGAATATTACTACAGCTATAACATGTACAGGAAACCTAGAGAATGGACACACTGTGAATACGAAAGGTTTCTAAAACTCAACGAATAGTCCCTCTCCTGGTGCTCCAGTTTGACTTTCCAACTGCCTTACTATCAATCTCCCAACTTGGAGAGACAGGCCCTTTAACCTCCTGGTTTGCACAGGTTCCCAATTTGGCAGAGGATGGAAGGGACGAGGGAGAACCCATGAGAGAGTAGCTGTTAGGCATTTGGACGGGCACATGTCACTCTAATTTCCCGGCAGGAAGAAGAATTAACCAAAGTCTCAGCCACCCACCGGGAACCAGTATAGGACATGATCCAAAATTTTGGACTTGCGTTCAGCTCACAAAAAACGAGTTGAGAAATGGAGCTCAGGGGCACAGCAATTCACAAACTGGCAGAGTGATAAAGGACAACTATCGTCCAAAAATCTGTTGAGGGAAGTCAACGAGGCGGACTTGAAAGTGGGGCAAAATAGCAGGAAACAGATTTCAAGAGGTACCTTGGAATCGCCTGTAAAGCACAGGAAGAGGGGCACAACTTGGACAATGGTGCACTTGGCCAAAAAGGGCGTATGCGTTTTCTCCTGAATATATTCAGGAGAAAACGCATACGCCCTTTTTGGCCAAGCAAGCAAGCGGGCAATGCAAATCTGCACTACAAAGAAGTATCACTTCCCACCGGTCAAAAGGGACATCCACAAAATGTGTAATAACCAGAAAGGCAAGACAGGCCCTGGAGAACTGGGAGCCTTGTTATGCTGATGGGCGGGATGTCAATTGCCAACTGCCTCACTGGAGGAGTGCATTGTGTTCCCTAAAACAAGTAAACAACAGAGCTACAGAGCCAAGGCCACTTCCAGTCTAGGGAATATACCTTGGGAAAACTGAAAATCAATAAGAAAGAGCCACCTCCAAATTTAGGGCTGCACTGACTACAAGAACCTCAACTTGGGTACACCTTAAATATCCCAGGAAATATAAAAATGGTTCAAAACATTGTGGTACTTACGTACGATGGAATATCCCTCAGCCATGAAATCAATGTCATAAGACCAGTAGCAGCAAAGTGAGTGGATTCAGGTACGATGATTCTAAGTGAAATAAGTCACACAGAAAAAGAAACTTATCATAAGATATCACTTAGGAAGATCCTGTAAACATGGCTACACGTGAACTGAGTTAGGAAAGAGAACAGTGTCTCACATTTAGAAAACACTCTTATGCCTGCATAAAGGGGAAGGAGAGGTGGGGTGATGCATAAAACCATTGTTTGATATAAGCACAGGGACCGTTTCAAAAACCAACTTTGGAATAGACAAGACCTACACCTTCCTCAGTGAAAGAGACTCAAAACCCCATATTTCCCACAGAGGAATATATCTGACTAGTAAGAATCTTAAAACCTATGTATTGATATGTCTCCATAAGGGAATCAAGTGTGTCTAGAGTGGCATAAACATGGCAGCGAGAATCAGCTCAAACCCACTATAAAAAGGAATTTCAAAACCAAAACCAAAAAACAGGGAAATTCTTTACAATTCCTTCAGGGTGTCTGAGGAAACCTGGAAAGACCCTATCTACAATGACAGCTGGATGTGGCATAAGGCTGGACACTTGGGACTGAGAGGATTGGTGAGATTGGTTGAGCAAATGCAGACCCTTTCAAGCAATAATGCATGGCCCCCATTCCATGGGTCCCAACTCTCCAGGTTCAAGGGAATATTACTACAGCTATAACATGTACAGGAAACCTACAGAATGGACACACTGTGAATACGAAAGGTTTCTAAAACTCAACGAATAGTCCCTCTCCTGGTGCTCCAGTTTGACTTTCCAACTGCCTTACTATCAATCTCCCAACTTGGAGAGACAGGCCCTTTAACCTCCTGGTTTGCACAGGTTCCCAATTTGGCAGAGGATGGAAGGGACGAGGGAGAACCCATGAGAGAGTAGCTGTTAGGCATTTGGACGGGCACATGTCACTCTAATTTCCCGGCAGGAAGAAGAATTAACCAAAGTCTCAGCCACCCACCGGGAACCAGTATAGGACATGATCCAAAATTTTGGACTTGCGTTCAGCTCACAAAAAACGAGTTGAGAAATGGAGCTCAGGGGCACAGCAATTCACAAACTGGCAGAGTGATAAAGGACAACTATCGTCCAAAAATCTGTTGAGGGAAGTCAACGAGGCGGACTTGAAAGCGGGGCAAAATAGCAGGAAACAGATTTCAAGAGGTACCTTGGAATCGCCTGTAAAGCACAGGAAGAGGGGCACAACTTGGACAATGGTGCACTTGGCCAAAAAGGGCGTATGCGTTTTCTCCTGAATATATTCAGGAGAAAACGCATACGCCCTTTTTGGCCAAGCAAGCAAGCGGGCAATGCAAATCTGCACTACAAAGAAGTATCACTTCCCACCGGTCAAAAGGGACATCCACAAAATGTGTAATAACCAGAAAGGCAAGACAGGCCCTGGAGAACTGGGAGCCTTGTTATGCTGATGGGCGGGATGTCAATTGCCAACTGCCTCACTGGAGGAGTGCATTGTGTTCCCTAAAACAAGTAAACAACAGAGCTACAGAGCCAAGGCCACTTCCAGTCTAGGGAATATACCTTGGGAAAACTGAAAATCAATAAGAAAGAGCCACCTCCAAATTTAGGGCTGCACTGACTACAAGAACCTCAACTTGGGTACACCTTAAATATCCCAGGAAATATAAAAATGGTTCAAAACTTTGTGGTACTTACGTACGATGGAATATACCTCAGCCATGAAATCAATGTCATAAGACCAGTAGCAGCAAAGTGAGTGGATTCAGGTACGATGATTCTAAGTGAAATAAGTCACACAGAAAAAGAAACTTATCATAAGATATCACTTAGGAAGATCCTGTAAACATGGCTACACGTGAACTGAGTTAGGAAAGAGAACAGAGTCTCACATTTAGAAAACACTCTTATGCCTGCATAAAGGGGAAGGAGAGGTCGGGTGATGCATAAAACCAGAGTTTGATATAAGCACAGGGACCGTTCCAAAAACCAACTTTGGAATAGACAAGACCGACACCTTCCTCAGTGAAAGAGACTCAAAACCCCATATTTCCCGCAGAGGAATATATCTGACTAGTAAGAATCTTAAAACCTATGTATTGATATGACTCCATAAGGGAATCAAGTGTGTCTAGAGTGGCATAAGCATGTCAGCGAGAATCAGCTCAAACCCACTATAAAAAGGAATTTCAAAAGCAAACCCAAAAAACAGGGAAATTCTTTACAATTCCTTCAGGGTGTCTGAGGAAACCTGGAAAGACCCTATCTACAATGACAGCTGGATGTGGCATAAGGCTGGACACTTGGGACTGAGAGGATTGGTGAGATAGGGTGAGCAAATGCAGACCCTTTCAAGCAATAATGCATGGCCCCCATTCCATGGGTCCCAACTCTCCAGGTTCAAGGGAATATTACTACAGCTATAACATGTACAGGAAACCTAGAGAATGGACACACTGTGAATACGAAAGGTTTCTAAAACTCAATGAATAGTCCCTCTCCTGGTGCTCCAGTTTGACTTTCCAACTGCCTTACTATCAATCTCCCAACTTGGAGAGACAGGCCCTTTAACCTCCTGGTTTGCACAGGTTCCCAATTTGGCAGAGGATGGAAAGGACGAGGGAGAACCCATGAGAGAGTAGCTGTTAGGCATTTGGACGGGCACATGTCACTCTAATTTCCCGGCAGGAAGAAGAATTAACCAAAGTCTCAGCCACCCACCGGGAACCAGTATAGGACACGATCCAAAATTTTGGACTTGCGTTCAGCTCACAAAAAACGAGTTGAGAAATGGAGCTCAGGGGCACAGCAATTCACAAACTGGCAGAGTGATAAAGGACAACTATCGTCCAAAAATCTGTTGAGGGAAGTCAACGAGGCGGACTTGAAAGCGAGGCAAAATAGCAGGAAACAGATTTCAAGAGGTACCTTGGAATCGCCTGTAAAGCACAGGAAGAGGGGCACAACTTGGACAATGGTGCACTTGGCCAAAAAGGGCGTATGCGTTTTCTCCTGAATATATTCAGGAGAAAACGCATACGCCCTTTTTGGCCAAGCAAGCAAGCGGGCAATGCAAATCTGCACTACAAAGAAGTATCACTTCCCACCGGTCAAAAGGGACATCCACAAAATGTGTAAAAACCAGAAAGGCAAGACAGGCCCTGGAGAACTGGGAGCCTTGTTATGCTGATGGGCGGGATGTAAATTGCCAACTGCCTCACTGGAGGAGTGCATTGTGTTCCCTAAAACAAGTAAACAACAGAGCTACAGAGCCAAGGCCACTTCCAGTCTAGGGAATATACCTTGGGAAAATTGAAAATCAATAAGAAAGAGCCACCTCCAAATTTAGGGCTGCACAGACTACAGGAACCTCAACTTGGGTACACCTTAAATATCCCAGGAAATATAAAAATGGTTCAAAACATTGTGGTACTTACGTACGATGGAATATCCCTCAGCCATGAAATCAATGTCATAAGACCAGTAGCAGCAAAGTGAGTGGATTCAGGTACGATGATTCTAAGTGAAATAAGTCACACAGAAAAAGAAACTTATCATAAGATATCACTTAGGAAGATCCTGTAAACATGGCTACACGTGAACTGAGTTAGGAAAGAGAACAGAGTCTCACATTTAGAAAACACTCTTATGCCTGCATAAAGGGGAAGGAGAGGTGGGGTGATGCATAAAACCAGAGTTTGATATAAGCACAGGGACCGTTTCAAAAACCAACTTTGGAATAGACAAGACCGACACCTTCCTCAGTGAAAGAGACTCAAAACCCCATATTTCCCACAGAGGAATATATCTGACTAGTAAGAATCTTAAAACCTATGTATTGATATGTCTCCATAAGGGAATCAAGTGTGTCTAGATTGGCATAAACATGGCAGCGAGAATCAGCTCAAACCCACTATAAAAAGGAATTTCAAAAGCAAAACCAAAAAACAGGGAAATTCTTTACAATTCCTTCAGGGTGTCTGAGGAAACCTGGAAAGACCCTATCTACAATGACAGCTGGATGTGGCATAAGGCTGGACACTTGGGACTGAGAGGATTGGTGAGATTGGGTGAGCGAATGCAGACCCTTTCAAGCAATAATGCATGGCCCCCATTCCATGGGTCCCAACTCTCCAGGTTCAAGGGAATATTACTACAGCTATAACATGTACAGGAAACCTAGAGAATGTACACACTGTGAATACGAAAGGTTTCTAAAACTCAATGAATAGTCCCTCTCCTGGTGCTCCAGTTTGACTTTCCAACTGCCTTACTATCAATCTCCCAACTTGCAGAGACAGGCCCTTTAACCTCCTGGTTTGCACAGGTTCCCAATTTGGCAGAGGATGGAAGGGACGAGGGAGAACCCATGAGAGAGTAGCTGTTAGGCATTTGGACGGGCACATGTCACTCTAATTTCCCGGCAGGAAGAAGAATTAACCAAAGTCTCAGCCACCCACCGGGAACCAGTATAGGACAGGATCCAAAATTTTGGACTTGTGTTCAGCTCACAAAAAACGAGTTGAGAAATGGAGCTCAGGGGCACAGCAATTCACAAACTGGCAGAGTGATAAAGGACAACTATCGTCCAAAAATCTGTTGAGGGAAGTCAACGAGGCGGACTTGAAAGCGAGGCAAAATAGCAGGAAACAGATTTCAAGAGGTACCTTGGAATCGCCTGTAAAGCACAGGAAGAGGGGCACAACTTGGACAATGGTGCACTTGGCCAAAAAGGGCGTATGCGTTTTCTCCTGAATATATTCAGGAGAAAACGCATACGCCCTTTTTGGCCAAGCAAGCAAGCGGGCAATGCAAATCTGCACTACAAAGAAGTATCACTTCCCACCGGTCAAAAGGGACATCCACAAAATGTGTAAAAACCAGAAAGGCAAGACAGGCCCTGGAGAACTGGGAGCCTTGTTATGCTGATGGGCGGGATGTAAATTGCCAACTGCCTCACTGGAGGAGTGCATTGTGTTCCCTAAAACAAGTAAACAACAGAGCTACAGAGCCAAGGCCACTTCCAGTCTAGGGAATATACCTTGGGAAAACTGAAAATCAATAAGAAAGAGCCACCTCCAAATTTAGGGCTGCACTGACTACAAGAACCTCAACTTGGGTACACCTTAAATATCCCAGGAAATATAAAAATGGTTCAAAACATTGTGGTACTTACGTACGATGGAATATCCCTCAGCCATGAAATCAATGTCATAAGACCAGTAGCAGCAAAGTGAGTGGATTCAGGTACGATGATTCTAAGTGAAATAAGTCACACAGAAAAAGAAACTTATCATAAGATATCACTTAGGAAGATCCTGTAAACATGGCTACACGTGAACTGAGTTAGGAAAGAGAACAGAGTCTCACATTTAGAAAACACTCTTATGCCTGCATAAAGGGGCAGGAGAGGTGGGGTGATGCATAAAACCAGAGTTTGATATAAGCACAGGGACCGTTTCAAAAACCAACTTTGGAATAGACAAGACTTACACATTCCTCAGTGAAAGAGACTCAAAACCCCTTATTTCCCACAGAGGAATATATCTGACTAGTAAGAATCTTAAAACCTATGTATTGATATGTCTCCATAAGGGAATCAAGTGTGTCTAGAGTGGCATAAACATGGCAGCGAGAATCAGCTCAAACCCACTATAAAAAGGAATTTCAAAAGCAAAACCAAAAAACAGGGAAATTCTTTACAATTCCTTCAGGGTGTCTGAGGAAACCTGGAAAGACCCTATCTACAATGACAGCTGGATGTGGCATAAGGCTGGACACTTGGGACTGAGAGGATTGGTGAGGTTGGGTGAGCAAATGCAGACCCTTTCAAGCAATAATGCATGGCCCCCATTCCATGGGTCCCAACTCTCCAGGTTCAAGGGAATATTACTACAGCTATAACATGTACAGGAAACCTAGAGAATGGACACACTGTGAATACGAAAGGTTTCTAAAACTCAACGAATAGTCCCTCTCCTGGTGCTCCAGTTTGACTTTCCAACTGCCTTACTATCAATCTCCCAACTTGGAGAGACAGGCCCTTTAACCTCCTGGTTTGCACAGGTTCCCAATTTGGCAGAGGATGGAAGGGACGAGGGAGAACCCATGAGAGAGTAGCTGTTAGGCATTTGGACGGGCACATGTCACTCTAATTTCCCGGCAGGAAGAAGAATTAACCAAAGTCTCAGCCACCCACCGGGAACCAGTAGAGGACATGATCCAAAATTTTGGACTTGCGTTCAGCTCACAAAAAACGAGTTGAGAAATGGAGCTCAGGGGCACAGCAATTCACAAACTGGCAGAGTGATAAAGGACAACTATCGTCCAAAAATCTGTTGAGGGAAGTCAACGAGGCGGACTTGAAAGTGAGGCAAAATAGCAGGAAACAGATTTCAAGAGGTACCTTGGAATCGCCTGTAAAGCACAGGAAGAGGGGCACAACTTGGACAATGGTGCACTTGGCCAAAAAGGGCGTATGCGTTTTCTCCTGAATATATTCAGGAGAAAACGCATACGCCCTTTTTGGCCAAGCAAGCAAGCGGGCAATGCAAATCTGCACTACAAAGAAGTATCACTTCCCACCGGTCAAAAGGGACATCCACAAAATGTGTAAAAACCAGAAAGGCAAGACAGGCCCTGGAGAACTGGGAGTTTTGTTATGCTGATGGGCGGGATGTAAATTGCCAACTGCCTCACTGGAGGAGTGCATTGTGTTCCCTAAAACAAGTAAACCACAGAGCTACAGAGCCAAGGCCACTTCCAGTCTAGGGAATATACCTTGGGAAAACTGAAAATCAATAAGAAAGAGCCACCTCCAAATTTAGGGCTGCACTGACTACAAGAACCTCAACTTGGGTACACCTTAAATATCCCAGGAAATATAAAAATGGTTCAAAACATTGTGGTACTTACGTATGATGGAATATCCCTCAGCGATGAAATCAATGTCATAAGACCAGTAGCAGCAAAGTGAGTGGATTCAGGTACGATGATTCTAAGTGAAATAAGTCACACAGAAAAAGAAACTTATAAGATATCACTTATGAAGATCCTGTAAACATGGCTACACGTGAACTGAGTTAGGAAAGAGAACAGAGTCTCACATTTAGAAAACACTCTTATGCCTGCATAAAGGGGATGGAGAGGTGGGGTGATGCATAAAACCAGAGTTTGATATAAGCACAGGGACCGTTCCAAAAACCAACTTTGGAATAGACAAGACCTACACCTTCCTCAGTGAAAGAGACTCAAAACCCCATATTTCCCGCAGAGGAATATATCTGACTAGTAAGAATCTTAAAACCTATGTATTGATATGACTCCATAAGGGAATCAAGTGTGTCTAGAGTGGCATAAACATGGCAGCGAGAATCAGCTCAAACCCACTATAAAAAGGAATTTCAAAAGCAAAACCAAAAAACAGGGAAATTCTTTACAATTCCTTCAGGGTGTCTGAGGAAACCTGGAAAGACCCTATCTACAATGACAGCTGGATGTGGCATAAGGCTGGACACTTGGGACTGAGAGGATTGGTGAGATTGGGTGAGCAAATGCAGACCCTTTCAAGCAATAATGCATGGCCCCCATTCCATGGGTCCCAAATCTCCAGGTTCAAGGGAATATTACTACAGCTATAACATGTACAGGAAACCTAGAGAATAGACACACTGTGAATACGAAAGGTTTCTAAAACTCAACGAATAGTCCCTCTCCTGGTGCTCCAGTTTGACTTTCCAACTGCCTTACTATCAATCTCCCAACTTGGAGAGACAGGCCCTTTAACCTCCTGGTTTGCACAGGTTCCCAATTTGCCAGAGGATGGAAAGGACGAGGGAGAACCCATGAGAGAGTAGCTGTTAGGCATTTGGACGGGCACATGTCACTCTAATTTCCCGGCAGGAAGAAGAATTAACCAAAGTCTCAGCCACCCACCGGGAACCAGTATAGGACACGATCCAAAATTTTGGACTTGCGTTCAGCTCACAAAAAACGAGTTGAGAAATGGAGCTCAGGGGCACAGCAATTCACAAACTGGCAGAGTGATAAAGGACAACTATCGTCCAAAAATCTGTTGAGGGAAGTCAACGAGGCGGACTTGAAAGCGAGGCAAAATAGCAGGAAACAGATTTCAAGAGGTACCTTGGAATCGCCTGTAAAGCACAGGAAGAGGGGCACAACTTGGACAATGGTGCACTTGGCCAAAAAGGGCGTATGCGTTTTCTCCTGAATATATTCAGGAGAAAACGCATACGCCCTTTTTGGCCAAGCAAGTAAGCGGGCAATGCAAATCTGCACTACAAAGAATTATCATTTCCCACCGGTCAAAAGGGACATCCACAAAATGTGTAAAAACCAGAAAGGCAAGACAGGCCCTGGAGAACTGGCAGCCTTGTTATGCTGATGGGTGGGATGTAAATTGCCAACTGCCTCACTGGAGGAGTGCATTGTGTTCCCTAAAACAAGTAAACAACAGAGCTACAGAGCCAAGGCCACTTCCAGTCTAGGGAATATACCTTGGGAAAACTGAAAATCAATAAGAAAGAGCCACCTCCAAATTTAGGGCTGCACTGACTACAAGAACCTCAACTTGTGTACACCTTAAATATCCCAGGAAATATAAAAATGGTTCAAAACATTGTGGTACTTACATACGATGGAATATCCCTCAGCCATGAAATCAATGTCATAAGACCAGTAGCAACAAAGTGAGTGGATTCAGATACGATGATTCTAAGTGAAATAAGTCACACAGAAAAAGAAACTTATCATAAGATATCACTTATGAAGATCCTGTAAACATGGCTACACGTGAACTGAGTTAGGAAAGAGAACAGAGTCTCACATTTAGAAAACACTCTTATGCCTGCATAAAGGGGAAGGAGAGGTGGGGTGATGCATAAAACCAGAGTTTGATATAAGCACAGGGACCGTTTCAAAAACCAACTTTGGAATTGACAAGACCGACACCTTCCTCAGTGAAAGAGACTCAAAACCCCATATTTCCCACAGAGGAATATATCTGACTAGTAAGAATCTTAAAACTTATGTATTGATATGTCTCCATAAGGGAATCAAGTGTGTCTAGAGTGGCATAAACATGGCAGCGAGTATCAGCTCAAACCCACTATAAAAAGGAATTTCAAAAGCAAAACCAAAAAACAGGGAAATTCTTTACAATTCCTTCAGGGTGTCTGAGGAAACCTGGAAAGACCCTATCTACAATGACAGCTGGATGTGGCATAAGGCTGGACACTTGGGACTGAGAGGATTGGTGAGATTGGGTGAGCGAATGCAGACCCTTTCAAGCAATAATGCATGGCCCCCATTCCATGGGTCCCAACTCTCCATGTTCAAGGGAATATTACTACAGCTATAACATGTACAGGAAACCTATAGAATGTACACACTGTGAATACGAAAGGTTTCTAAAACTCAACGAATAGTCCCTCTCCTGGTGCTCCAGTTTGACTTTCCAACTGCCTTACTATCAATCTCCCAACTTGGAGAGACAGGCCCTTTAACCTCCTGGTTTGCACAGGTTCCCAATTTGGCAGAGGATGGAAGGGACGAGGGAGAACCCATGAGAGAGTAGCTGTTAGGCATTTGGACGGGCACATGTCACTCTAATTTCCCGGCAGGAAGAAGAATTAACCAAAGTCTCAGCCACCCACCGGGAACCAGTATAGGACATGATCCAAAATTTTGGACTTGCGTTCAGCTCACAAAAAACGAGTTGAGAAATGGAACTCAGGGGCACAGCAATTTACAAACTGGCAGAGTGATAAAGGACAACTATCGTCCAAAAATCTGTTGAGGGAAGTCAACGAGGCGGACTTGAAAGCGAGGCAAAATAGCAGGAAACAGATTTCAAGAGGTACCTTGGAATCGCCTGTAAAGCACAGGAAGAGGGGCACAACTTGGACAATGGTGCACTTGGCCAAAAAGGGCGTATGCGTTTTCTACTGAATATATTCAGGAGAAAAAGCATACGCCCTTTTTGGCCAAGCAAGTAAGCGGGCAATGCAAATCTGCACTACAAAGAAGTATCATTTCCCACCGGTCAAAAGGGACATCCACAAAATGTGTAAAAACCAGAAAGGCAAGACAGGCCCTGGAGAACTGGGAGCCTTGTTATGCTGATGGGTGGGATGTAAATTGCCAACTGCCTCACTGGAGGAGTGCATTGTGTTCCCTAAAACAAGTAAACAACAGAGCTACAGAGCCAAGGCCACTTCCAGTCTAGGGAATATACCTTGGGAAAACTGAAAATCAATAAGAAAGAGCCACCACCAAATTTAGGGCTGCACTGACTACAAGAACCTCAACTTGGGTACACCTTAAATATCCCAGGAAATATAAAAATGGTTCAAAACATTGTGGTACTTACGTACGATGGAATATCCCTCAGCCATGAAATCAATGTCATAAGACCAGTAGCAGCAAAGTGAGTGGATTCAGGTACGATGATTCTAAGTGAAATAAGTCACACAGAAAAAGAAACTTATCATAAGATATCACTTAGGAAGATCCTGTAAACATGGCTACACGTGAACTGAGTTAGGAAAGAGAACAGAGTCTCACATTTAGAAAACACTCTTATGCCTGCATAAAGGGGCAGGAGAGGTGGGGTGATGCATAAAACCAGAGTTTGATATAAGCACAGGGACCGTTTCAAAAACCAACTTTGGAATAGACAAGACTTACACATTCCTCAGTGAAAGAGACTCAAAACCCCTTATTTCCCACAGAGGAATATATCTGACTAGTAAGAATCTTAAAACCTATGTATTGATATGTCTCCATAAGGGAATCAAGTGTGTCTAGAGTGGCATAAACATGGCAGCGAGAATCAGCTCAAACCCACTATAAAAAGGAATTTCAAAAGCAAAACCAAAAAACAGGGAAATTCTTTACAATTCCTTCAGGGTGTCTGAGGAAACCTGGAAAGACCCTATCTACAATGACAGCTGGATGTGGCATAAGGCTGGACACTTGGGACTGAGAGGATTGGTGAGGTTGGGTGAGCAAATGCAGACCCTTTCAAGCAATAATGCATGGCCCCCATTCCATGGGTCCCAACTCTCCAGGTTCAAGGGAATATTACTACAGCTATAACATGTACAGGAAACCTAGAGAATGGACACACTGTGAATACGAAAGGTTTCTAAAACTCAACGAATAGTCCCTCTCCTGGTGCTCCAGTTTGACTTTCCAACTGCCTTACTATCAATCTCCCAACTTGGAGAGACAGGCCCTTTAACCTCCTGGTTTGCACAGGTTCCCAATTTGGCAGAGGATAGAAGGGACGAGGGAGAACCCATGAGAGAGTAGCTGTTAGGCATTTGGACGGGCACATGTCACTCTAATTTCCCGGCAGGAAGAAGAATTAACCAAAGTCTCAGCCACCCACCGGGAACCAGTAGAGGACATGATCCAAAATTTTGGACTTGCGTTCAGCTCACAAAAAACGAGTTGAGAAATGGAGCTCAGGGGCACAGCAATTCACAAACTGGCAGAGTGATAAAGGACAACTATCGTCCAAAAATCTGTTGAGGGAAGTCAACGAGGCGGACTTGAAAGTGAGGCAAAATAGCAGGAAACAGATTTCAAGAGGTACCTTGGAATCGCCTGTAAAGCACAGGAAGAGGGGCACAACTTGGACAATGGTGCACTTGGCCAAAAAGGGCGTATGCGTTTTCTCCTGAATATATTCAGGAGAAAACGCATACGCCCTTTTTGGCCAAGCAAGCAAGCGGGCAATGCAAATCTGCACTACAAAGAAGTATCACTTCCCACCGGTCAAAAGGGACATCCACAAAATGTGTAATAACCAGAAAGGCAAGACAGGCCCTGGAGAACTGGGAGCCTTGTTATGCTGATGGGCGGGATGTCAATTGCCAACTGCCTCACTGGAGGAGTGCATTGTGTTCCCTAAAACAAGTAAACAACAGAGCTACAGAGCCAAGGCCACTTCCAGTCTAGGGAATATACCTTGGGAAAACTGAAAATCAATAAGAAAGAGCCACCTCCAAATTTAGGGCTGCACTGACTACAAGAACCTCAACTTGGGTACACCTTAAATATCCCAGGAAATATAAAAATGGTTCAAAACTTTGTGGTACTTACGTACGATGGAATATACCTCAGCCATGAAATCAATGTCATAAGACCAGTAGCAGCAAAGTGAGTGGATTCAGGTACGATGATTCTAAGTGAAATAAGTCACACAGAAAAAGAAACTTATCATAAGATATCACTTAGGAAGATCCTGTAAACATGGCTACACGTGAACTGAGTTAGGAAAGAGAACAGAGTCTCACATTTAGAAAACACTCTTATGCCTGCATAAAGGGGAAGGAGAGGTCGGGTGATGCATAAAACCAGAGTTTGATATAAGCACAGGGACCGTTCCAAAAACCAACTTTGGAATAGACAAGACCGACACCTTCCTCAGTGAAAGAGACTCAAAACCCCATATTTCCCGCAGAGGAATATATCTGACTAGTAAGAATCTTAAAACCTATGTATTGATATGACTCCATAAGGGAATCAAGTGTGTCTAGAGTGGCATAAGCATGTCAGCGAGAATCAGCTCAAACCCACTATAAAAAGGAATTTCAAAAGCAAACCCAAAAAACAGGGAAATTCTTTACAATTCCTTCAGGGTGTCTGAGGAAACCTGGAAAGACCCTATCTACAATGACAGCTGGATGTGGCATAAGGCTGGACACTTGGGACTGAGAGGATTGGTGAGATAGGGTGAGCAAATGCAGACCCTTTCAAGCAATAATGCATGGCCCCCATTCCATGGGTCCCAACTCTCCAGGTTCAAGGGAATATTACTACAGCTATAACATGTACAGGAAACCTAGAGAATGGACACACTGTGAATACGAAAGGTTTCTAAAACTCAATGAATAGTCCCTCTCCTGGTGCTCCAGTTTGACTTTCCAACTGCCTTACTATCAATCTCCCAACTTGGAGAGACAGGCCCTTTAACCTCCTGGTTTGCACAGGTTCCCAATTTGGCAGAGGATGGAAAGGACGAGGGAGAACCCATGAGAGAGTAGCTGTTAGGCATTTGGACGGGCACATGTCACTCTAATTTCCCGGCAGGAAGAAGAATTAACCAAAGTCTCAGCCACCCACCGGGAACCAGTAGAGGACATGATCCAAAATTTTGGACTTGCGTTCAGCTCACAAAAAACGAGTTGAGAAATGGAGCTCAGGGGCACAGCAATTCACAAACTGGCAGAGTGATAAAGGACAACTATCGTCCAAAAATCTGTTGAGGGAAGTCAACGAGGCGGACTTGAAAGCGAGGCAAAATAGCAGGAAACAGATTTCAAGAGGTACCTTGGAATCGCCTGTAAAGCACAGGAAGAGGGGCACAACTTGGACAATGGTGCACTTGGCCAAAAAGGGCGTATGCGTTTTCTCCTGAATATATTCAGGAGAAAACGCATACGCCCTTTTTGGCCAAGCAAGC
The DNA here is from genome assembly GCF_025265405.1 of Mesoplodon densirostris. Taxonomy (NCBI): domain Eukaryota; kingdom Metazoa; phylum Chordata; class Mammalia; order Artiodactyla; family Ziphiidae; genus Mesoplodon; species Mesoplodon densirostris. The sequence continues at coordinate 2,040,096 of NW_026778202.1, read as the reverse complement.
AAGCGGGCAATGCAAATCTCCACTACAAAGAAGTATCACTTCCCACCGGTCAAAAGGGACATCCACAAAATGTGTAAAAACCAGAAAGGCAAGACAGGCCCTGGAGAACTGGGAGCCTTGTTATGCTGATGGGCGGGATGTAAATTGCCAACTGCCTCACTGGAGGAGTGCATTGTGTTCCCTAAAACAAGTAAACAACAGAGCTACAGAGCCAAGGCCACTTCCAGTCTAGGGAATATACCTTGGGAAAACTGAAAATCAATAAGAAAGAGCCACCTCCAAATTTAGGGCTGCACAGACTACAGGAACCTCAACTTGGGTACACCTTAAATATCCCAGGAAATATAAAAATGGTTCAAAACATTGTGGTACTTACGTACGATGGAATATCCCTCAGCCATGAAATCAATGTCATAAGACCAGTAGCAGCAAAGTGAGTGGATTCAGGTACGATGATTCTAAGTGAAATAAGTCACACAGAAAAAGAAACTTATCATAAGATATCACTTAGGAAGATCCTGTAAACATGGCTACACGTGAACTGAGTTAGGAAAGAGAACAGAGTCTCACATTTAGAAAACACTCTTATGCCTGCATAAAGGGGAAGGAGAGGTGGGGTGATGCATAAAACCAGAGTTTGATATAAGCACAGGGACCGTTTCAAAAACCAACTTTGGAATTGACAAGACGGACAACTTCCTCAGTGAAAGAGACTCAAAACCCCATATTTCCCACAGAGGAATATATCTGACTAGTAAGAATCTTAAAACTTATGTATTGATATGTCTCCATAAGGGAATCAAGTGTGTCTAGAGTGGCATAAACATGGCAGCGAGTATCAGCTCAAACCCACTATAAAAAGGAATTTCAAAAGCAAAACCAAAAAACAGGGAAATTCTTTACAATTCCTTCAGGGTGTCTGAGGAAACCTGGAAAGACCCTATCTACAATGACAGCTGGATGTGGCATAAGGCTGGACACTTGGGACTGAGAGGATTGGTGAGATTGGGTGAGCGAATGCAGACCCTTTCAAGCAATAATGCATGGCCCCCATTCCATGGGTCCCAACTCTCCAGGTTCAAGGGAATATTACTACAGCTATAACATGTACAGGAAACCTAGAGAATGGACACACTGTGAATACGAAAGGTTTCTAAAACTCAACGAATAGTCCCTCTCCTGGTGCTCCAGTTTGACTTTCCAACTGCCTTACTATCAATCTCCCAACTTGGAGAGACAGGCCCTTTAACCTCCTGGTTTGCACAGGTTCCCAATTTGGCAGAGGATGGAAGGGACGAGGGAGAACCCATGAGAGAGTAGCTGTTAGGCATTTGGACGGGCACATGTCACTCTAATTTCCCGGCAGGAAGAAGAATTAACCAAAGTCTCAGCCACCCACCGGGAACCAGTATAGGACATGATCCAAAATTTTGGACTTGCGTTCAGCTCACAAAAAACGAGTTGAGAAATGGAGCTCAGGGGCACAGCAATTCACAAACTGGCAGAGTGATAAAGGACAACTATCGTCCAAAAATCTGTTGAGGGAAGTCAACGAGGCGGACTTGAAAGCGAGGCAAAATAGCAGGAAACAGATTTCAAGTGGTACCTTGGAATCGCCTGTAAAGCACAGGAAGAGGGGCACAACTTGGACAATGGTGCACTTGGCCAAAAAGGGCGTATGCGTTTTCTCCTGAATATATTCAGGAGAAAACGCATACGCCCTTTTTGGCCAAGCAAGCAAGCGGGCAATGCAAATCTGCACTACAAAGAAGTATCACTTCCCACCGGTCAAAGGGACATCCACAAAATGTGTAAAAACCAGAAAGGCAAGACAGGCCCTGGAGAACTGGGAGCCTTGTTATGCTGATGGGTGGGATGTAAATTGCCAACTGCCTCACTGGAGGAGTGCATTGTGTTCCCTAAAACAAGTAAACAACAGAGCTACAGAGCCAAGGCCACTTCCAGTCTAGGGAATATACCTTGGGAAAACTGAAAATCAATAAGAAAGAGCCACCTCCAAATTTAGGGCTGCACTGACTACAAGAACCTCAACTTGTGTACACCTTAAATATCCCAGGAAATATAAAAATGGTTCAAAACATTGTGGTACTTACATACGATGGAATATCCCTCAGCCATGAAATCAATGTCATAAGACCAGTAGCAACAAAGTGAGTGGATTCAGATACGATGATTCTAAGTGAAATAAGTCACACAGAAAAAGAAACTTATCATAAGATATCACTTATGAAGATCCTGTAAACATGGCTACACGTGAACTGAGTTAGGAAAGAGAACAGAGTCTCACATTTAGAAAACACTCTTATGCCTGCATAAAGGGGAAGGAGAGGTGGGGTGATGCATAAAACCAGAGTTTGATATAAGCACAGGGACCGTTTCAAAAACCAACTTTGGAATTGACAAGACCGACACCTTCCTCAGTGAAAGAGACTCAAAACCCCATATTTCCCACAGAGGAATATATCTGACTAGTAAGAATCTTAAAACTTATGTATTGATATGTCTCGATAAGGGAATCAAGTGTGTCTAGAGTGGCATAAACATGGCAGCGAGTATCAGCTCAAACCCACTATAAAAAGGAATTTCAAAAGCAAAACCAAAAAACAGGGAAATTCTTTACAATTCCTTCAGGGTGTCTGAGGAAACCTGGAAAGACCCTATCTACAATGACAGCTGGATGTGGCATAAGGCTGGACACTTGGGACTGAGAGGATTGGTGAGATTGGGTGAGCGAATGCAGACCCTTTCAAGCAATAATGCATGGCCCCCATTCCATGGGTCCCAACTCTCCAGGTTCAAGGGAATATTACTACAGCTATAACATGTACAGGAAACCTAGAGAATGTACACACTGTGAATACGAAAGGTTTCTAAAACTCAATGAATAGTCCCTCTCCTGGTGCTCCAGTTTGACTTTCCAACTGCCTTACTATCAATCTCCCAACTTGCAGAGACAGGCCCTTTAACCTCCTGGTTTGCACAGGTTCCCAATTTGGCAGAGGATGGAAGGGACGAGGGAGAACCCATGAGAGAGTAGCTGTTAGGCATTTGGACGGGCACATGTCACTCTAATTTCCCGGCAGGAAGAAGAATTAACCAAAGTCTCAGCCACCCACCGGGAACCAGTATAGGACAGGATCCAAAATTTTGGACTTGTGTTCAGCTCACAAAAAACGAGTTGAGAAATGGAGCTCAGCGGCAGAGCAATTCACAAACTGGCAGAGTGATAAAGGACAACTATCGTCCAAAAATCTGTTGAGGGAAGTCAACGAGGCGGACTTGAAAGCGAGGCAAAATAGCAGGAAACAGATTTCAAGAGGTACGTTGGAATCGCCTGTAAAGCACAGGAAGAGGGGCACAACTTGGACAATGGTGCACTTGGCCAAAAAGGGCGTATGCGTTTTCTCCTGAATATATTCAGGAGAAAACGCATACGCCCTTTTTGGCCAAGCAAGCAAGCGGGCAATGCAAATCTCCACTACAAAGAAGTATCACTTCCCACCGGTCAAAAGGGACATCCACAAAATGTGTAAAAACCAGAAAGGCAAGACAGGCCCTGGAGAACTGGGAGCCTTGTTATGCTGATGGGCGGGATGTAAATTGCCAACTGCCTCACTGGAGGAGTGCATTGTGTTCCCTAAAACAAGTAAACAACAGAGCTACAGAGCCAAGGCCACTTCCAGTCTAGGGAATATACCTTGGGAAAACTGAAAATCAATAAGAAAGAGCCACCTCCAAATTTAGGGCTGCACTGACTACAAGAACCTCAACTTGGGTACACCTTAAATATCCCAGGAAATATAAAAATGGTTCAAAACATTGTGGTACTTACGTACGATGGAATATCCCTCAGCCATGAAATCAATGTCATAAGACCAGTAGCAGCAAAGTGAGTGGATTCAGGTACGATGATTCTAAGTGAAATAAGTCACACAGAAAAAGAAACTTATCATAAGATATCACTTAGGAAGATCCTGTAAACATGGCTACACGTGAACTGAGTTAGGAAAGAGAACAGAGTCTCACATTTAGAAAACACTCTTATGCCTGCATAAAGGGGCAGGAGAGGTGGGGTGATGCATAAAACCAGAGTTTGATATAAGCACAGGGACCGTTTCAAAAACCAACTTTGGAATAGACAAGACTTACACATTCCTCAGTGAAAGAGACTCAAAACCCCTTATTTCCCACAGAGGAATATATCTGACTAGTAAGAATCTTAAAACCTATGTATTGATATGTCTCCATAAGGGAATCAAGTGTGTCTAGAGTGGCATAAACATGGCAGCGAGAATCAGCTCAAACCCACTATAAAAAGGAATTTCAAAAGCAAAACCAAAAAACAGGGAAATTCTTTACAATTCCTTCAGGGTGTCTGAGGAAACCTGGAAAGACCCTATCTACAATGACAGCTGGATGTGGCATAAGGCTGGACACTTGGGACTGAGAGGATTGGTGAGGTTGGGTGAGCAAATGCAGACCCTTTCAAGCAATAATGCATGGCCCCCATTCCATGGGTCCCAACTCTCCAGGTTCAAGGGAATATTACTACAGCTATAACATGTACAGGAAACCTAGAGAATGGACACACTGTGAATACGAAAGGTTTCTAAAACTCAACGAATAGTCCCTCTCCTGGTGCTCCAGTTTGACTTTCCAACTGCCTTACTATCAATCTCCCAACTTGGAGAGACAGGCCCTTTAACCTCCTGGTTTGCACAGGTTCCCAATTTGGCAGAGGATAGAAGGGACGAGGGAGAACCCATGAGAGAGTAGCTGTTAGGCATTTGGACGGGCACATGTCACTCTAATTTCCCGGCAGGAAGAAGAATTAACCAAAGTCTCAGCCACCCACCGGGAACCAGTAGAGGACATGATCCAAAATTTTGGACTTGCGTTCAGCTCACAAAAAACGAGTTGAGAAATGGAGCTCAGGGGCACAGCAATTCACAAACTGGCAGAGTGATAAAGGACAACTATCGTCCAAAAATCTGTTGAGGGAAGTCAACGAGGCGGACTTGAAAGTGAGGCAAAATAGCAGGAAACAGATTTCAAGAGGTACCTTGGAATCGCCTGTAAAGCACAGGAAGAGGGGCACAACTTGGACAATGGTGCACTTGGCCAAAAAGGGCGTATGCGTTTTCTCCTGAATATATTCAGGAGAAAACGCATACGCCCTTTTTGGCCAAGCAAGCAAGCGGGCAATGCAAATCTGCACTACAAAGAAGTATCACTTCCCACCGGTCAAAAGGGACATCCACAAAATGTGTAAAAACCAGAAAGGCAAGACAGGCCCTGGAGAACTGGGAGTTTTGTTATGCTGATGGGCGGGATGTAAATTGCCAACTGCCTCACTGGAGGAGTGCATTGTGTTCCCTAAAACAAGTAAACCACAGAGCTACAGAGCCAAGGCCACTTCCAGTCTAGGGAATATACCTTGGGAAAACTGAAAATCAATAAGAAAGAGCCACCTCCAAATTTAGGGCTGCACTGACTACAAGAACCTCAACTTGGGTACACCTTAAATATCCCAGGAAATATAAAAATGGTTCAAAACATTGTGGTACTTACGTATGATGGAATATCCCTCAGCGATGAAATCAATGTCATAAGACCAGTAGCAGCAAAGTGAGTGGATTCAGGTACGATGATTCTAAGTGAAATAAGTCACACAGAAAAAGAAACTTATAAGATATCACTTATGAAGATCCTGTAAACATGGCTACACGTGAACTGAGTTAGGAAAGAGAACAGAGTCTCACATTTAGAAAACACTCTTATGCCTGCATAAAGGGGATGGAGAGGTGGGGTGATGCATAAAACCAGAGTTTGATATAAGCACAGGGACCGTTCCAAAAACCAACTTTGGAATAGACAAGACCTACACCTTCCTCAGTGAAAGAGACTCAAAACCCCATATTTCCCGCAGAGGAATATATCTGACTAGTAAGAATCTTAAAACCTATGTATTCATATGACTCCATAAGGGAATCAAGTGTGTCTAGAGTGGCATAAACATGGCAGCGAGAATCAGCTCAAACCCACTATAAAAAGGAATTTCAAAAGCAAAACCAAAAAACAGGGAAATTCTTTACAATTCCTTCAGGGTGTCTGAGGAAACCTGGAAAGACCCTATCTACAATGACAGCTGGATGTGGCATAAGGCTGGACACTTGGGACTGAGAGGATTGGTGAGATTGGGTGAGCAAATGCAGACCCTTTCAAGCAATAATGCATGGCCCCCATTCCATGGGTCCCAAATCTCCAGGTTCAAGGGAATATTACTACAGCTATAACATGTACAGGAAACCTAGAGAATAGACACACTGTGAATACGAAAGGTTTCTAAAACTCAACGAATAGTCCCTCTCCTGGTGCTCCAGTTTGACTTTCCAACTGCCTTACTATCAATCTCCCAACTTGGAGAGACAGGCCCTTTAACCTCCTGGTTTGCACAGGTTCCCAATTTGCCAGAGGATGGAAAGGACGAGGGAGAACCCATGAGAGAGTAGCTGTTAGGCATTTGGACGGGCACATGTCACTCTAATTTCCCGGCAGGAAGAAGAATTAACCAAAGTCTCAGCCACCCACCGGGAACCAGTATAGGACACGATCCAAAATTTTGGACTTGCGTTCAGCTCACAAAAAACGAGTTGAGAAATGGAGCTCAGGGGCACAGCAATTCACAAACTGGCAGAGTGATAAAGGACAACTATCGTCCAAAAATCTGTTGAGGGAAGTCAACGAGGCGGACTTGAAAGCGAGGCAAAATAGCAGGAAACAGATTTCAAGAGGTACCTTGGAATCGCCTGTAAAGCACAGGAAGAGGGGCACAACTTGGACAATGGTGCACTTGGCCAAAAAGGGCGTATGCGTTTTCTCCTGAATATATTCAGGAGAAAACGCATACGCCCTTTTTGGCCAAGCAAGTAAGCGGGCAATGCAAATCTGCACTACAAAGAAGTATCATTTCCCACCGGTCAAAAGGGACATCCACAAAATGTGTAAAAACCAGAAAGGCAAGACAGGCCCTGGAGAACTGGCAGCCTTGTTATGCTGATGGGTGGGATGTAAATTGCCAACTGCCTCACTGGAGGAGTGCATTGTGTTCCCTAAAACAAGTAAACAACAGAGCTACAGAGCCAAGGCCACTTCCAGTCTAGGGAATATACCTTGGGAAAACTGAAAATCAATAAGAAAGAGCCACCTCCAAATTTAGGGCTGCACTGACTACAAGAACCTCAACTTGTGTACACCTTAAATATCCCAGGAAATATAAAAATGGTTCAAAACATTGTGGTACTTACATACGATGGAATATCCCTCAGCCATGAAATCAATGTCATAAGACCAGTAGCAACAAAGTGAGTGGATTCAGATACGATGATTCTAAGTGAAATAAGTCACACAGAAAAAGAAACTTATCATAAGATATCACTTATGAAGATCCTGTAAACATGGCTACACGTGAACTGAGTTAGGAAAGAGAACAGAGTCTCACATTTAGAAAACACTCTTATGCCTGCATAAAGGGGAAGGAGAGGTGGGGTGATGCATAAAACCAGAGTTTGATATAAGCACAGGGACCGTTTCAAAAACCAACTTTGGAATTGACAAGACCGACACCTTCCTCAGTGAAAGAGACTCAAAACCCCATATTTCCCACAGAGGAATATATCTGACTAGTAAGAATCTTAAAACTTATGTATTGATATGTCTCCATAAGGGAATCAAGTGTGTCTAGAGTGGCATAAACATGGCAGCGAGTATCAGCTCAAACCCACTATAAAAAGGAATTTCAAAAGCAAAACCAAAAAACAGGGAAATTCTTTACAATTCCTTCAGGGTGTCTGAGGAAACCTGGAAAGACCCTATCTACAATGACAGCTGGATGTGGCATAAGGCTGGACACTTGGGACTGAGAGGATTGGTGAGATTGGGTGAGCGAATGCAGACCCTTTCAAGCAATAATGCATGGCCCCCATTCCATGGGTCCCAACTCTCCATGTTCAAGGGAATATTACTACAGCTATAACATGTACAGGAAACCTATAGAATGTACACACTGTGAATACGAAAGGTTTCTAAAACTCAACGAATAGTCCCTCTCCTGGTGCTCCAGTTTGACTTTCCAACTGCCTTACTATCAATCTCCCAACTTGGAGAGACAGGCCCTTTAACCTCCTGGTTTGCACAGGTTCCCAATTTGGCAGAGGATGGAAGGGACGAGGGAGAACCCATGAGAGAGTAGCTGTTAGGCATTTGGACGGGCACATGTCACTCTAATTTCCCGGCAGGAAGAAGAATTAACCAAAGTCTCAGCCACCCACCGGGAACCAGTATAGGACATGATCCAAAATTTTGGACTTGCGTTCAGCTCACAAAAAACGAGTTGAGAAATGGAACTCAGGGGCACAGCAATTTACAAACTGGCAGAGTGATAAAGGACAACTATCGTCCAAAAATCTGTTGAGGGAAGTCAACGAGGCGGACTTGAAAGCGAGGCAAAATAGCAGGAAACAGATTTCAAGAGGTACCTTGGAATCGCCTGTAAAGCACAGGAAGAGGGGCACAACTTGGACAATGGTGCACTTGGCCAAAAAGGGCGTATGCGTTTTCTACTGAATATATTCAGGAGAAAAAGCATACGCCCTTTTTGGCCAAGCAAGTAAGCGGGCAATGCAAATCTGCACTACAAAGAAGTATCATTTCCCACCGGTCAAAAGGGACATCCACAAAATGTGTAAAAACCAGAAAGGCAAGACAGGCCCTGGAGAACTGGGAGCCTTGTTATGCTGATGGGTGGGATGTAAATTGCCAACTGCCTCACTGGAGGAGTGCATTGTGTTCCCTAAAACAAGTAAACAACAGAGCTACAGAGCCAAGGCCACTTCCAGTCTAGGGAATATACCTTGGGAAAACTGAAAATCAATAAGAAAGAGCCACCACCAAATTTAGGGCTGCACTGACTACAAGAACCTCAACTTGGGTACACCTTAAATATCCCAGGAAATATAAAAATGGTTCAAAACATTGTGGTACTTACGTACGATGGAATATCCCTCAGCCATGAAATCAATGTCATAAGACCAGTAGCAGCAAAGTGAGTGGATTCAGGTACGATGATTCTAAGTGAAATAAGTCACACAGAAAAAGAAACTTATCATAAGATATCACTTAGGAAGATCCTGTAAACATGGCTACACGTGAACTGAGTTAGGAAAGAGAACAGAGTCTCACATTTAGAAAACACTCTTATGCCTGCATAAAGGGGCAGGAGAGGTGGGGTGATGCATAAAACCAGAGTTTGATATAAGCACAGGGACCGTTTCAAAAACCAACTTTGGAATAGACAAGACTTACACATTCCTCAGTGAAAGAGACTCAAAACCCCTTATTTCCCACAGAGGAATATATCTGACTAGTAAGAATCTTAAAACCTATGTATTGATATGTCTCCATAAGGGAATCAAGTGTGTCTAGAGTGGCATAAACATGGCAGCGAGAATCAGCTCAAACCCACTATAAAAAGGAATTTCAAAAGCAAAACCAAAAAACAGGGAAATTCTTTACAATTCCTTCAGGGTGTCTGAGGAAACCTGGAAAGACCCTATCTACAATGACAGCTGGATGTGGCATAAGGCTGGACACTTGGGACTGAGAGGATTGGTGAGGTTGGGTGAGCAAATGCAGACCCTTTCAAGCAATAATGCATGGCCCCCATTCCATGGGTCCCAACTCTCCAGGTTCAAGGGAATATTACTACAGCTATAACATGTACAGGAAACCTAGAGAATGGACACACTGTGAATACGAAAGGTTTCTAAAACTCAACGAATAGTCCCTCTCCTGGTGCTCCAGTTTGACTTTCCAACTGCCTTACTATCAATCTCCCAACTTGGATAGACAGGCCCTTTAACCTCCTGGTTTGCACAGGTTCCCAATTTGGCAGAGGATAGAAGGGACGAGGGAGAACCCATGAGAGAGTAGCTGTTAGGCATTTGGACGGGCACATGTCACTCTAATTTCCCGGCAGGAAGAAGAATTAACCAAAGTCTCAGCCACCCACCGGGAACCAGTAGAGGACATGATCCAAAATTTTGGACTTGCGTTCAGCTCACAAAAAACGAGTTGAGAAATGGAGCTCAGGGGCACAGCAATTCACAAACTGGCAGAGTGATAAAGGACAACTATCGTCCAAAAATCTGTTGAGGGAAGTCAACGAGGCGGACTTGAAAGTGAGGCAAAATAGCAGGAAACAGATTTCAAGAGGTACCTTGGAATCGCCTGTAAAGCACAGGAAGAGGGGCACAACTTGGACAATGGTGCACTTGGCCGAAAAGGGCGTATGCGTTTTCTCCTGAATATATTCAGGAGAAAACGCATACGCCCTTTTTGGCCAAGCAAGCAAGCGGGCAATGCAAATCTGCACTACAAAGAAGTATCACTTCCCACCGGTCAAAAGGGACATCCACAAAATGTGTAAAAACCAGAAAGGCAAGACAGGCCCTGGAGAACTGGGAGTTTTGTTATGCTGATGGGCGGGATGTAAATTGCCAACTGCCTCACTGGAGGAGTGCATTGTGTTCCCTAAAACAAGTAAACCACAGAGCTACAGAGCCAAGGCCACTTCCAGTCTAGGGAATATACCTTGGGAAAACTGAAAATCAATAAGAAAGAGCCACCTCCAAATTTAGGGCTGCACTGACTACAAGAACCTCAACTTGGGTACACCTTAAATATCCCAGGAAATATAAAAATGGTTCAAAACATTGTGGTACTTACGTATGATGGAATATCCCTCAGCGATGAAATCAATGTCATAAGACCAGTAGCAGCAAAGTGAGTGGATTCAGGTACGATGATTCTAAGTGAAATAAGTCACACAGAAAAAGAAACTTATAAGATATCACTTATGAAGTTCCTGTAAACATGGCTACACGTGAACTGAGTTAGGAAAGAGAACAGAGTCTCACATTTAGAAAACACTCTTATGCCTGCATAAAGGGGATGGAGAGGTGGGGTGATGCATAAAACCAGAGTTTGATATAAGCACAGGGACCGTTCCAAAAACCAACTTTGGAATAGACAAGACCTACACCTTCCTCAGTGAAAGAGACTCAAAACCCCATATTTCCCGCAGAGGAATATATCTGACTAGTAAGAATCTTAAAACCTATGTATTGATATGACTCCATAAGGGAATCAAGTGTGTCTAGAGTGGCATAAACATGGCAGCGAGAATCAGCTCAAACCCACTATAAAAAGGAATTTCAAAAGCAAAACCAAAAAACAGGGAAATTCTTTACAATTCCTTCAGGGTGTCTGAGGAAACCTGGAAAGACCCTATCTACAATGACAGCTGGATGTGGCATAAGGCTGGACACTTGGGACTGAGAGGATTGGTGAGATTGGGTGAGCGAATGCAGACCCTTTCAAGCAATAATGCATGGCCCCCATTCCATGGGTCCCAACTCTCCATGTTCAAGGGAATATTACTACAGCTATAACATGTACAGGAAACCTATAGAATGTACACACTGTGAATACGAAAGGTTTCTAAAACTCAACGAATAGTCCCTCTCCTGGTGCTCCAGTTTGACTTTCCAACTGCCTTACTATCAATCTCCCAACTTGGAGAGACAGGCCCTTTAACCTCCTGGTTTGCACAGGTTCCCAATTTGGCAGAAGATGGAAGGGACGAGGGAGAACCCATGAGAGAGTAGCTGTTAGGCATTTGGACGGGCACATGTCACTCTAATTTCCCGGCAGGAAGAAGAATTAACCAAAGTCTCAGCCACCCACCGGGAACCAGTATAGGACATGATCCAAAATTTTGGACTTGCGTTCAGCTCACAAAAAACGAGTTGAGAAATGGAACTCAGGGGCACAGCAATTTACAAACTGGCAGAGTGATAAAGGACAACTATCGTCCAAAAATCTGTTGAGGGAAGTCAACGAGGCGGACTTGAAAGCGAGGCAAAATAGCAGGAAACAGATTTCAAGAGGTACCTTGGAATCGCCTGTAAAGCACAGGAAGAGGGGCACAACTTGGACAATGGTGCACTTGGCCAAAAAGGGCGTATGCGTTTTCTACTGAATATATTCAGGAGAAAAAGCATACGCCCTTTTTGGCCAAGCAAGTAAGCGGGCAATGCAAATCTGCACTACAAAGAAGTATCATTTCCCACCGGTCAAAAGGGACATCCACAAAATGTGTAAAAACCAGAAAGGCAAGACAGGCCCTGGAGAACTGGGAGCCTTGTTATGCTGATGGGTGGGATGTAAATTGCCAACTGCCTCACTGGAGGAGTGCATTGTGTTCCCTAAAACAAGTAAACAACAGAGCTACAGAGCCAAGGCCACTTCCAGTCTAGGGAATATACCTTGGGAAAACTGAAAATCAATAAGAAAGAGCCACCACCAAATTTAGGGCTGCACTGACTACAAGAACCTCAACTTGGGTACACCTTAAATATCCCAGGAAATATAAAAATGGTTCAAAACATTGTGGTACTTACGTACGATGGAATATCCCTCAGCCATGAAATCAATGTCATAAGACCAGTAGCAGCAAAGTGAGTGGATTCAGGTACGATGATTCTAAGTGAAATAAGTCACACAGAAAAAGAAACTTATCATAAGATATCACTTAGGAAGATCCTGTAAACATGGCTACACGTGAACTGAGTTAGGAAAGAGAACAGAGTCTCACATTTAGAAAACACTCTTATGCCTGCATAAAGGGGCAGGAGAGGTGGGGTGATGCATAAAACCAGAGTTTGATATAAGCACAGGGACCGTTTCAAAAACCAACTTTGGAATAGACAAGACTTACACATTCCTCAGTGAAAGAGACTCAAAACCCCTTATTTCCCACAGAGGAATATATCTGACTAGTAAGAATCTTAAAACCTATGTATTGATATGTCTCCATAAGGGAATCAAGTGTGTCTAGAGTGGCATAAACATGGCAGCGAGAATCAGCTCAAACCCACTATAAAAAGGAATTTCAAAAGCAAAACCAAAAAACAGGGAAATTCTTTACAATTCCTTCAGGGTGTCTGAGGAAACCTGGAAAGACCCTATCTACAATGACAGCTGGATGTGGCATAAGGCTGGACACTTGGGACTGAGAGGATTGGTGAGGTTGGGTGAGCAAATGCAGACCCTTTCAAGCAATAATGCATGGCCCCCATTCCATGGGTCCCAACTCTCCAGGTTCAAGGGAATATTACTACAGCTATAACATGTACAGGAAACCTAGAGAATGGACACACTGTGAATACGAAAGGTTTCTAAAACTCAACGAATAGTCCCTCTCCTGGTGCTCCAGTTTGACTTTCCAACTGCCTTACTATCAATCTCCCAACTTGGAGAGACAGGCCCTTTAACCTCCTGGTTTGCACAGGTTCCCAATTTGGCAGAGGATAGAAGGGACGAGGGAGAACCCATGAGAGAGTAGCTGTTAGGCATTTGGACGGGCACATGTCACTCTAATTTCCCGGCAGGAAGAAGAATTAACCAAAGTCTCAGCCACCCACCGGGAACCAGTAGAGGACATGATCCAAAATTTTGGACTTGCGTTCAGCTCACAAAAAACGAGTTGAGAAATGGAGCTCAGGGGCACAGCAATTCACAAACTGGCAGAGTGATAAAGGACAACTATCGTCCAAAAATCTGTTGAGGGAAGTCAACGAGGCGGACTTGAAAGTGAGGCAAAATAGCAGGAAACAGATTTCAAGAGGTACCTTGGAATCGCCTGTAAAGCACAGGAAGAGGGGCACAACTTGGACAATGGTGCACTTGGCCAAAAAGGGCGTATGCGTTTTCTCCTGAATATATTCAGGAGAAAAAGCATACGCCCTTTTTGGCCAAGCAAGTAAGCGGGCAATGCAAATCTGCACTACAAAGAAGTATCATTTCCCACCGGTCAAAAGGGACATCCACAAAATGTGTAAAAACCAGAAAGGCAAGACAGGCCCTGGAGAACTGGGAGCCTTGTTATGCTGATGGGTGGGATGTAAATTGCCAACTGCCTCACTGGAGGAGTGCATTGTGTTCCCTAAAACAAGTAAACAACAGAGCTACAGAGCCAAGGCCACTTCCAGTCTAGGGAATATACCTTGGGAAAACTGAAAATCAATAAGAAAGAGCCACCACCAAATTTAGGGCTGCACTGACTACAAGAACCTCAACTTGGGTACACCTTAAATATCCCAGGAAATATAAAAATGGTTCAAAACATTGTGGTACTTACGTACGATGGAATATCCCTCAGCCATGAAATCAATGTCATAAGACCAGTAGCAGCAAAGTGAGTGGATTCAGGTACGATGATTCTAAGTGAAATAAGTCACACAGAAAAAGAAACTTATCATAAGATATCACTTAGGAAGATCCTGTAAACATGGCTACACGTGAACTGAGTTAGGAAAGAGAACAGAGTCTCACATTTAGAAAACACTCTTATGCCTGCATAAAGGGGCAGGAGAGGTGGGGTGATGCATAAAACCAGAGTTTGATATAAGCACAGGGACCGTTTCAAAAACCAACTTTGGAATAGACAAGACTTACACATTCCTCAGTGAAAGAGACTCAAAACCCCTTATTTCCCACAGAGGAATATATCTGACTAGTAAGAATCTTAAAACCTATGTATTGATATGTCTCCATAAGGGAATCAAGTGTGTCTAGAGTGGCATAAACATGGCAGCGAGAATCAGCTCAAACCCACTATAAAAAGGAATTTCAAAAGCAAAACCAAAAAACAGGGAAATTCTTTACAATTCCTTCAGGGTGTCTGAGGAAACCTGGAAAGACCCTATCTACAATGACAGCTGGATGTGGCATAAGGCTGGACACTTGGGACTGAGAGGATTGGTGAGGTTGGGTGAGCAAATGCAGACCCTTTCAAGCAATAATGCATGGCCCCCATTCCATGGGTCCCAACTCTCCAGGTTCAAGGGAATATTACTACAGCTATAACATGTACAGGAAACCTAGAGAATGGACACACTGTGAATACGAAAGGTTTCTAAAACTCAACGAATAGTCCCTCTCCTGGTGCTCCAGTTTGACTTTCCAACTGCCTTACTATCAATCTCCCAACTTGGAGAGACAGGCCCTTTAACCTCCTGGTTTGCACAGGTTCCCAATTTGGCAGAGGATAGAAGGGACGAGGGAGAACCCATGAGAGAGTAGCTGTTAGGCATTTGGACGGGCACATGTCACTCTAATTTCCCGGCAGGAAGAAGAATTAACCAAAGTCTCAGCCACCCACCGGGAACCAGTATAGGACACGATCCAAAATTTTGGACTTGCGTTCAGCTCACAAAAAACGAGTTGAGAAATGGAGCTCAGGGGCACAGCAATTCACAAACTGGCAGAGTGATAAAGGACAACTATCGTCCAAAAATCTGTTGAGGGAAGTCAACGAGGCGGACTTGAAAGTGAGGCAAAATAGCAGGAAACAGATTTCAAGAGGTACCTTGGAATCGCCTGTAAAGCACAGGAAGAGGGGCACAACTTGGACAATGGTGCACTTGGCCAAAAAGGGCGTATGCGTTTTCTCCTGAATATATTCAGGAGAAAACGCATACGCCCTTTTTGGCCAAGCAAGCAAGCGGGCAATGCAAATCTGCACTACAAAGAAGTATCACTTCCCACCGGTCAAAAGGGACATCCACAAAATGTGTAAAAACCAGAAAGGCAAGACAGGCCCTGGAGAACTGGGAGTTTTGTTATGCTGATGGGCGGGATGTAAATTGCCAACTGCCTCACTGGAGGAGTGCATTGTGTTCCCTAAAACAAGTAAACCACAGAGCTACAGAGCCAAGGCCACTTCCAGTCTAGGGAATATACCTTGGGAAAACTGAAAATCAATAAGAAAGAGCCACCTCCAAATTTAGGGCTGCACTGACTACAAGAACCTCAACTTGGGTACACCTTAAATATCCCAGGAAATATAAAAATGGTTCAAAACATTGTGGTACTTACGTATGATGGAATATCCCTCAGCGATGAAATCAATGTCATAAGACCAGTAGCAGCAAAGTGAGTGGATTCAGGTACGATGATTCTAAGTGAAATAAGTCACACAGAAAAAGAAACTTATAAGATATCACTTATGAAGATCCTGTAAACATGGCTACACGTGAACTGAGTTAGGAAAGAGAACAGAGTCTCACATTTAGAAAACACTCTTATGCCTGCATAAAGGGGATGGAGAGGTGGGGTGATGCATAAAACCAGAGTTTGATATAAGCACAGGGACCGTTCCAAAAACCAACTTTGGAATAGACAAGACCTACACCTTCCTCAGTGAAAGAGACTCAAAACCCCATATTTCCCGCAGAGGAATATATCTGACTAGTAAGAATCTTAAAACCTATGTATTGATATGACTCCATAAGGGAATCAAGTGTGTCTAGAGTGGCATAAACATGGCAGCGAGAATCAGCTCAAACCCACTATAAAAAGGAATTTCAAAAGCAAAACCAAAAAACAGGGAAATTCTTTACAATTCCTTCAGGGTGTCTGAGGAAACCTGGAAAGACCCTATCTACAATGACAGCTGGATGTGGCATAAGGCTGGACACTTGGGACTGAGAGGATTGGTGAGATTGGGTGAGCAAATGCAGACCCTTTCAAGCAATAATGCATGGCCCCCATTCCATGGGTCCCAACTCTCCAGGTTCAAGGGAATATTACTACAGCTATAACATGTACAGGAAACCTAGAGAATGGACACACTGTGAATACGAAAGGTTTCTAAAACTCAACGAATAGTCCCTCTCCTGGTGCTCCAGTTTGACTTTCCAACTGCCTTACTATCAATCTCCCAACTTGGAGAGACAGGCCCTTTAACCTCCTGGTTTGCACAGGTTCCCAATTTGGCAGAGGATGGAAGGGACGAGGGAGAACCCATGAGAGAGTAGCTGTTAGGCATTTGGACGGGCACATGTCACTCTAATTTCCCGGCAGGAAGAAGAATTAACCAAAGTCTCAGCCACCCACCGGGAACCAGTATAGGACATGATCCAAAATTTTGGACTTGCGTTCAGCTCACAAAAAAACGAGTTGAGAAATGGAGCTCAGGGGCACAGCAATTCACAAACTGGCAGAGTGATAAAGGACAACTATCGTCCAAAAATCTGTTGAGGGAAGTCAACGAGGCGGACTTGAAAGCGAGGCAAAATAGCAGGAAACAGATTTCAAGAGGTACCTTGGAATCGCCTGTAAAGCACAGGAAGAGGGGCACAACTTGGACAATGGTGCACTTGGCCAAAAAGGGCGTATGCGTTTTCTCCTGAATATATTCAGGAGAAAACGCATACGCCCTTTTTGGCCAAGCAAGCAAGCGGGCAATGCAAATCTGCACTACAAAGAAGTATCACTTCCCACCGGTCAAAAGGGACATCCACAAAATGTGTAAAAACCAGAAAGGCAAGACAGGCCCTGGAGAACTGGGAGCCTTGTTATGCTGATGGGCGGGATGTAAATTGCCAACTGCCTCACTGGAGGAGTGCATTGTGTTCCCTAAAACAAGTAAACAACAGAGCTACAGAGCCAAGGCCACTTCCAGTCTAGGGAATATACCTTGGGAAAACTGAAAATCAATAAGAAAGAGCCACCTCCAAATTTAGGGCTGCACTGACTACAAGAACCTCAACTTGGGTACACCTTAAATATCCCAGGAAATATAAAAATGGTTCAAAACATTGTGGTACTTACGTACGATGGAATATCCCTCAGCCATGAAATCAATGTCATAAGACCAGTAGCAGCAAAGTGAGTGGATTCAGGTACGATGATTCTAAGTGAAATAAGTCACACAGAAAAAGAAACTTATCATAAGATATCACTTAGGAAGATCCTGTAAACATGGCTACACGTGAACTGAGTTAGGAAAGAGAACAGAGTCTCACATTTAGAAAACACTCTTATGCCTGCATAAAGGGGAAGGAGAGGTGGGGTGATGCATAAAACCAGAGTTTGATATAAGCACAGGGACCGTTTCAAAAACCAACTTTGGAATAGACAAGACCTACACCTTCCTCAGTGAAAGAGACTCAAAACCCCATATTTCCCACAGAGGAATATATCTGACTAGTAAGAATCTTAAAACCTATGTATTGATATGTCTCCATAAGGGAATCAAGTGTGTCTAGAGTGGCATAAACATGGCAGCGAGAATCAGCTCAAACCCACTATAAAAAGGAACTTCAAAAGCAAAACCAAAAAACAGGGAAATTCTTTACAATTCCTTCAGGGTGTCTGAGGAAACCTGGAAAGACCCTATCTACAATGACAGCTGGATGTGGCATAAGGCTGGACACTTGGGACTGAGAGGATTGGTGAGATTGGGTGAGCAAATGCAGACCCTTTCAAGCAATAATGCATGGCCCCCATTCCATGGGTCCCAACTCTCCAGGTTCAAGGGAATATTACTACAGCTATAACATGTACAGGAAACCTAGAGAATGGACACACTGTGAATACGAAAGGTTTCTAAAACTCAACGAATAGTCCCTCTCCTGGTGCTCCAGTTTGACTTTCCAACTGCCTTACTATCAATCTCCCAACTTGGTGAGACAGGCCCTTTAACCTCCTGGTTTGCACAGGTTCCCAATTTGGCAGAGGATGGAAGGGACGAGGGAGAACCCATGAGAGAGTAGCTGTTAGGCATTTGGACGGGCACATGTCACTCTAATTTCCCGGCAGGAAGAAGAATTAACCAAAGTCTCAGCCACCCACCGGGAACCAGTATAGGACATGATCCAAAATTTTGGACTTGCGTTCAGCTCACAAAAAAACGAGTTGAGAAATGGAGCTCAGGGGCACAGCAATTCACAAACTGGCAGAGTGATAAAGGACAACTATCGTCCAAAAATCTGTTGAGGGAAGTCAACGAGGCGGACTTGAAAGCGAGGCAAAATAGCAGGAAACAGATTTCAAGAGGTACCTTGGAATCGCCTGTAAAGCACAGGAAGAGGGGCACAACTTGGACAATGGTGCACTTGGCCAAAAAGGGCGTATGCGTTTTCTCCTGAATATATTCAGGAGAAAACGCGTACGCCCTTTTTGGCCAAGCAAGCAAGCGGGCAATGCAAATCTGCACTACAAAGAAGTATCACTTCCCACCGGTCAAAAGGGACATCCACAAAATGTGTAAAAACCAGAAAGGCAAGACAGGCCCTGGAGAACTGGGAGCCTTGTTATGCTGATGGGCGGGATGTAAATTGCCAACTGCCTCACTGGAGGAGTGCATTGTGTTCCCTAAAACAAGTAAACAACAGAGCTACAGAGCCAAGGCCACTTCCAGTCTAGGGAATATACCTTGGGAAAACTGAAAATCAATAAGAAAGAGCCACCTCCAAATTTAGGGCTGCACTGACTACAAGAACCTCAACTTGGGTACACCTTAAATATCCCAGGAAATATAAAAATGGTTCAAAACATTGTGGTACTTACGTACGATGGAATATCCCTCAGCCATGAAATCAATGTCATAAGACCAGTAGCAGCAAAGTGAGTGGATTCAGGTACGATGATTCTAAGTGAAATAAGTCACACAGAAAAAGAAACTTATCATAAGATATCACTTAGGAAGATCCTGTAAACATGGCTACACGTGAACTGAGTTAGGAAAGAGAACAGAGTCTCACATTTAGAAAACACTCTTATGCCTGCATAAAGGGGAAGGAGAGGTGGGGTGATGCATAAAACCAGAGTTTGATATAAGCACAGGGACCGTTTCAAAAACCAACTTTGGAATAGACAAGACCTACACCTTCCTCAGTGAAAGAGACTCAAAACCCCATATTTCCCACAGAGGAATATATCTGACTAGTAAGAATCTTAAAACCTATGTATTGATATGTCTCCATAAGGGAATCAAGTGTGTCTAGAGTGGCATAAACATGGCAGCGAGAATCAGCTCAAACCCACTATAAAAAGGAACTTCAAAAGCAAAACCAAAAAACAGGGAAATTCTTTACAATTCCTTCAGGGTGTCTGAGGAAACCTGGAAAGACCCTATCTACAATGACAGCTGGATGTGGCATAAGGCTGGACACTTGGGACTGAGAGGATTGGTGAGATTGGGTGAGCAAATGCAGACCCTTTCAAGCAATAATGCATGGCCCCCATTCCATGGGTCCCAACTCTCCAGGTTCAAGGGAATATTACTACAGCTATAACATGTACAGGAAACCTAGAGAATGGACACACTGTGAATACGAAAGGTTTCTAAAACTCAACGAATAGTCCCTCTCCTGGTGCTCCAGTTTGACTTTCCAACTGCCTTACTATCAATCTCCCAACTTGGTGAGACAGGCCCTTTAACCTCCTGGTTTGCACAGGTTCCCAATTTGGCAGAGGATGGAAGGGACGAGGGAGAACCCATGAGAGAGTAGCTGTTAGGCATTTGGACGGGCACATGTCACTCTAATTTCCCGGCAGGAAGAAGAATTAACCAAAGTCTCAGCCACCCACCGGGAACCAGTATAGGACATGATCCAAAATTTTGGACTTGCGTTCAGCTCACAAAAAAACGAGTTGAGAAATGGAGCTCAGGGGCACAGCAATTCACAAACTGGCAGAGTGATAAAGGACAACTATCGTCCAAAAATCTGTTGAGGGAAGTCAACGAGGCGGACTTGAAAGCGAGGCAAAATAGCAGGAAACAGATTTCAAGAGGTACCTTGGAATCGCCTGTAAAGCACAGGAAGAGGGGCACAACTTGGACAATGGTGCACTTGGCCAAAAAGGGCGTATGCGTTTTCTCCTGAATATATTCAGGAGAAAACGCGTACGCCCTTTTTGGCCAAGCAAGCAAGCGGGCAATGCAAATCTGCACTACAAAGAAGTATCACTTCCCACCGGTCAAAAGGGACATCCACAAAATGTGTAAAAACCAGAAAGGCAAGACAGGCCCTGGAGAACTGGGAGCCTTGTTATGCTGATGGGCGGGATGTCAATTGCCAACTGCCTCACTGGAGGAGTGCATTGTGTTCCCTAAAACAAGTAAACAACAGAGCTACAGAGCCAAGGCCACTTCCAGTCTAGGGTATATACCTTGGGAAAACTGAAAATCAATAAGAAAGAGCCACCTCCAAATTTAGGGCTGCACTGACTACAAGAACCTCAACTTGGGTACACCTTAAATATCCCAGGAAATATAAAAATGGTTCAAAACATTGTGGTACTTACGTACGATGGAATATCCCTCAGCCATGAAATCAATGTCATAAGACCAGTAGCAGCAAAGTGAGTGGATTCAGGTACGATGATTCTAAGTGAAATAAGTCACACAGAAAAAGAAACTTATCATAAGATATCACTTAGGAAGATCCTGTAAACATGGCTACACGTGAACTGAGTTAGGAAAGAGAACAGAGTCTCACATTTAGAAAACACTCTTATGCCTGCATAAAGGGGAAGGAGAGGTGGGGTGATGCATAAAACCAGAGTTTGATATAAGCACAGGGACCGTTTCAAAAACCAACTTTGGAATAGACAAGACCTACACCTTCCTCAGTGAAAGAGACTCAAAACCCCATATTTCCCACAGAGGAATATATCTGACTAGTAAGAATCTTAAAACCTATGTATTGATATGTCTCCATAAGGGAATCAAGTGTGTCTAGAGTGGCATAAACATGGCAGCGAGAATCAGCTCAAACCCACTATAAAAAGGAACTTCAAAAGCAAAACCAAAAAACAGGGAAATTCTTTACAATTCCTTCAGGGTGTCTGAGGAAACCTGGAAAGACCCTATCTACAATGACAGCTGGATGTGGCATAAGGCTGGACACTTGGGACTGAGAGGATTGGTGAGATTGGGTGAGCAAATGCAGACCCTTTCAAGCAATAATGCATGGCCCCCATTCCATGGGTCCCAACTCTCCAGGTTCAAGGGAATATTACTACAGCTATAACATGTACAGGAAACCTAGAGAATGGACACACTGTGAATACGAAAGGTTTCTAAAACTCAACGAATAGTCCCTCTCCTGGTGCTCCAGTTTGACTTTCCAACTGCCTTACTATCAATCTCCCAACTTGGAGAGACAGGCCCTTTAACCTCCTGGTTTGCACAGGTTCCCAATTTGGCAGAGGATGGAAGGGACGAGGGAGAACCCATGAGAGAGTAGCTGTTAGGCATTTGGACGGGCACATGTCACTCTAATTTCCCGGCAGGAAGAAGAATTAACCAAAGTCTCAGCCACCCACCGGGAACCAGTATAGGACATGATCCAAAATTTTGGACTTGTGTTCAGCTCACAAAAAACGAGTTGAGAAATGGAGCTCAGGGGCACAGCAATTCACAAACTGGCAGAGTGATAAAGGACAACTATCGTCCAAAAATCTGTTGAGGGAAGTCAACGAGGCGGACTTGAAAGTGAGGCAAAATAGCAGGAAACAGATTTCAAGAGGTACCTTGGAATCGCCTGTAAAGCACAGGAAGAGGGGCACAACTTGGACAATGGTGCACTTGGCCAAAAAGGGCGTATGCGTTTTCTCCTGAATATATTCAGGAGAAAACGCATACGCCCTTTTTGGCCAAGCAAGCAAGCGGGCAATGCAAATCTGCACTACAAAGCAGTACCACTTCCCACCGGTCAAAAGGGACATCCACAAAATGTGTAAAAACCAGAAAGGCAAGACAGGCCCTGGAGAACAGGGAGCCTTGTCATGCTGATGGGCGGGATGTCAATTGCCAACTGCCTCACTGGAGGAGTGCATTGTGTTCCCTAAAACAAGTAAACAACAGAGCTACAGAGCCAAGGCCACTTCCAGTCTAGGGTATATACCTTGGGAAAACTGAAAATCAATAAGAAAGAGCCACCTCCAAATTTAGGGCTGCACTGACTACAAGAACCTCAACTTGGGTACACCTTAAATATCCCAGGAAATATAAAAATGGTTCAAAACATTGTGGTACTTACGTACGATGGAATATCCCTCAGCCATGAAATCAATGTCATAAGACCAGTAGCAGCAAAGTGAGTGGATTCAGGTACGATGATTCTAAGTGAAATAAGTCACACAGAAAAAGAAACTTATCATAAGATATCACTTATGAAGATCCTGTAAACATGGCTACACGTGAACTGAGTTAGGAAAGAGAACAGAGTCTCACATTTAGAAAACACTCTTATGCCTGCATAAAGGGGATGGAGAGGTGGGGTGATGCATAAAACCAGAGTTTGATATAAGCAAAGGGACCGTTCCAAAAACCAACTTTGGAATAGACAAGACCTACACCTTCCTCAGTGAAAGAGACTCAAAACCCCATATTTCCCGCAGAGGAATATATCTGACTAGTAAGAATCTTAAAACCTATGTATTGATATGACTCCATAAGGGAATCAAGTGTGTCTAGAGTGGCATAAACATGGCAGCGAGAATCAGCTCAAACCCACTATAAAAAGGAATTTCAAAAGCAAAACCAAAAAACAGGGAAATTCTTTACAATTCCTTCAGGGTGTCTGAGGAAACCTGGAAAGACCCTATCTACAATGACAGCTGGATGTGGCATAAGGCTGGACACTTGGGACTGAGAGGATTGGTGAGATTGGGTGAGCAAATGCAGACCCTTTCAAGCAATAATGCATGGCCCCCATTCCATGGGTCCCAACTCTCCAGGTTCAAGGGAATATTACTACAGCTATAACATGTACAGGAAACCTAGAGAATGGACACACTGTGAATACGAAAGGTTTCTAAAACTCAACGAATAGTCCCTCTCCTGGTGTTCCAGTTTGACTTTCCAACTGCCTTACTATCAATCTCCCAACTTGGAGAGACAGGCCCTTTAACCTCCTGGTTTGCACAGGTTCCCAATTTGGCAGAGGATGGAAGGGACGAGGGAGAACCCATGAGAGAGTAGCTGTTAGGCATTTGGACGGGCACATGTCACTCTAATTTCCCGGCAGGAAGAAGAATTAACCAAAGTCTCAGCCACCCACCGGGAACCAGTATAGGACATGATCCAAAATTTTGGACTTGCGTTCAGCTCACAAAAAAACGAGTTGAGAAATGGAGCTCAGGGGCACAGCAATTCACAAACTGGCAGAGTGATAAAGGACAACTATCGTCCAAAAATCTGTTGAGGGAAGTCAACGAGGCGCACTTGAAAGCGAGGCAAAATAGCAGGAAACAGATTTCAAGAGGTACCTTGGAATCGCCTGTAAAGCACAGGAAGAGGGGCACAACTTGGACAATGGTGCACTTGGCCAAAAAGGGCGTATGCGTTTTCTCCTGAATATATTCAGGAGAAAACGCATACGCCCTTTTTGGCCAAGCAAGCAAGCGGGCAATGCAAATCTGCACTACAAAGCAGTACCACTTCCCTCCGGTCAAAAGGGACATCCACAAAATGTGTAAAAACCAGAAAGGCAAGACAGGCCCTGGAGAACTGGGAGCCTTGTTATGCTGATGGGCGGGATGTAAATTGCCAACTGCCTCACTGGAGGAGTGCATTGTGTTCCCTAAAACAAGTAAACAACAGAGCTACAGAGCCAAGGCCACTTCCAGTCTAGGGAATATACCTTGGGAAAACTGAAAATCAATAAGAAAGAGCCACCTCCAAATTTAGGGCTGCACTGACTACAAGAACCTCAACTTGGGTACACCTTAAATATCCCAGGAAATATAAAAATGGTTCAAAACCTTGTGGTACTTACGTACGATGGAATATCCCTCAGCCATGAAATCAATGTCATAAGACCAGTAGCAGCAAAGTGAGTGGATTCAGGTACGATGATTCTAAGTGAAATAAGTCACACAGAAAAAGAAACTTATCATAAGATATCACTTAGGAAGATCCTGTAAACATGGCTACACGTGAACTGAGTTAGGAAAGAGAACAGAGTCTCACATTTAGAAAACACTCTTATGCCTGCATAAAGGGGAAGGAGAGGTGGGGTGATGCATAAAACCAGAGTTTGATATAAGCACAGGGACCGTTTCAAAAACCAACTTTGGAATAGACAAGACCTACACCTTCCTCAGTGAAAGAGACTCAAAACCCCATATTTCCCACAGAGGAATATATCTGACTAGTAAGAATCTTAAAACCTATGTATTGATATGTCTCCATAAGGGAATCAAGTGTGTCTAGAGTGGCATAAACATGGCAGCGAGAATCAGCTCAAACCCACTATAAAAAGGAACTTCAAAAGCAAAACCAAAAAACAGGGAAATTCTTTACAATTCCTTCAGGGTGTCTGAGGAAACCTGGAAAGACCCTATCTACAATGACAGCTGGATGTGGCATAAGGCTGGACACTTGGGACTGAGAGGATTGGTGAGATTGGGTGAGCAAATGCAGACCCTTTCAAGCAATAATGCATGGCCCCCATTCCATGGGTCCCAACTCTCCAGGTTCAAGGGAATATTACTACAGCTATAACATGTACAGGAAACCTAGAGAATGGACACACTGTGAATACGAAAGGTTTCTAAAACTCAACGAATAGTCCCTCTCCTGGTGCTCCAGTTTGACTTTCCAACTGCCTTACTATCAATCTCCCAACTTGGAGAGACAGGCCCTTTAACCTCCTGGTTTGCACAGGTTCCCAATTTGGCAGAGGATGGAAGGGACGAGGGAGAACCCATGAGAGAGTAGCTGTTAGGCATTTGGACGGGCACATGTCACTCTAATTTCCCGGCAGGAAGAAGAATTAACCAAAGTCTCAGCCACCCACCGGGAACCAGTATAGGACATGATCCAAAATTTTGGACTTGCGTTCAGCTCACAAAAAAACGAGTTGAGAAATGGAGCTCAGGGGCACAGCAATTCACAAACTGGCAGAGTGATAAAGGACAACTATCGTCCAAAAATCTGTTGAGGGAAGTCAACGAGGCGGACTTGAAAGCGAGGCAAAATAGCAGGAAACAGATTTCAAGAGGTACCTTGGAATCGCCTGTAAAGCACAGGAAGAGGGGCACAACTTGGACAATGGTGCACTTGGCCAAAAAGGGCGTATGCGTTTTCTCCTGAATATATTCAGGAGAAAACGCATACGCCCTTTTTGGCCAAGCAAGCAAGCGGGCAATGCAAATCTGCACTACAAAGAAGTATCACTTCCCACCGGTCAAAAGGGACATCCACAAAATGTGTAAAAACCAGAAAGGCAAGACAGGCCCTGGAGAACTGGGAGCCTTGTTATGCTGATGGGCGGGATGTAAATTGCCAACTGCCTCACTGGAGGAGTGCATTGTGTTCCCTAAAACAAGTAAACAACAGAGCTACAGAGCCAAGGCCACTTCCAGTCTAGGGAATATACCTTGGGAAAACTGAAAATCAATAAGAAAGAGCCACCTCCAAATTTAGGGCTGCACTGACTACAAGAACCTCAACTTGGGTACACCTTAAATATCCCAGGAAATATAAAAATGGTTCAAAACCTTGTGGTACTTACGTACGATGGAATATCCCTCAGCCATGAAATCAATGTCATAAGACCAGTAGCAGCAAAGTGAGTGGATTCAGGTACGATGATTCTAAGTGAAATAAGTCACACAGAAAAAGAAACTTATCATAAGATATCACTTAGGAAGATCCTGTAAACATGGCTACACGTGAACTGAGTTAGGAAAGAGAACAGAGTCTCACATTTAGAAAACACTCTTATGCCTGCATAAAGGGGAAGGAGAGGTGGGGTGATGCATAAAACCAGAGTTTGATATAAGCACAGGGACCGTTTCAAAAACCAACTTTGGAATAGACAAGACCTACACCTTCCTCAGTGAAAGAGACTCAAAACCCCATATTTCCCACAGAGGAATATATCTGACTAGTAAGAATCTTAAAACCTATGTATTGATATGTCTCCATAAGGGAATCAAGTGTGTCTAGAGTGGCATAAACATGGCAGCGAGAATCAGCTCAAACCCACTATAAAAAGGAACTTCAAAAGCAAAACCAAAAAACAGGGAAATTCTTTACAATTCCTTCAGGGTGTCTGAGGAAACCTGGAAAGACCCTATCTACAATGACAGCTGGATGTGGCATAAGGCTGGACACTTGGGACTGAGAGGATTGGTGAGATTGGGTGAGCAAATGCAGACCCTTTCAAGCAATAATGCATGGCCCCCATTCCATGGGTCCCAACTCTCCAGGTTCAAGGGAATATTACTACAGCTATAACATGTACAGGAAACCTAGAGAATGGACACACTGTGAATACGAAAGGTTTCTAAAACTCAACGAATAGTCCCTCTCCTGGTGCTCCAGTTTGACTTTCCAACTGCCTTACTATCAATCTCCCAACTTGGAGAGACAGGCCCTTTAACCTCCTGGTTTGCACAGGTTCCCAATTTGGCAGAGGATGGAAGGGACGAGGGAGAACCCATGAGAGAGTAGCTGTTAGGCATTTGGACGGGCACATGTCACTCTAATTTCCCGGCAGGAAGAAGAATTAACCAAAGTCTCAGCCACCCACCGGGAACCAGTATAGGACATGATCCAAAATTTTGGACTTGCGTTCAGCTCACAAAAAAACGAGTTGAGAAATGGAGCTCAGGGGCACAGCAATTCACAAACTGGCAGAGTGATAAAGGACAACTATCGTCCAAAAATCTGTTGAGGGAAGTCAACGAGGCGGACTTGAAAGCGAGGCAAAATAGCAGGAAACAGATTTCAAGAGGTACCTTGGAATCGCCTGTAAAGCACAGGAAGAGGGGCACAACTTGGACAATGGTGCACTTGGCCAAAAAGGGCGTATGCGTTTTCTCCTGAATATATTCAGGAGAAAACGCATACGCCCTTTTTGGCCAAGCAAGCAAGCGGGCAATGCAAATCTGCACTACAAAGAAGTATCACTTCCCACCGGTCAAAAGGGACATCCACAAAATGTGTAAAAACCAGAAAGGCAAGACAGGCCCTGGAGAACTGGGAGCCTTGTTATGCTGATGGGCGGGATGTAAATTGCCAACTGCCTCACTGGAGGAGTGCATTGTGTTCCCTAAAACAAGTAAACAACAGAGCTACAGAGCCAAGGCCACTTCCAGTCTAGGGAATATACCTTGGGAAAACTGAAAATCAATAAGAAAGAGCCACCTCCAAATTTAGGGCTGCACTGACTACAAGAACCTCAACTTGGGTACACCTTAAATATCCCAGGAAATATAAAAATGGTTCAAAACATTGTGGTACTTACGTACGATGGAATATCCCTCAGCCATGAAATCAATGTCATAAGACCAGTAGCAGCAAAGTGAGTGGATTCAGGTACGATGATTCTAAGTGAAATAAGTCACACAGAAAAAGAAACTTATCATAAGATATCACTTAGGAAGATCCTGTAAACATGGCTACACGTGAACTGAGTTAGGAAAGAGAACAGAGTCTCACATTTAGAAAACACTCTTATGCCTGCATAAAGGGGAAGGAGAGGTGGGGTGATGCATAAAACCAGAGTTTGATATAAGCACAGGGACCGTTTCAAAAACCAACTTTGGAATAGACAAGACCTACACCTTCCTCAGTGAAAGAGACTCAAAACCCCATATTTCCCACAGAGGAATATATCTGACTAGTAAGAATCTTAAAACCTATGTATTGATATGTCTCCATAAGGGAATCAAGTGTGTCTAGAGTGGCATAAACATGGCAGCGAGAATCAGCTCAAACCCACTATAAAAAGGAACTTCAAAAGCAAAACCAAAAAACAGGGAAATTCTTTACAATTCCTTCCGGGTGTCTGAGGAAACCTGGAAAGACCCTATCTACAATGACAGCTGGATGTGGCATAAGGCTGGACACTTGGGACTGAGAGGATTGGTGAGATTGGGTGAGCAAATGCAGACCCTTTCAAGCAATAATGCATGGCCCCCATTCCATGGGTCCCAACTCTCCAGGTTCAAGGGAATATTACTACAGCTATAACATGTACAGGAAACCTAGAGAATGGACACACTGTGAATACGAAAGGTTTCTAAAACTCAACGAATAGTCCCTCTCCTGGTGCTCCAGTTTGACTTTCCAACTGCCTTACTATCAATCTCCCAACTTGGAGAGACAGGCCCTTTAACCTCCTGGTTTGCACAGGTTCCCAATTTGGCAGAGGATGGAAGGGACGAGGGAGAACCCATGAGAGAGTAGCTGTTAGGCATTTGGACGGGCACATGTCACTCTAATTTCCCGGCAGGAAGAAGAATTAACCAAAGTCTCAGCCACCCACCGGGAACCAGTATAGGACATGATCCAAAATTTTGGACTTGTGTTCAGCTCACAAAAAACGAGTTGAGAAATGGAGCTCAGGGGCACAGCAATTCACAAACTGGCAGAGTGATAAAGGACAACTATCGTCCAAAAATCTGTTGAGGGAAGTCAACGAGGCGGACTTGAAAGTGAGGCAAAATAGCAGGAAACAGATTTCAAGAGGTACCTTGGAATCGCCTGTAAAGCACAGGAAGAGGGGCACAAATTGGACAATGGTGCACTTGGCCAAAAAGGGCGTATGCGTTTTCTCCTGAATATATTCAGGAGAAAACGCATACGCCCTTTTTGGCCAAGCAAGCAAGCGGGCAATGCAAATCTGCACTACAAAGCAGTACCACTTCCCACCGGTCAAAAGGGACATCCACAAAATGTGTAAAAACCAGAAAGGCAAGACAGGCCCTGGAGAACAGGGAGCCTTGTCATGCTGATGGGCGGGATGTCAATTGCCAACTGCCTCACTGGAGGAGTGCATTGTGTTCCCTAAAACAAGTAAACAACAGAGCTACAGAGCCAAGGCCACTTCCAGTCTAGGGAATATACCTTGGGAAAACTGAAAATCAATAAGAAAGAGCCACCTCCAAATTTAGGGCTGCACTGACTACAAGAACCTCAACTTGGGTACACCTTAAATATCCCAGGAAATATAAAAATGGTTCAAAACATTGTGGTACTTACGTACGATGGAATATCCCTCAGCCATGAAATCAATGTCATAAGACCAGTAGCAGCAAAGTGAGTGGATTCAGGTACGATGATTCTAAGTGAAATAAGTCACACAGAAAAAGAAACTTATCATAAGATATCACTTATGAAGATCCTGTAAACATGGCTACACGTGAACTGAGTTAGGAAAGAGAACAGAGTCTCACATTTAGAAAACACTCTTATGCCTGCATAAAGGGGAAGGAGAGGTGGGGTGATGCATAAAACCAGAGTTTGATATAAGCACAGGGACCGTTTCAAAAACCAACTTTGGAATAGACAAGACCTACACCTTCCTCAGTGAAAGAGACTCAAAACCCCATATTTCCAACAGAGGAATATATCTGACTAGTAAGAATCTTAAAACCTATGTATTGATATGTCTCCATAAGGGAATCAAGTGTGTCTAGAGTGGCATAAACATGGCAGCGAGAATCAGCTCAAACCCACTATAAAAAGGTATTTCAAAAGCAAAACCAAAAAACAGGGAAATTCTTTACAATTCCTTCAGGGTGTCTGAGGAAACCTGGAAAGACCCTATCTACAATGACAGCTGGATGTGGCATAAGGCTGGACACTTGGGACTGAGAGGATTGGTGAGATTGGGTGAGCGAATGCAGACCCTTTCAAGCAATAATGCATGGCCCCCATTCCATGGGTCCCAACTCTCCAGGTTCAAGGGAATATTACTACAGCTATAACATGTACAGGAAACCTAGAGAATGGACACACTGTGAATACGAAAGGTTTCTAAAACTCAACGAATAGTCCCTCTCCTGGTGCTCCAGTTTGACTTTCCAACTGCCTTACTATCAATCTCCCAACTTGGAGAGACAGGCCCTTTAACCTCCTGGTTTGCACAGGTTCCCAATTTGCCAGAGGATGGAAGGGACGAGGGAGAACCCATGAGAGAGTAGCTGTTAGGCATTTGGACGGGCACATGTCACTCTAATTTCCCGGCAGGAAGAAGAATTAACCAAAGTCTCAGCCACCCACCGGGAACCAGTATAGGACATGATCCAAAATTTTGGACTTGTGTTCAGCTCACAAAAAACGAGTTGAGAAATGGAGCTCAGGGGCACAGCAATTCACAAACTGGCAGAGTGATAAAGGACAACTATCGTCCAAAAATCTGTTGAGGGAAGTCAGCGAGGCGGACTTGAAAGCGAGGCAAAATAGCAGGAAACAGATTTCAAGAGGTACCTTGGAATCGCCTGTAAAGCACAGGAAGAGGGGCACAACTTGGAGATTGGTGCACTTGGCCAAAAAGGGCGTATGCGTTTTCTCCTGAATATATTCAGGAGAAAACGCATACGCCCTTTTTGGCCAAGCAAGCAAGCGGGCAATGCAAATCTGCACTACAAAGAAGTATCACTTCCCACCGGTCAAAAGGGACATCCACAAAATGTGTAAAAACCAGAAAGGCAAGACAGGCCCTGGAGAACTGGGAGCCTTGTTATGCTGATGGGCGGGATGTAAATTGCCAACTGCCTCAATGGAGGAGTGCATTGTGTTCCCTAAAACAAGTAAACAACAGAGCTACAGAGCCAAGGCCACTTCCAGTCTAGGGAATATACCTTGGGAAAACTGAAAATCAATAAGAAAGAGCCACCTCCAAATTTAGGGCTGCACTGGCTACAAGAACCTCAACTTGGGTACACCTTAAATATCCCAGGAAATATAAAAATGGTTCAAAACATTGTGGTACTTACGTACGATGGAATATCCCTCAGCCATGAAATCAATGTCATAAGACCAGTAGCAGCAAAGTGAGTGGATTCAGGTACGATGATTCTAAGTGAAATAAGTCACACAGAAAAAGAAACTTATCATAAGATATCACTTATGAAGATCCTGTAAACATGGCTACACGTGAACTGAGTTAGGAAAGAGAACAGAGTCTCACATTTAGAAAACACTCTTATGCCTGCATAAAGGGGAAGGAGAGGTGGGGTGATGCATAAAACCAGAGTTTGATATAAGCACAGGGACCGTTTCAAAAACCAACTTTGGAATTGACAAGACCGACACCTTCCTCCGTGAAAGAGACTCAAAACCCCATATTTCCCACAGAGGAATATATCTGACTAGTAAGAATCTTAAAACCTATGTATTGATATGTCTCCATAAGGGAATCAAGTGTGTCTAGAGTGGCATAAACATGGCAGCGAGAATCAGCTCAAACCCACTATAAAAAGGAATTTCAAAAGCAAAACCAAAAAACAGGGAAATTCTTTACAATTCCTTCAGGGTGTCTGAGGAAACCTGGAAAGACCCTATCTACAATGACAGCTGGATGTGGCATAAGGCTGGACACTTGGGACTGAGAGGATTGGTGAGATTGGGTGAGCAAATGCAGACCCTTTCAAGCAATAATGCATGGCCCCCATTCCATGGGTCCCAACTCTCCAGGTTCAAGGGAATATTACTACAGCTATAACATGTACAGGAAACCTAGAGAATGGACACACTGTGAATACGAAAGGTTTCTAAAACTCAACGAATAGTCCCTCTCCTGGTGCTCCAGTTTGACTTTCCAACTGCCTTACTATCAATCTCCCAACTTGGAGAGACAGGCCCTTTAACCTCCTGGTTTGCACAGGTTCCCAATTTGGCAGAGGATGGAAGGGACGAGGGAGAACCCATGAGAGAGTAGCTGTTAGGCATTTGGATGGGCACATGTCACTCTAATTTCCCGGCAGGAAGAAGAATAAACCAAAGTCTCAGCCACCCACCTGGAACCAGTATAGGACATGATCCAAAATTTTGGACTTGCGTTCAGCTCACAAAAAACGAGTTGAGAAATGGAGCTCAGGGGCACAGCAATTCACAAACTGGCAGAGTGATAAAGGACAACTATCGTCCAAAAGTCTGTTGAGGGAAGTCAACGAGGCGGACTTGAAAGTGAGGCAAAATAGCAGGAAACAGATTTCAAGAGGTACGTTGGAATCGCCTGTAAAGCACAGGAAGAGGGGCACAACTTGGACAATGGTGCACTTGGCCAAAAAGGGCGTATGCGTTTTCTCCTGAATATATTCAGGAGAAAACGCATACGCCCTTTTTGGCCAAGCAAGCAAGCGGGCAATGCAAATCTGCACTACAAAGCAGTATCACTTCCCACCGGTCAAAAGGGACATCCACAAAATGTGTAAAAACCAGAAAGGCCAGACAGGCCCTGGAGAACTGGGAGCCTTGTTATGCTGATGGGCGGGATGTAAATTGCCAACTGCCTCACTGGAGGAGTGCATTGTGTTCCCTAAAACAAGTAAACAACAGAGCTACAGAGCCAAGGCCACTTCCAGTCTAGGGAATATACCTTGGGAAAACTGAAAATCAATAAGAAAGAGCCACCTCCAAATTTAGGGCTGCACTGACTACAAGAACCTCAACTTGGGTACACCTTAAATATCCCAGGAAATATAAAAATGGTTCAAAACATTGTGGTACTTACGTACGATGGAATATCCCTCAGCGATGAAATCAATGTCATAAGACCAGTAGCAGCAAAGTGAGTGGATTCAGGTACGATGATTCTAAGTGAAATAAGTCACACAGAAAAAGAAACTTATCATAAGATATCACTTAGGAAGATCCTGTAAACATGGCTACACGTGAACTGAGTTAGGAAAGAGAACAGAGTCTCACATTTAGAAAACACTCTTATGCCTGCATAAAGGGGAAGGAGAGGTGGGGTGATGCATAAAACCAGAGTTTGATATAAGCACAGGGACCGTTTCAAAAACCAACTTTGGAATAGACAAGACCTACACCTTCCTCAGTGAAAGAGACTCAAAACCCCATATTTCCCACAGAGGAATATATCTGACTAGTAAGAATCTTAAAACCTATGTATTGATATGTCTCCATAAGGGAATCAAGTGTGTCTAGAGTGGCATAAACATGGCAGCGAGAATCAGCTCAAACCCACTATAAAAAGGAACTTCAAAAGCAAAACCAAAAAACAGGGAAATTCTTTACAATTCCTTCAGGGTGTCTGAGGAAACCTGGAAAGACCCTATCTACAATGACAGCTGGATGTGGCATAAGGCTGGACACTTGGGACTGAGAGGATTGGTGAGATTGGGTGAGCAAATGCAGACCCTTTCAAGCAATAATGCATGGCCCCCATTCCATGGGTCCCAACTCTCCAGGTTCAAGGGAATATTACTACAGCTATAACATGTACAGGAAACCTAGAGAATGGACACACTGTGAATACGAAAGGTTTCTAAAACTCAACGAATAGTCCCTCTACTGGTGCTCCAGTTTGACTTTCCAACTGCCTTACTATCAATCTCCCAACTTGGAGAGACAGGCCCTTTAACCTCCTGGTTTGCACAGGTTCCCAATTTGGCAGAGGATGGAAGGGACGAGGGAGAACCCATGAGAGAGTAGCTGTTAGGCATTTGGACGGGCACATGTCACTCTAATTTCCCGGCAGGAAGAAGAATTAACCAAAGTCTCAGCCACCCACCGGGAACCAGTATAGGACATGATCCAAAATTTTGGACTTGTGTTCAGCTCACAAAAAACGAGTTGAGAAATGGAGCTCAGGGGCACAGCAATTCACAAACTGGCAGAGTGATAAAGGACAACTATCGTCCAAAAATCTGTTGAGGGAAGTCAACGAGGCGGACTTGAAAGTGAGGCAAAATAGCAGGAAACAGATTTCAAGAGGTACCTTGGAATCGCCTGTAAAGCACAGGAAGAGGGGCACAACTTGGACAATGGTGCACTTGGCCAAAAAGGGCGTATGCGTTTTCTCCTGAATATATTCAGGAGAAAACGCATACGCCCTTTTTGGCCAAGCAAGCAAGCGGGCAATGCAAATCTGCACTACAAAGCAGTACCACTTCCCACCGGTCAAAAGGGACATCCACAAAATGTGTAAAAACCAGAAAGGCAAGACAGGCCCTGGAGAACAGGGAGCCTTGTCATGCTGATGGGCGGGATGTCAATTGCCAACTGCCTCACTGGAGGAGTGCATTGTGTTCCCTAAAACAAGTAAACAACAGAGCTACAGAGCCAAGGCCACTTCCAGTCTAGGGAATATACCTTGGGAAAACTGAAAATCAATAAGAAAGAGCCACCTCCAAATTTAGGGCTGCACTGACTACAAGAACCTCAACTTGGGTACACCTTAAATATCCCAGGAAATATAAAAATGGTTCAAAACATTGTGGTACTTACGTACGATGGAATATCCCTCAGCCATGAAATCAATGTCATAAGACCAGTAGCAGCAAAGTGAGTGGATTCAGGTACGATGATTCTAAGTGAAATAAGTCACACAGAAAAAGAAACTTATCATAAGATATCACTTAGGAAGATCCTGTAAACATGGCTACACGTGAACTGAGTTAGGAAAGAGAACAGAGTCTCACATTTAGAAAACACTCTTATGCCTGCATAAAGGGGAAGGAGAGGTGGGGTGATGCATAAAACCAGAGTTTGATATAAGCACAGGGACCGTTTCAAAAACCAACTTTGGAATAGACAAGACCTACACCTTCCTCAGTGAAAGAGACTCAAAACCCCATATTTCCCACAGAGGAATATATCTGACTAGTAAGAATCTTAAAACCTATGTATTGATATGTCTCCATAAGGGAATCAAGTGTGTCTAGAGTGGCATAAACATGGCAGCGAGAATCAGCTCAAACCCACTATAAAAAGGAACTTCAAAAGCAAAACCAAAAAACAGGGAAATTCTTTACAATTCCTTCAGGGTGTCTGAGGAAACCTGGAAAGACCCTATCTACAATGACAGCTGGATGTGGCATAAGGCTGGACACTTGGGACTGAGAGGATTGGTGAGATTGGGTGAGCAAATGCAGACCCTTTCAAGCAATAATGCATGGCCCCCATTCCATGGGTCCCAACTCTCCAGGTTCAAGGGAATATTACTACAGCTATAACATGTACAGGAAACCTAGAGAATGGACACACTGTGAATACGAAAGGTTTCTAAAACTCAACGAATAGTCCCTCTACTGGTGCTCCAGTTTGACTTTCCAACTGCCTTACTATCAATCTCCCAACTTGGAGAGACAGGCCCTTTAACCTCCTGGTTTGCACAGGTTCCCAATTTGGCAGAGGATGGAAGGGACGAGGGAGAACCCATGAGAGAGTAGCTGTTAGGCATTTGGACGGGCACATGTCACTCTAATTTCCCGGCAGGAAGAAGAATTAACCAAAGTCTCAGCCACCCACCGGGAACCAGTATAGGACATGATCCAAAATTTTGGACTTGTGTTCAGCTCACAAAAAACGAGTTGAGAAATGGAGCTCAGGGGCACAGCAATTCACAAACTGGCAGAGTGATAAAGGACAACTATCGTCCAAAAATCTGTTGAGGGAAGTCAACGAGGCGGACTTGAAAGTGAGGCAAAATAGCAGGAAACAGATTTCAAGAGGTACCTTGGAATCGCCTGTAAAGCACAGGAAGAGGGGCACAACTTGGACAATGGTGCACTTGGCCAAAAAGGGCGTATGCGTTTTCTCCTGAATATATTCAGGAGAAAACGCATACGCCCTTTTTGGCCAAGCAAGCAAGCGGGCAATGCAAATCTGCACTACAAAGCAGTACCACTTCCCACCGGTCAAAAGGGACATCCACAAAATGTGTAAAAACCAGAAAGGCAAGACAGGCCCTGGAGAACAGGGAGCCTTGTCATGCTGATGGGCGGGATGTCAATTGCCAACTGCCTCACTGGAGGAGTGCATTGTGTTCCCTAAAACAAGTAAACAACAGAGCTACAGAGCCAAGGCCACTTCCAGTCTAGGGAATATACCTTGGGAAAACTGAAAATCAATAAGAAAGAGCCACCTCCAAATTTAGGGCTGCACTGACTACAAGAACCTCAACTTGGGTACACCTTAAATATCCCAGGAAATATAAAAATGGTTCAAAACATTGTGGTACTTACGTACGATGGAATATCCCTCAGCCATGAAATCAATGTCATAAGACCAGTAGCAGCAAAGTGAGTGGATTCAGGTACGATGATTCTAAGTGAAATAAGTCACACAGAAAAAGAAACTTATCATAAGATATCACTTAGGAAGATCCTGTAAACATGGCTA
The DNA here is from genome assembly GCF_025265405.1 of Mesoplodon densirostris. Classification (NCBI taxonomy): domain Eukaryota; kingdom Metazoa; phylum Chordata; class Mammalia; order Artiodactyla; family Ziphiidae; genus Mesoplodon; species Mesoplodon densirostris. Next base: position 2,003,048 of record NW_026778202.1, on the reverse strand, counting down.
CACGTGAACTGAGTTAGGAAAGAGAACAGAGTCTCACATTTAGAAAACACTCTTATGCCTGCATAAAGGGGAAGGAGAGGTGGGGTGATGCATAAAACCAGAGTTTGATATAAGCACAGGGACCGTTTCAAAAACCAACTTTGGAATAGACAAGACCTACACCTTCCTCAGTGAAAGAGACTCAAAACCCCATATTTCCCACAGAGGAATATATCTGACTAGTAAGAATCTTAAAACCTATGTATTGATATGTCTCCATAAGGGAATCAAGTGTGTCTAGAGTGGCATAAACATGGCAGCGAGAATCAGCTCAAACCCACTATAAAAAGGAACTTCAAAAGCAAAACCAAAAAACAGGGAAATTCTTTACAATTCCTTCAGGGTGTCTGAGGAAACCTGGAAAGACCCTATCTACAATGACAGCTGGATGTGGCATAAGGCTGGACACTTGGGACTGAGAGGATTGGTGAGATTGGGTGAGCAAATGCAGACCCTTTCAAGCAATAATGCATGGCCCCCATTCCATGGGTCCCAACTCTCCAGGTTCAAGGGAATATTACTACAGCTATAACATGTACAGGAAACCTAGAGAATGGACACACTGTGAATACGAAAGGTTTCTAAAACTCAACGAATAGTCCCTCTACTGGTGCTCCAGTTTGACTTTCCAACTGCCTTACTATCAATCTCCCAACTTGGAGAGACAGGCCCTTTAACCTCCTGGTTTGCACAGGTTCCCAATTTGGCAGAGGATGGAAGGGACGAGGGAGAACCCATGAGAGAGTAGCTGTTAGGCATTTGGACGGGCACATGTCACTCTAATTTCCCGGCAGGAAGAAGAATTAACCAAAGTCTCAGCCACCCACCGGGAACCAGTATAGGACATGATCCAAAATTTTGGACTTGTGTTCAGCTCACAAAAAACGAGTTGAGAAATGGAGCTCAGGGGCACAGCAATTCACAAACTGGCAGAGTGATAAAGGACAACTATCGTCCAAAAATCTGTTGAGGGAAGTCAACGAGGCGGACTTGAAAGTGAGGCAAAATAGCAGGAAACAGATTTCAAGAGGTACCTTGGAATCGCCTGTAAAGCACAGGAAGAGGGGCACAACTTGGACAATGGTGCACTTGGCCAAAAAGGGCGTATGCGTTTTCTCCTGAATATATTCAGGAGAAAACGCATACGCCCTTTTTGGCCAAGCAAGCAAGCGGGCAATGCAAATCTGCACTACAAAGCAGTACCACTTCCCACCGGTCAAAAGGGACATCCACAAAATGTGTAAAAACCAGAAAGGCAAGACAGGCCCTGGAGAACAGGGAGCCTTGTCATGCTGATGGGCGGGATGTCAATTGCCAACTGCCTCACTGGAGGAGTGCATTGTGTTCCCTAAAACAAGTAAACAACAGAGCTACAGAGCCAAGGCCACTTCCAGTCTAGGGAATATACCTTGGGAAAACTGAAAATCAATAAGAAAGAGCCACCTCCAAATTTAGGGCTGCACTGACTACAAGAACCTCAACTTGGGTACACCTTAAATATCCCAGGAAATATAAAAATGGTTCAAAACATTGTGGTACTTACGTACGATGGAATATCCCTCAGCCATGAAATCAATGTCATAAGACCAGTAGCAGCAAAGTGAGTGGATTCAGGTACGATGATTCTAAGTGAAATAAGTCACACAGAAAAAGAAACTTATCATAAGATATCACTTATGAAGATCCTGTAAACATGGCTACACGTGAACTGAGTTAGGAAAGAGAACAGAGTCTCACATTTAGAAAACACTCTTATGCCTGCATAAAGGGGAAGGAGAGGTGGGGTGATGCATAAAACCAGAGTTTGATATAAGCACAGGGACCGTTTCAAAAACCAACTTTGGAATAGACAAGACCTACACCTTCCTCAGTGAAAGAGACTCAAAACCCCATATTTCCAACAGAGGAATATATCTGACTAGTAAGAATCTTAAAACCTATGTATTGATATGTCTCCATAAGGGAATCAAGTGTGTCTAGAGTGGCATAAACATGGCAGCGAGAATCAGCTCAAACCCACTATAAAAAGGTATTTCAAAAGCAAAACCAAAAAACAGGGAAATTCTTTACAATTCCTTCAGGGTGTCTGAGGAAACCTGGAAAGACCCTATCTACAATGACAGCTGGATGTGGCATAAGGCTGGACACTTGGGACTGAGAGGATTGGTGAGATTGGGTGAGCGAATGCAGACCCTTTCAAGTAATAATGCATGGCCCCCATTCCATGGTTCCCAACTCTCCAGGTTCAAGGGAATATTACTACAGCTATAACATGTACAGGAAACCTAGAGAATGGACACACTGTGAATACGAAAGGTTTCTAAAACTCAACGAATAGTCCCTCTCCTGGTGCTCCAGTTTGACTTTCCAACTGCCTTACTATCAATCTCCCAACTTGGAGAGACAGGCCCTTTAACCTCCTGGTTTGCACACGTTCCCAATTTGCCAGAGGATGGAAGGGACGAGGGAGAACCCATGAGAGAGTAGCTGTTAGGCATTTGGACGGGCACATGTCACTCTAATTTCCCGGCAGGAAGAAGAATTAACCAAAGTCTCAGCCACCCACCGGGAACCAGTATAGGACATGATCCAAAATTTTGGACTTGTGTTCAGCTCACAAAAAACGAGTTGAGAAATGGAGCTCAGGGGCACAGCAATTCACAAACTGGCAGAGTGATAAAGGACAACTATCGTCCAAAAATCTGTTGAGGGAAGTCAGCGAGGCGGACTTGAAAGCGAGGCAAAATAGCAGGAAACAGATTTCAAGAGGTACCTTGGAATCGCCTGTAAAGCACAGGAAGAGGGGCACAACTTGGAGATTGGTGCACTTGGCCAAAAAGGGCGTATGCGTTTTCTCCTGAATATATTCAGGAGAAAACGCATACGCCCTTCTTGGCCTAGCAAGCAAGCGGGCAATGCAAATCTGCACTACAAAGAAGTATCACTTCCCACCGGTCAAAAGGGACATCCACAAAATGTGTAAAAACCAGAAAGGCAAGACAGGCCCTGGAGAACTGGGAGCCTTGTTATGCTGATGGGCGGGATGTAAATTGCCAACTGCCTCAATGGAGGAGTGCATTGTGTTCCCTAAAACAAGTAAACAACAGAGCTACAGAGCCAAGGCCACTTCCAGTCTAGGGAATATACCTTGGGAAAACTGAAAATCAATAAGAAAGAGCCACCTCCAAATTTAGGGCTGCACTGGCTACAAGAACCTCAACTTGGGTACACCTTAAATATCCCAGGAAATATAAAAATGGTTCAAAACATTGTGGTACTTACGTACGATGGAATATCCCTCAGCCATGAAATCAATGTCATAAGACCAGTAGCAGCAAAGTGAGTGGATTCAGGTACGATGATTCTAAGTGAAATAAGTCACACAGAAAAAGAAACTTATCATAAGATATCACTTATGAAGATCCTGTAAACATGGCTACACGTGAACTGAGTTAGGAAAGAGAACAGAGTCTCACATTTAGAAAACACTCTTATGCCTGCATAAAGGGGAAGGAGAGGTGGGGTGATGCATAAAACCAGAGTTTGATATAAGCACAGGGACCGTTTCAAAAACCAACTTTGGAATTGACAAAACCGACACCTTCCTCCGTGAAAGAGACTCAAAACCCCATATTTCCCACAGAGGAATATATCTGACTAGTAAGAATCTTAAAACCTATGTATTGATATGTCTCCATAAGGGAATCAAGTGTGTCTAGAGTGGCATAAACATGGCAGCGAGAATCAGCTCAAACCCACTATAAAAAGGAATTTCAAAAGCAAAACCAAAAAACAGGGAAATTCTTTACAATTCCTTCAGGGTGTCTGAGGAAACCTGGAAAGACCCTATCTACAATGACAGCTGGATGTGGCATAAGGCTGGACACTTGGGACTGAGAGGATTGGTGAGATTGGGTGAGCAAATGCAGACCCTTTCAAGCAATAATGCATGGCCCCCATTCCATGGGTCCCAACTCTCCAGGTTCAAGGGAATATTACTACAGCTATAACATGTACAGGAAACCTAGAGAATGGACACACTGTGAATACGAAAGGTTTCTAAAACTCAACGAATAGTCCCTCTCCTGGTGCTCCAGTTTGACTTTCCAACTGCCTTACTATCAATCTCCCAACTTGGAGAGACAGGCCCTTTAACCTCCTGGTTTGCACAGGTTCCCAATTTGGCAGAGGATGGAAGGGACGAGGGAGAACCCATGAGAGAGTAGCTGTTAGGCATTTGGATGGGCACATGTCACTCTAATTTCCCGGCAGGAAGAAGAATAAACCAAAGTCTCAGCCACCCACCTGGAACCAGTATAGGACATGATCCAAAATTTTGGACTTGCGTTCAGCTCACAAAAAACGAGTTGAGAAATGGAGCTCAGGGGCACAGCAATTCACAAACTGGCAGAGTGATAAAGGACAACTATCGTCCAAAAGTCTGTTGAGGGAAGTCAACGAGGCGGACTTGAAAGTGAGGCAAAATAGCAGGAAACAGATTTCAAGAGGTACGTTGGAATCGCCTGTAAAGCACAGGAAGAGGGGCACAACTTGGACAATGGTGCACTTGGCCAAAAAGGGCGTATGCGTTTTCTCCTGAATATATTCAGGAGAAAACGCATACGCCCTTTTTGGCCAAGCAAGCAAGCGGGCAATGCAAATCTGCACTACAAAGCAGTATCACTTCCCACCGGTCAAAAGGGACATCCACAAAATGTGTAAAAACCAGAAAGGCCAGACAGGCCCTGGAGAACTGGGAGCCTTGTTATGCTGATGGGCGGGATGTAAATTGCCAACTGCCTCACTGGAGGAGTGCATTGTGTTCCCTAAAACAAGTAAACAACAGAGCTACAGAGCCAAGGCCACTTCCAGTCTAGGGAATATACCTTGGGAAAACTGAAAATCAATAAGAAAGAGCCACCTCCAAATTTAGGGCTGCACTGACTACAAGAACCTCAACTTGGGTACACCTTAAATATCCCAGGAAATATAAAAATGGTTCAAAACATTGTGGTACTTACGTACGATGGAATATCCCTCAGCGATGAAATCAATGTCATAAGACCAGTAGCAGCAAAGTGAGTGGATTCAGGTACGATGATTCTAAGTGAAATAAGTCACACAGAAAAAGAAACTTATCATAAGATATCACTTAGGAAGATCCTGTAAACATGGCTACACGTGAACTGAGTTAGGAAAGAGAACAGAGTCTCACATTTAGAAAACACTCTTATGCCTGCATAAAGGGGAAGGAGAGGTGGGGTGATGCATAAAACCAGAGTTTGATATAAGCACAGGGACCGTTTCAAAAACCAACTTTGGAATAGACAAGACCTACACCTTCCTCAGTGAAAGAGACTCAAAACCCCATATTTCCCACAGAGGAATATATCTGACTAGTAAGAATCTTAAAACCTATGTATTGATATGTCTCCATAAGGGAATCAAGTGTGTCTAGAGTGGCATAAACATGGCAGCGAGAATCAGCTCAAACCCACTATAAAAAGGAACTTCAAAAGCAAAACCAAAAAACAGGGAAATTCTTTACAATTCCTTCAGGGTGTCTGAGGAAACCTGGAAAGACCCTATCTACAATGACAGCTGGATGTGGCATAAGGCTGGACACTTGGGACTGAGAGGATTGGTGAGATTGGGTGAGCAAATGCAGACCCTTTCAAGCAATAATGCATGGCCCCCATTCCATGGGTCCCAACTCTCCAGGTTCAAGGGAATATTACTACAGCTATAACATGTACAGGAAACCTAGAGAATGGACACACTGTGAATACGAAAGGTTTCTAAAACTCAACGAATAGTCCCTCTACTGGTGCTCCAGTTTGACTTTCCAACTGCCTTACTATCAATCTCCCAACTTGGAGAGACAGGCCCTTTAACCTCCTGGTTTGCACAGGTTCCCAATTTGGCAGAGGATGGAAGGGACGAGGGAGAACCCATGAGAGAGTAGCTGTTAGGCATTTGGACGGGCACATGTCACTCTAATTTCCCGGCAGGAAGAAGAATTAACCAAAGTCTCAGCCACCCACCGGGAACCAGTATAGGACATGATCCAAAATTTTGGACTTGTGTTCAGCTCACAAAAAACGAGTTGAGAAATGGAGCTCAGGGGCACAGCAATTCACAAACTGGCAGAGTGATAAAGGACAACTATCGTCCAAAAATCTGTTGAGGGAAGTCAACGAGGCGGACTTGAAAGTGAGGCAAAATAGCAGGAAACAGATTTCAAGAGGTACCTTGGAATCGCCTGTAAAGCACAGGAAGAGGGGCACAACTTGGACAATGGTGCACTTGGCCAAAAAGGGCGTATGCGTTTTCTCCTGAATATATTCAGGAGAAAACGCATACGCCCTTTTTGGCCAAGCAAGCAAGCGGGCAATGCAAATCTGCACTACAAAGCAGTACCACTTCCCACCGGTCAAAAGGGACATCCACAAAATGTGTAAAAACCAGAAAGGCAAGACAGGCCCTGGAGAACAGGGAGCCTTGTCATGCTGATGGGCGGGATGTCAATTGCCAACTGCCTCACTGGAGGAGTGCATTGTGTTCCCTAAAACAAGTAAACAACAGAGCTACAGAGCCAAGGCCACTTCCAGTCTAGGGAATATACCTTGGGAAAACTGAAAATCAATAAGAAAGAGCCACCTCCAAATTTAGGGCTGCACTGACTACAAGAACCTCAACTTGGGTACACCTTAAATATCCCAGGAAATATAAAAATGGTTCAAAACATTGTGGTACTTACGTACGATGGAATATCCCTCAGCCATGAAATCAATGTCATAAGACCAGTAGCAGCAAAGTGAGTGGATTCAGGTACGATGATTCTAAGTGAAATAAGTCACACAGAAAAAGAAACTTATCATAAGATATCACTTAGGAAGATCCTGTAAACATGGCTACACGTGAACTGAGTTAGGAAAGAGAACAGAGTCTCACATTTAGAAAACACTCTTATGCCTGCATAAAGGGGAAGGAGAGGTGGGGTGATGCATAAAACCAGAGTTTGATATAAGCACAGGGACCGTTTCAAAAACCAACTTTGGAATAGACAAGACCTACACCTTCCTCAGTGAAAGAGACTCAAAACCCCATATTTCCCACAGAGGAATATATCTGACTAGTAAGAATCTTAAAACCTATGTATTGATATGTCTCCATAAGGGAATCAAGTGTGTCTAGAGTGGCATAAACATGGCAGCGAGAATCAGCTCAAACCCACTATAAAAAGGAACTTCAAAAGCAAAACCAAAAAACAGGGAAATTCTTTACAATTCCTTCAGGGTGTCTGAGGAAACCTGGAAAGACCCTATCTACAATGACAGCTGGATGTGGCATAAGGCTGGACACTTGGGACTGAGAGGATTGGTGAGATTGGGTGAGCAAATGCAGACCCTTTCAAGCAATAATGCATGGCCCCCATTCCATGGGTCCCAACTCTCCAGGTTCAAGGGAATATTACTACAGCTATAACATGTACAGGAAACCTAGAGAATGGACACACTGTGAATACGAAAGGTTTCTAAAACTCAACGAATAGTCCCTCTACTGGTGCTCCAGTTTGACTTTCCAACTGCCTTACTATCAATCTCCCAACTTGGAGAGACAGGCCCTTTAACCTCCTGGTTTGCACAGGTTCCCAATTTGGCAGAGGATGGAAGGGACGAGGGAGAACCCATGAGAGAGTAGCTGTTAGGCATTTGGACGGGCACATGTCACTCTAATTTCCCGGCAGGAAGAAGAATTAACCAAAGTCTCAGCCACCCACCGGGAACCAGTATAGGACATGATCCAAAATTTTGGACTTGTGTTCAGCTCACAAAAAACGAGTTGAGAAATGGAGCTCAGGGGCACAGCAATTCACAAACTGGCAGAGTGATAAAGGACAACTATCGTCCAAAAATCTGTTGAGGGAAGTCAACGAGGCGGACTTGAAAGTGAGGCAAAATAGCAGGAAACAGATTTCAAGAGGTACCTTGGAATCGCCTGTAAAGCACAGGAAGAGGGGCACAACTTGGACAATGGTGCACTTGGCCAAAAAGGGCGTATGCGTTTTCTCCTGAATATATTCAGGAGAAAACGCATACGCCCTTTTTGGCCAAGCAAGCAAGCGGGCAATGCAAATCTGCACTACAAAGCAGTACCACTTCCCACCGGTCAAAAGGGACATCCACAAAATGTGTAAAAACCAGAAAGGCAAGACAGGCCCTGGAGAACAGGGAGCCTTGTCATGCTGATGGGCGGGATGTCAATTGCCAACTGCCTCACTGGAGGAGTGCATTGTGTTCCCTAAAACAAGTAAACAACAGAGCTACAGAGCCAAGGCCACTTCCAGTCTAGGGAATATACCTTGGGAAAACTGAAAATCAATAAGAAAGAGCCACCTCCAAATTTAGGGCTGCACTGACTACAAGAACCTCAACTTGGGTACACCTTAAATATCCCAGGAAATATAAAAATGGTTCAAAACATTGTGGTACTTACGTACGATGGAATATCCCTCAGCGATGAAATCAATGTCATAAGACCAGTAGCAGCAAAGTGAGTGGATTCAGGTACGATGATTCTAAGTGAAATAAGTCACACAGAAAAAGAAACTTATCATAAGATATCACTTAGGAAGATCCTGTAAACATGGCTACACGTGAACTGAGTTAGGAAAGAGAACAGAGTCTCACATTTAGAAAACACTCTTATGCCTGCATAAAGGGGAAGGAGAGGTGGGGTGATGCATAAAACCAGAGTTTGATATAAGCACAGGGACCGTTTCAAAAACCAACTTTGGAATAGACAAGACCTACACCTTCCTCAGTGAAAGAGACTCAAAACCCCATATTTCCCACAGAGGAATATATCTGACTAGTAAGAATCTTAAAACCTATGTATTGATATGTCTCCATAAGGGAATCAAGTGTGTCTAGAGTGGCATAAACATGGCAGCGAGAATCAGCTCAAACCCACTATAAAAAGGAACTTCAAAAGCAAAACCAAAAAACAGGGAAATTCTTTACAATTCCTTCAGGGTGTCTGAGGAAACCTGGAAAGACCCTATCTACAATGACAGCTGGATGTGGCATAAGGCTGGACACTTGGGACTGAGAGGATTGGTGAGATTGGGTGAGCAAATGCAGACCCTTTCAAGCAATAATGCATGGCCCCCATTCCATGGGTCCCAACTCTCCAGGTTCAAGGGAATATTACTACAGCTATAACATGTACAGGAAACCTAGAGAATGGACACACTGTGAATACGAAAGGTTTCTAAAACTCAACGAATAGTCCCTCTACTGGTGCTCCAGTTTGACTTTCCAACTGCCTTACTATCAATCTCCCAACTTGGAGAGACAGGCCCTTTAACCTCCTGGTTTGCACAGGTTCCCAATTTGGCAGAGGATGGAAGGGACGAGGGAGAACCCATGAGAGAGTAGCTGTTAGGCATTTGGACGGGCACATGTCACTCTAATTTCCCGGCAGGAAGAAGAATTAACCAAAGTCTCAGCCACCCACCGGGAACCAGTATAGGACATGATCCAAAATTTTGGACTTGTGTTCAGCTCACAAAAAACGAGTTGAGAAATGGAGCTCAGGGGCACAGCAATTCACAAACTGGCAGAGTGATAAAGGACAACTATCGTCCAAAAATCTGTTGAGGGAAGTCAACGAGGCGGACTTGAAAGTGAGGCAAAATAGCAGGAAACAGATTTCAAGAGGTACCTTGGAATCGCCTGTAAAGCACAGGAAGAGGGGCACAACTTGGACAATGGTGCACTTGGCCAAAAAGGGCGTATGCGTTTTCTCCTGAATATATTCAGGAGAAAACGCATACGCCCTTTTTGGCCAAGCAAGCAAGCGGGCAATGCAAATCTGCACTACAAAGCAGTACCACTTCCCACCGGTCAAAAGGGACATCCACAAAATGTGTAAAAACCAGAAAGGCAAGACAGGCCCTGGAGAACAGGGAGCCTTGTCATGCTGATGGGCGGGATGTCAATTGCCAACTGCCTCACTGGAGGAGTGCATTGTGTTCCCTAAAACAAGTAAACAACAGAGCTACAGAGCCAAGGCCACTTCCAGTCTAGGGAATATACCTTGGGAAAACTGAAAATCAATAAGAAAGAGCCACCTCCAAATTTAGGGCTGCACTGACTACAAGAACCTCAACTTGGGTACACCTTAAATATCCCAGGAAATATAAAAATGGTTCAAAACATTGTGGTACTTACGTACGATGGAATATCCCTCAGCCATGAAATCAATGTCATAAGACCAGTAGCAGCAAAGTGAGTGGATTCAGGTACGATGATTCTAAGTGAAATAAGTCACACAGAAAAAGAAACTTATCATAAGATATCACTTATGAAGATCCTGTAAACATGGCTACACGTGAACTGAGTTAGGAAAGAGAACAGAGTCTCACATTTAGAAAACACTCTTATGCCTGCATAAAGGGGAAGGAGAGGTGGGGTGATGCATAAAACCAGAGTTTGATATAAGCACAGGGACCGTTTCAAAAACCAACTTTGGAATAGACAAGACCTACACCTTCCTCAGTGAAAGAGACTCAAAACCCCATATTTCCAACAGAGGAATATATCTGACTAGTAAGAATCTTAAAACCTATGTATTGATATGTCTCCATAAGGGAATCAAGTGTGTCTAGAGTGGCATAAACATGGCAGCGAGAATCAGCTCAAACCCACTATAAAAAGGTATTTCAAAAGCAAAACCAAAAAACAGGGAAATTCTTTACAATTCCTTCAGGGTGTCTGAGGAAACCTGGAAAGACCCTATCTACAATGACAGCTGGATGTGGCATAAGGCTGGACACTTGGGACTGAGAGGATTGGTGAGATTGGGTGAGCGAATGCAGACCCTTTCAAGTAATAATGCATGGCCCCCATTCCATGGTTCCCAACTCTCCAGGTTCAAGGGAATATTACTACAGCTATAACATGTACAGGAAACCTAGAGAATGGACACACTGTGAATACGAAAGGTTTCTAAAACTCAACGAATAGTCCCTCTCCTGGTGCTCCAGTTTGACTTTCCAACTGCCTTACTATCAATCTCCCAACTTGGAGAGACAGGCCCTTTAACCTCCTGGTTTGCACACGTTCCCAATTTGCCAGAGGATGGAAGGGACGAGGGAGAACCCATGAGAGAGTAGCTGTTAGGCATTTGGACGGGCACATGTCACTCTAATTTCCCGGCAGGAAGAAGAATTAACCAAAGTCTCAGCCACCCACCGGGAACCAGTATAGGACATGATCCAAAATTTTGGACTTGTGTTCAGCTCACAAAAAACGAGTTGAGAAATGGAGCTCAGGGGCACAGCAATTCACAAACTGGCAGAGTGATAAAGGACAACTATCGTCCAAAAATCTGTTGAGGGAAGTCAGCGAGGCGGACTTGAAAGCGAGGCAAAATAGCAGGAAACAGATTTCAAGAGGTACCTTGGAATCGCCTGTAAAGCACAGGAAGAGGGTCACAACTTGGAGATTGGTGCACTTGGCCAAAAAGGGCGTATGCGTTTTCTCCTGAATATATTCAGGAGAAAACGCATACGCCCTTCTTGGCCTAGCAAGCAAGCGGGCAATGCAAATCTGCACTACAAAGAAGTATCACTTCCCACCGGTCAAAAGGGACATCCACAAAATGTGTAAAAACCAGAAAGGCAAGACAGGCCCTGGAGAACTGGGAGCCTTGTTATGCTGATGGGCGGGATGTAAATTGCCAACTGCCTCAATGGAGGAGTGCATTGTGTTCCCTAAAACAAGTAAACAACAGAGCTACAGAGCCAAGGCCACTTCCAGTCTAGGGAATATACCTTGGGAAAACTGAAAATCAATAAGAAAGAGCCACCTCCAAATTTAGGGCTGCACTGGCTACAAGAACCTCAACTTGGGTACACCTTAAATATCCCAGGAAATATAAAAATGGTTCAAAACATTGTGGTACTTACGTACGATGGAATATCCCTCAGCCATGAAATAAATGTCATAAGACCAGTAGCAGCAAAGTGAGTGGATTCAGGTACGATGATTCTAAGTGAAATAAGTCACACAGAAAAAGAAACTTATCATAAGATATCACTTATGAAGATCCTGTAAACATGGCTACACGTGAACTGAGTTAGGAAAGAGAACAGAGTCTCACATTTAGAAAACACTCTTATGCCTGCATAAAGGGGAAGGAGAGGTGGGGTGATGCATAAAACCAGAGTTTGATATAAGCACAGGGACCGTTTCAAAAACCAACTTTGGAATTGACAAAACCGACACCTTCCTCCGTGAAAGAGACTCAAAACCCCATATTTCCCACAGAGGAATATATCTGACTAGTAAGAATCTTAAAACCTATGTATTGATATGTCTCCATAAGGGAATCAAGTGTGTCTAGAGTGGCATAAACATGGCAGCGAGAATCAGCTCAAACCCACTATAAAAAGGAACTTCAAAAGCAAAACCAAAAAACAGGGAAATTCTTTACAATTCCTTCAGGGTGTCTGAGGAAACCTGGAAAGACCCTATCTACAATGACAGCTGGATGTGGCATAAGGCTGGACACTTGGGACTGAGAGGATTGGTGAGATTGGGTGAGCAAATGCAGACCCTTTCAAGCAATAATGCATGGCCCCCATTCCATGGGTCCCAACTCTCCAGGTTCAAGGGAATATTACTACAGCTATAACATGTACAGGAAACCTAGAGAATGGACACACTGTGAATACGAAAGGTTTCTAAAACTCAACGAATAGTCCCTCTCCTGGTGCTCCAGTTTGACTTTCCAACTGCCTTACTATCAATCTCCCAACTTGGAGAGACAGGCCCTTTAACCTCCTGGTTTGCACAGGTTCCCAATTTGGCAGAGGATGGAAGGGACGAGGGAGAACCCATGAGAGAGTAGCTGTTAGGCATTTGGACGGGCACATGTCACTCTAATTTCCCGGCAGGAAGAAGAATTAACCAAAGTCTCAGCCACCCACCGGGAACCAGTATAGGACATGATCCAAAATTTTGGACTTGCGTTCAGCTCACAAAAAAACGAGTTGAGAAATGGAGCTCAGGGGCACAGCAATTCACAAACTGGCAGAGTGATAAAGGACAACTATCGTCCAAAAATCTGTTGAGGGAAGTCAACGAGGCGGACTTGAAAGCGAGGCAAAATAGCAGGAAACAGATTTCAAGAGGTACCTTGGAATCGCCTGTAAAGCACAGGAAGAGGGGCACAACTTGGACAATGGTGCACTTGGCCAAAAAGGGCGTATGCGTTTTCTCCTGAATATATTCAGGAGAAAACGCATACGCCCTTTTTGGCCAAGCAAGCAAGCGGGCAATGCAAATCTGCACTACAAAGAAGTATCACTTCCCACCGGTCAAAAGGGACATCCACAAAATGTGTAAAAACCAGAAAGGCAAGACAGGCCCTGGAGAACTGGGAGCCTTGTTATGCTGATGGGCGGGATGTAAATTGCCAACTGCCTCACTGGAGGAGTGCATTGTGTTCCCTAAAACAAGTAAACAACAGAGCTACAGAGCCAAGGCCACTTCCAGTCTAGGGAATATACCTTGGGAAAACTGAAAATCAATAAGAAAGAGCCACCTCCAAATTTAGGGCTGCACTGACTACAAGAACCTCAACTTGGGTACACCTTAAATATCCCAGGAAATATAAAAATGGTTCAAAACATTGTGGTACTTACGTACGATGGAATATCCCTCAGCCATGAAATCAATGTCATAAGACCAGTAGCAGCAAAGTGAGTGGATTCAGGTACGATGATTCTAAGTGAAATAAGTCACACAGAAAAAGAAACTTATCATAAGATATCACTTAGGAAGATCCTGTAAACATGGCTACACGTGAACTGAGTTAGGAAAGAGAACAGAGTCTCACATTTAGAAAACACTCTTATGCCTGCATAAAGGGGAAGGAGAGGTGGGGTGATGCATAAAACCAGAGTTTGATATAAGCACAGGGACCGTTTCAAAAACCAACTTTGGAATAGACAAGACCTACACCTTCCTCAGTGAAAGAGACTCAAAACCCCATATTTCCCACAGAGGAATATATCTGACTAGTAAGAATCTTAAAACCTATGTATTGATATGTCTCCATAAGGGAATCAAGTGTGTCTAGAGTGGCATAAACATGGCAGCGAGAATCAGCTCAAACCCACTATAAAAAGGAACTTCAAAAGCAAAACCAAAAAACAGGGAAATTCTTTACAATTCCTTCAGGGTGTCTGAGGAAACCTGGAAAGACCCTATCTACAATGACAGCTGGATGTGGCATAAGGCTGGACACTTGGGACTGAGAGGATTGGTGAGATTGGGTGAGCAAATGCAGACCCTTTCAAGCAATAATGCATGGCCCCCATTCCATGGGTCCCAACTCTCCAGGTTCAAGGGAATATTACTACAGCTATAACATGTACAGGAAACCTAGAGAATGGACACACTGTGAATACGAAAGGTTTCTAAAACTCAACGAATAGTCCCTCTCCTGGTGCTCCAGTTTGACTTTCCAACTGCCTTACTATCAATCTCCCAACTTGGAGAGACAGGCCCTTTAACCTCCTGGTTTGCACAGGTTCCCAATTTGGCAGAGGATGGAAGGGACGAGGGAGAACCCATGAGAGAGTAGCTGTTAGGCATTTGGACGGGCACATGTCACTCTAATTTCCCGGCAGGAAGAAGAATTAACCAAAGTCTCAGCCACCCACCGGGAACCAGTATAGGACATGATCCAAAATTTTGGACTTGCGTTCAGCTCACAAAAAAACGAGTTGAGAAATGGAGCTCAGGGGCACAGCAATTCACAAACTGGCAGAGTGATAAAGGACAACTATCGTCCAAAAATCTGTTGAGGGAAGTCAACGAGGCGGACTTGAAAGCGAGGCAAAATAGCAGGAAACAGATTTCAAGAGGTACCTTGGAATCGCCTGTAAAGCACAGGAAGAGGGGCACAACTTGGACAATGGTGCACTTGGCCAAAAAGGGCGTATGCGTTTTCTCCTGAATATATTCAGGAGAAAACGCATACGCCCTTTTTGGCCAAGCAAGCAAGCGGGCAATGCAAATCTGCACTACAAAGAAGTATCACTTCCCACCGGTCAAAAGGGACATCCACAAAATGTGTAAAAACCAGAAAGGCAAGACAGGCCCTGGAGAACTGGGAGCCTTGTTATGCTGATGGGCGGGATGTAAATTGCCAACTGCCTCACTGGAGGAGTGCATTGTGTTCCCTAAAACAAGTAAACAACAGAGCTACAGAGCCAAGGCCACTTCCAGTCTAGGGAATATACCTTGGGAAAACTGAAAATCAATAAGAAAGAGCCACCTCCAAATTTAGGGCTGCACTGACTACAAGAACCTCAACTTGGGTACACCTTAAATATCCCAGGAAATATAAAAATGGTTCAAAACATTGTGGTACTTACGTACGATGGAATATCCCTCAGCCATGAAATCAATGTCATAAGACCAGTAGCAGCAAAGTGAGTGGATTCAGGTACGATGATTCTAAGTGAAATAAGTCACACAGAAAAAGAAACTTATCATAAGATATCACTTAGGAAGATCCTGTAAACATGGCTACACGTGAACTGATTTAGGAAAGAGAACAGAGTCTCACATTTAGAAAACACTCTTATGCCTGCATAAAGGGGAAGGAGAGGTGGGGTGATGCATAAATCCAGAGTTTGATATAAGCACAGGGACCGTTTCAAAAACCAACTTTGGAATAGACAAGACCTACACCTTCCTCAGTGAAAGAGACTCAAAACCCCATATTTCCCACAGAGGAATATATCTGACTAGTAAGAATCTTAAAACCTATGTATTGATATGTCTCCATAAGGGAATCAAGTGTGTCCTGAGTGGCATAAACATGGCAGCGAGAATCAGCTCAAACCCACTATAAAAAGGAACTTCAAAAGCAAAACCAAAAAACAGGGAAATTCTTTACAATTCCTTCAGGGTGTCTGAGGAAACCTGGAAAGACCCTATCTACAATGACAGCTGGATGTGGCATAAGGCTGGACACTTGGGACTGAGAGGATTGGTGAGATTGGGTGAGCAAATGCAGACCCTTTCAAGCAATAATGCATGGCCCCCATTCCATGGGTCCCAACTCTCCAGGTACAAGGGAATATTACTACAGCTATAACATGTACAGGAAACCTAGAGAATGGACACACTGTGAATACGAAAGGTTTCTAAAACTCAATGAATAGTCCCTCTCCTGGTGCTCCAGTTTGACTTTCCAACTGCCTTACTATCAATCTCCCAACTTGGAGAGACAGGCCCTTTAACCTCCTGGTTTGCACAGGTTCCCAATTTGGCAGAGGATGGAAGGGACGAGGGAGAACCCATGAGAGAGTAGCTGTTAGGCATTTGGACGGGCACATGTCACTCTAATTTCCTGGCAGGAAGAAGAATTAACCAAAGTCTCAGCCACCCACCGGGAACCAGTATAGGACATGATCCAAAATTTTGGACTTGTGTTCAGCTCACAAAAAACGAGTTGAGAAATGGAGCTCAGGGGCACAGCAATTCACAAACTGGCAGAGTGATAAAGGACAACTATCGTCCAAAAATCTGTTGAGGGAAGTCAACGAGGCGGACTTGAAAGTGAGGCAAAATAGCAGGAAACAGATTTCAAGAGGTACCTTGGAATCGCCTGTAAAGCACAGGAAGAGGGGCACAACTTGGACAATGGTGCACTTGGCCAAAAAGGGCGTATGCGTTTTCTCCTGAATATATTCAGGAGAAAACGCATACGCCCTTTTTGGCCAAGCAAGCAAGCGGGCAATGCAAATCTGCACTACAAAGCAGTACCACTTCCCACCGGTCAAAAGGGACATCCACAAAATGTGTAAAAACCAGAAAGGCAAGACAGGCCCTGGAGAACAGGGAGCCTTGTCATGCTGATGGGCGGGATGTCAATTGCCAACTGCCTCACTGGAGGAGTGCATTGTGTTCCCTAAAACAAGTAAACAACAGAGCTACAGAGCCAAGGCCACTTCCAGTCTAGGGAATATACCTTGGGAAAACTGAAAATCAATAAGAAAGAGCCACCTCCAAATTTAGGGCTGCACTGACTACAAGAACCTCAACTTGGGTACACCTTAAATATCCCAGGAAATATAAAAATGGTTCAAAACATTGTGGTACTTACGTACGATGGAATATCCCTCAGCCATGAAATCAATGTCATAAGACCAGTAGCAGCAAAGTGAGTGGATTCAGGTACGATGATTCTAAGTGAAATAAGTCACACAGAAAAAGAAACTTATCATAAGATATCACTTATGAAGATCCTGTAAACATGGCTACACGTGAACTGAGTTAGGAAAGAGAACAGAGTCTCACATTTAGAAAACACTCTTATGCCTGCATAAAGGGGAAGGAGAGGTGGGGTGATGCATAAAACCAGAGTTTGATATAAGCACAGGGACCGTTTCAAAAACCAACTTTGGAATAGACAAGACCTACACCTTCCTCAGTGAAAGAGACTCAAAACCCCATATTTCCAACAGAGGAATATATCTGACTAGTAAGAATCTTAAAACCTATGTATTGATATGTCTCCATAAGGGAATCAAGTGTGTCTAGAGTGGCATAAACATGGCAGCGAGAATCAGCTCAAACCCACTATAAAAAGGTATTTCAAAAGCAAAACCAAAAAACAGGGAAATTCTTTACAATTCCTTCAGGGTGTCTGAGGAAACCTGGAAAGACCCTATCTACAATGACAGCTGGATGTGGCATAAGGCTGGACACTTGGGACTGAGAGGATTGGTGAGATTGGGTGAGCGAATGCAGACCCTTTCAAGCAATAATGCATGGCCCCCATTCCATGGTTCCCAACTCTCCAGGTTCAAGGGAATATTACTACAGCTATAACATGTACAGGAAACCTAGAGAATGGACACACTGTGAATACGAAAGGTTTCTAAAACTCAACGAATAGTCCCTCTCCTGGTGCTCCAGTTTGACTTTCCAACTGCCTTACTATCAATCTCCCAACTTGGAGAGACAGGCCCTTTAACCTCCTGGTTTGCACAGGTTCCCAATTTGCCAGAGGATGGAAGGGACGAGGGAGAACCCATGAGAGAGTAGCTGTTAGGCATTTGGACGGGCACATGTCACTCTAATTTCCCGGCAGGAAGAAGAATTAACCAAAGTCTCAGCCACCCACCGGGAACCAGTATAGGACATGATCCAAAATTTTGGACTTGTGTTCAGCTCACAAAAAACGAGTTGAGAAATGGAGCTCAGGGGCACAGCAATTCACAAACTGGCAGAGTGATAAAGGACAACTATCGTCCAAAAATCTGTTGAGGGAAGTCAGCGAGGCGGACTTGAAAGCGAGGCAAAATAGCAGGAAACAGATTTCAAGAGGTACCTTGGAATCGCCTGTAAAGCACAGGAAGAGGGGCACAACTTGGAGATTGGTGCACTTGGCCAAAAAGGGCGTATGCGTTTTCTCCTGAATATATTCAGGAGAAAACGCATACGCCCTTTTTGGCCAAGCAAGCAAGCGGGCAATGCAAATCTGCACTACAAAGAAGTATCACTTCCCACCGGTCAAAAGGGACATCCACAAAATGTGTAAAAACCAGAAAGGCAAGACAGGCCCTGGAGAACTGGGAGCCTTGTTATGCTGATGGGCGGGATGTAAATTGCCAACTGCCTCAATGGAGGAGTGCATTGTGTTCCCTAAAACAAGTAAACAACAGAGCTACAGAGCCAAGGCCACTTCCAGTCTAGGGAATATACCTTGGGAAAACTGAAAATCAATAAGAAAGAGCCACCTCCAAATTTAGGGCTGCACTGGCTACAAGAACCTCAACTTGGGTACACCTTAAATATCCCAGGAAATATAAAAATGGTTCAAAACATTGTGGTACTTACGTACGATGGAATATCCCTCAGCCATGAAATCAATGTCATAAGACGAGTAGCAGCAAAGTGAGTGGATTCAGGTACGATGATTCTAAGTGAAATAAGTCACACAGAAAAAGAAACTTATCATAAGATATCACTTATGAAGATCCTGTAAACATGGCTACACGTGAACTGAGTTAGGAAAGAGAACAGAGTCTCACATTTAGAAAACACTCTTATGCCTGCATAAAGGGGAAGGAGAGGTGGGGTGATGCATAAAACCAGAGTTTGATATAAGCACAGGGACCGTTTCAAAAACCAACTTTGGAATTGACAAAACCGACACCTTCCTCCGTGAAAGAGACTCAAAACCCCATATTTCCCACAGAGGAATATATCTGACTAGTAAGAATCTTAAAACCTATGTATTGATATGTCTCCATAAGGGAATCAAGTGTGTCTAGAGTGGCATAAACATGGCAGCGAGAATCAGCTCAAACCCACTATAAAAAGGAATTTCAAAAGCAAAACCAAAAAACAGGGAAATTCTTTACAATTCCTTCAGGGTGTCTGAGGAAACCTGGAAAGACCCTATCTACAATGACAGCTGGATGTGGCATAAGGCTGGACACTTGGGACTGAGAGGATTGGTGAGATTGGGTGAGCAAATGCAGACCCTTTCAAGCAATAATGCATGGCCCCCATTCCATGGGTCCCAACTCTCCAGGTTCAAGGGAATATTACTACAGCTATAACATGTACAGGAAACCTAGAGAATGGACACACTGTGAATACGAAAGGTTTCTAAAACTCAACGAATAGTCCCTCTCCTGGTGCTCCAGTTTGACTTTCCAACTGCCTTACTATCAATCTCCCAACTTGGAGAGACAGGCCCTTTAACCTCCTGGTTTGCACAGGTTCCCAATTTGGCAGAGGATGGAAGGGACGAGGGAGAACCCATGAGAGAGTAGCTGTTAGGCATTTGGATGGGCACATGTCACTCTAATTTCCCGGCAGGAAGAAGAATAAACCAAAGTCTCAGCCACCCACCTGGAACCAGTATAGGACATGATCCAAAATTTTGGACTTGCGTTCAGCTCACAAAAAACGAGTTGAGAAATGGAGCTCAGGGGCACAGCAATTCACAAACTGGCAGAGTGATAAAGGACAACTATCGTCCAAAAGTCTGTTGAGGGAAGTCAACGAGGCGGACTTGAAAGTGAGGCAAAATAGCAGGAAACAGATTTCAAGAGGTACGTTGGAATCGCCTGTAAAGCACAGGAAGAGGGGCACAACTTGGACAATGGTGCACTTGGCCAAAAAGGGCGTATGCGTTTTCTCCTGAATATATTCAGGAGAAAACGCATATGCCCTTTTTGGCCAAGCAAGCAAGCGGGCAATGCAAATCTGCACTACAAAGCAGTATCACTTCCCACCGGTCAAAAGGGACATCCACAAAATGTGTAAAAACCAGAAAGGCCAGACAGGCCCTGGAGAACTGGGAGCCTTGTTATGCTGATGGGCGGGATGTAAATTGCCAACTGCCTCACTGGAGGAGTGCATTGTGTTCCCTAAAACAAGTAAACAACAGAGCTACAGAGCCAAGGCCACTTCCAGTCTAGGGAATATACCTTGGGAAAACTGAAAATCAATAAGAAAGAGCCACCTCCAAATTTAGGGCTGCACTGACTACAAGAACCTCAACTTGGGTACACCTTAAATATCCCAGGAAATATAAAAATGGTTCAAAACATTGTGGTACTTACGTACGATGGAATATCCCTCAGCGATGAAATCAATGTCATAAGACCAGTAGCAGCAAAGTGAGTGGATTCAGGTACGATGATTCTAAGTGAAATAAGTCACACAGAAAAAGAAACTTATCATAAGATATCACTTATGAAGATCCTGTAAACATGGCTACACGTGAACTGAGTTAGGAAAGAGAACAGAGTCTCACATGTAGAAAACACTCTTATGCCTGCATAAAGGGGAAGGAGAGGTGGGGTGATGCATAAAACCAGAGTTTGATATAAGCACAGGGACCGTTTCAAAAACCAACTTTGGAATAGACAAGACCTACACCTTCCTCAGTGAAAGAGACTCAAAACCCCATATTTCCCACAGAGGAATATATCTGACTAGTAAGAATCTTAAAACCTATGTATTGATATGTCTCCATAAGGGAATCAAGTGTGTCTAGAGTGGCATAAACATGGCAGCGAGAATCAGCTCAAACCCACTATAAAAAGGAACTTCAAAAGCAAAACCAAAAAACAGGGAAATTCTTTACAATTCCTTCAGGGTGTCTGAGGAAACCTGGAAAGACCCTATCTACAATTACAGCTGGATGTGGCATAAGGCTGGACACTTGGGACTGAGAGGATTGGTGAGATTGGGTGAGCAAATGCAGACCCTTTCAAGCAATAATGCATGGCCCCCATTCCATGGGTCCCAACTCTCCAGGTTCAAGGGAATATTACTACAGCTATAACATGTACAGGAAACCTAGAGAATGGACACACTGTGAATACGAAAGGTTTCTAAAACTCAACGAATAGTCCCTCTCCTGGTGCTCCAGTTTGACTTTCCAACTGCCTTACTATCAATCTCCCAACTTGGAGAGACAGGCCCTTTAACCTCCTGGTTTGCACAGGTTCCCAATTTGGCAGAGGATGGAAGGGACGAGGGAGAACCCATGAGAGAGTAGCTGTTAGGCATTTGGACGGGCACATGTCACTCTAATTTCCCGGCAGGAAGAAGAATTAACCAAAGTCTCAGCCACCCACCGGGAACCAGTATAGGACATGATCCAAAATTTTGGACTTGTGTTCAGCTCACAAAAAACGAGTTGAGAAATGGAGCTCAGGGGCACAGCAATTCACAAACTGGCAGAGTGATAAAGGACAACTATCGTCCAAAAATCTGTTGAGGGAAGTCAACGAGGCGGACTTGAAAGTGAGGCAAAATAGCAGGAAACAGATTTCAAGAGGTACCTTGGAATCGCCTGTAAAGCACAGGAAGAGGGGCACAACTTGGACAAGGTTGCACTTGGCCAAAAAGGGCGTATGCGTTTTCTCCTGAATATATTCAGGAGAAAACGCATACGCCCTTTTTGGCCAAGCAAGCAAGCGGGCAATGCAAATCTGCACTACAAAGCAGTACCACTTCCCACCGGTCAAAAGGGACATCCACAAAATGTGTAAAAACCAGAAAGGCAAGACAGGCCCTGGAGAACAGGGAGCCTTGTCATGCTGATGGGCGGGATGTCAATTGCCAACTGCCTCACTGGAGGAGTGCATTGTGTTCCCTAAAACAAGTAAACAACAGAGCTACAGAGCCAAGGCCACTTCCAGTCTAGGGAATATACCTTGGGAAAACTGAAAATCAATAAGAAAGAGCCACCTCCAAATTTAGGGCTGCACTGACTACAAGAACCTCAACTTGGGTACACCTTAAATATCCCAGGAAATATAAAAATGGTTCAAAACATTGTGGTACTTACGTACGATGGAATATCCCTCAGCCATGAAATCAATGTCATAAGACCAGTAGCAGCAAAGTGAGTGGATTCAGGTACGATGATTCTAAGTGAAATAAGTCACACAGAAAAAGAAACTTATCATAAGATATCACTTATGAAGATCCTGTAAACATGGCTACACGTGAACTGAGTTAGGAAAGAGAACAGAGTCTCACATTTAGAAAACACTCTTATGCCTGCATAAAGGGGAAGGAGAGGTGGGGTGATGCATAAAACCAGAGTTTGATATAAGCACAGGGACCGTTTCAAAAACCAACTTTGGAATAGACAAGACCTACACCTTCCTCAGTGAAAGAGACTCAAAACCCCATATTTCCAACAGAGGAATATATCTGACTAGTAAGAATCTTAAAACCTATGTATTGATATGTCTCCATAAGGGAATCAAGTGTGTCTAGGGTGGCATAAACATGTCAGCGAGAATCAGCTCAAACCCACTATAAAAAGGTATTTCAAAAGCAAAACCAAAAAACAGGGAAATTCTTTACAATTCCTTCAGGGTGTCTGAGGAAACCTGGAAAGACCCTATCTACAATGACAGCTGGATGTGGCATAAGGCTGGACACTTGGGACTGAGAGGATTGGTGAGATTGGGTGAGCGAATGCAGACCCTTTCAAGCAATAATGCATGGCCCCCATTCCATGGTTCCCAACTCTCCAGGTTCAAGGGAATATTACTACAGCTATAACATGTACAGGAAACCTAGAGAATGGACACACTGTGAATACGAAAGGTTTCTAAAACTCAACGAATAGTCCCTCTCCTGGTGCTCCAGTTTGACTTTCCAACTGCCTTACTATCAATCTCCCAACTTGGAGAGACAGGCCCTTTAACCTCCTGGTTTGCACAGGTTCCCAATTTGCCAGAGGATGGAAGGGACGAGGGAGAACCCATGAGAGAGTAGCTGTTAGGCATTTGGACGGGCACATGTCACTCTAATTTCCCGGCAGGAAGAAGAATTAACCAAAGTCTCAGCCACCCACCGGGAACCAGTATAGGACATGATCCAAAATTTTGGACTTGTGTTCAGCTCACAAAAAACGAGTTGAGAAATGGAGCTCAGGGGCACAGCAATTCACAAACTGGCAGAGTGATAAAGGACAACTATCGTCCAAAAATCTGTTGAGGGAAGTCAGCGAGGCGGACTTGAAAGCGAGGCAAAATAGCAGGAAACAGATTTCAAGAGGTACCTTGGAATCGCCTGTAAAGCACAGGAAGAGGGGCACAACTTGGAGATTGGTGCACATGGCCAAAAAGGGCGTATGCGTTTTCTCCTGAATATATTCAGGAGAAAACGCATACGCCCTTTTTGGCCTAGCAAGCAAGCGGGCAATGCAAATCTGCACTACAAAGAAGTATCACTTCCCACCGGTCAAAAGGGACATCCACAAAATGTGTAAAAACCAGAAAGGCAAGACAGGCCCTGGAGAACTGGGAGCCTTGTTATGCTGATGGGCGGGATGTAAATTGCCAACTGCCTCAATGGAGGAGTGCATTGTGTTCCCTAAAACAAGTAAACAACAGAGCTACAGAGCCAAGGCCACTTCCAGTCTAGGGAACATACCTTGGGAAAACTGAAAATCAATAAGAAAGAGCCACCTCCAAATTTAGGGCTGCACTGGCTACAAGAACCTCAACTTGGGTACACCTTAAATATCCCAGGAAATATAAAAATGGTTCAAAACATTGTGGTACTTACGTACGATGGAATATCCCTCAGCCATGAAATCAATGTCATAAGACCAGTAGCAGCAAAGTGAGTGGATTCAGGTACGATGATTCTAAGTGAAATAAGTCACACAGAAAAAGAAACTTATCATAAGATATCACTTAGGAAGATCCTGTAAACATGGCTACACGTGAACTGAGTTAGGAAAGAGAACAGAGTCTCACATTTAGAAAACACTCTTATGCCTGCATAAAGGGGAAGGAGAGGTGGGGTGATGCATAAAACCAGAGTTTGATATAAGCACAGGGACCGTTTCAAAAACCAACTTTGGAATTGACAAAACCGACACCTTCCTCCGTGAAAGAGACTCAAAACCCCATATTTCCCACAGAGGAATATATCTGACTAGTAAGAATCTTAAAACCTATGTATTGATATGTCTCCATAAGGGAATCAAGTGTGTCTAGAGTGGCATAAACATGGCAGCGAGAATCAGCTCAAACCCACTATAAAAAGGAATTTCAAAAGCAAAACCAAAAAACAGGGAAATTCTTTACAATTCCTTCAGGGTGTCTGAGGAAACCTGGAAAGACCCTATCTACAATGACAGCTGGATGTGGCATAAGGCTGGACACTTGGGACTGAGAGGATTGGTGAGATTGGGTGAGCAAATGCAGACCCTTTCAAGCAATAATGCATGGCCCCCATTCCATGGGTCCCAACTCTCCAGGTTCAAGGGAATATTACTACAGCTATAACATGTACAGGAAACCTAGAGAATGGACACACTGTGAATACGAAAGGTTTCTAAAACTCAACGAATAGTCCCTCTCCTGGTGCTCCAGTTTGACTTTCCAACTGCCTAACTATCAATCTCCCAACTTGGAGAGACAGGCCCTTTAACCTCCTGGTTTGCACAGGTTCCCAATTTGGCAGAGGATGGAAGGGACGAGGGAGAACCCATGAGAGAGTAGCTGTTAGGCATTTGGATGGGCACATGTCACTCTAATTTCCCGGCAGGAAGAAGAATAAACCAAAGTCTCAGCCACCCACCTGGAACCAGTATAGGACATGATCCAAAATTTTGGACTTGCGTTCAGCTCACAAAAAACGAGTTGAGAAATGGAGCTCAGGGGCACAGCAATTCACAAACTGGCAGAGTGATAAAGGACAACTATCGTCCAAAAGTCTGTTGAGGGAAGTCAACGAGGCGGACTTGAAAGTGAGGCAAAATAGCAGGAAACAGATTTCAAGAGGTACATTGGAATCGCCTGTAAAGCACAGGAAGAGGGGCACAACTTGGACAATGGTGCACTTGGCCAAAAAGGGCGTATGCGTTTTCTCCTGAATATATTCAGGAGAAAACGCATACGCCCTTTTTGGCCAAGCAAGCAAGCGGGCAATGCAAATCTGCACTACAAAGCAGTATCACTTCCCACCGGTCAAAAGGGACATCCACAAAATGTGTAAAAACCAGAAAGGCCAGACAGGCCCTGGAGAACTGGGAGCCTTGTTATGCTGATGGGCGGGATGTAAATTGCCAACTGCCTCACTGGAGGAGTGCATTGTGTTCCCTAAAACAAGTAAACAACAGAGCTACAGAGCCAAGGCCACTTCCAGTCTAGGGAATATACCTTGGGAAAACTGAAAATCAATAAGAAAGAGCCACCTCCAAATTTAGGGCTGCACTGACTACAAGAACCTCAACTTGGGTACACCTTAAATATCCCAGGAAATATAAAAATGGTTCAAAACATTGTGGTACTTACGTATGATGGAATATCCCTCAGCGATGAAATCAATGTCATAAGACCAGTAGCAGCAAAGTGAGTGGATTCAGGTACGATGATTCTAAGTGAAATAAGTCACACAGAAAAAGAAACTTATCATAAGATATCACTTATGAAGATCCTGTAAACATGGCTACACGTGAAGTAAGTTAGGAAAGAGAACAGAGTCTCACATTTAGAAAACACTCTTATGCCTGCATAAAGGGGAAGGAGAGGTGGGGTGATGCATAAAACCAGAGTTTGATATAAGCACAGGGACCGTTTCAAAAACCAACTTTGGAATTGACAAGACCGACACCTTCCTTAGTGAAAGAGACTGAAAACCCCATATTTCCCGCAGAGGAATATATCTGACTAGTAAGAATCTTAAAACCTATGTATTGATATGACTCCATGAGGGAATCAAGTGTGTCTAGAGTGGCATAAACATGGCAGCGAGAATTAGCTCAAACCCACTATAAAAAGGAATTTCAAAAGCAAAACCAAAAAACAGGGAAATTCTTTACAATTCCTTCAGGGTGTCTGAGGAAACCTGGAAAGACCCTATCTACAATGACAGCTGGATGTGGCATAAGGCTGGACACTTGGGACTGAGAGGATTGGTGAGATTGGGTGAGCGAATGCAGACCCTTTCAAGCAATAATGCATGGCCCCCATTCCATGGGTCCCAACTCTCCAGGTTCAAGGGAATATTACTACAGCTATAACATGTACAGGAAACCTAGAGAATGGACACACTGTGAATACGAAAGGTTTCTAAAACTCAACGAATAGTCCCTCTCCTGGTGCTCCAGTTTGACTTTCCAACTGCCTTACTATCAATCTCCCAACTTGGAGAGACAGGCCCTTTAACCTCCTGGTTTGCACAGGTTCCCAATTTGCCAGAGGATGGAAGGGACGAGGGAGAACCCATGAGAGAGTAGCTGTTAGGCATTTGGACGGGCACATGTCACTCTAATTTCCCGGCAGGAAGAAGAATTAAGCAAAGTCTCAGCCACCCACCGGGAACCAGTATAGGACATGATCCAAAATTTTGGACATGTGTTCAGCTCACAAAAAACGAGTTGAGAAATGGAGCTCAGGGGCACAGCAATTCACAAACTGGCAGAGTGATAAAGGACAACTATCGTCCAAAAATCTGTTGAGGGAAGTCAACGAGGCGGACTTGAAAGCAAGGCAAAATAGCAGGAAACAGATTTCAAGAGGTACCTTGGAATCGCCTGTAAAGCACAGGAAGAGGGGCACAACTTGGACAATGGTGCACTTGGCCAAAAAGGGCGTATGCGTTTTCTCCTGAATATATTCAGGAGAAAACGCATACGCCCTTTTTGGCCAAGCAAGCAAGCGGGCAATGCAAATCTCCACTACAAAGAAGTATCACTTCCCACCGGTCAAAAGGGACATCCACAAAATGTGTAAAAACCAGAAAGGCAAGACAGGCCCTGGAGAACTGGGAGCCTTGTTATGCTGATGGGCGGGATGTAAATTGCCAACTGCCTCAATGGAGGAGTGCATTGTGTTCCCTAAAACAAGTAAACAACAGAGCTACAGAGCCAAGGCCACTTCCAGTCTAGGGAATATACCTTGGGAAAACTGAAAATCAATAAGAAAGAGCCACCTCCAAATTTAGGGCTGCACTGGCTACAAGAACCTCAACTTGGGTACACCTTAAATATCCCAGGAAATATAAAAATGGTTCAAAACATTGTGGTACTTACGTACGATGGAATATCCCTCAGCCATGAAATCAATGTCATAAGACCAGTAGCAGCAAAGTGAGTGGATTCAGGTACGATGATTCTAAGTGAAATAAGTCACACAGAAAAAGAAACTTATCATAAGATATCACTTATGAAGATCCTGTAAACATGGCTACACGTGAACTGAGTTAGGAAAGAGAACAGAGTCTCACATTTAGAAAACACTCTTATGCCTGCATAAAGGGGAAGGAGAGGTGGGGTGATGCATAAAACCAGAGTTTGATATAAGCACAGGGACCGTTTCAAACACCAACTTTGGAATTGACAAAACCGACACCTTCCTCCGTGAAAGAGACTCAAAACCCCATATTTCCCACAGAGGAATATATCTGACTAGTAAGAATCTTAAAACCTATGTATTGATATGTCTCCATAAGGGAATCAAGTGTGTCTAGAGTGGCATAAACATGGCAGCGAGAATCAGCTCAAACCCACTATAAAAAGGAATTTCAAAAGCAAAACCAAAAAACAGGGAAATTCTTTACAATTCCTTCAGGGTGTCTGAGGAAACCTGGAAAGACCCTATCTACAATGACAGCTGGATGTGGCATAAGGCTGGACACTTGGGACTGAGAGGATTGGTGAGATTGGGTGAGCAAATGCAGACCCTTTCAAGCAATAATGCATGGCCCCCATTCCATGGGTCCCAACTCTCCAGGTTCAAGGGAATATTACTACAGCTATAACATGTACAGGAAACCTAGAGAATGGACACACTGTGAATACGAAAGGTTTCTAAAACTCAACGAATAGTCCCTCTCCTGGTGCTCCAGTTTGACTTTCCAACTGCCTTACTATCAATCTCCCAACTTGGAGAGACAGGCCCTTTAACCTCCTGGTTTGCACAGGTTCCCAATTTGGCAGAGGATGGAAGGGACGAGGGAGAACCCATGAGAGAGTAGCTGTTAGGCATTTGGACGGGCACATGTCACTCTAATTTCCCGGCAGGAAGAAGAATAAACCAAAGTCTCAGCCACCCACCGGGAACCAGTAGAGGACATGATCCAAAATTTTGGACTTGCGTTCAGCTCACAAAAAACGAGTTGAGAAATGGAGCTCAGGGGCACAGCAATTCACAAACTGGCAGAGTGATAAAGGACAACTATCGTCCAAAAATCTGTTGAGGGAAGTCAACGAGGCGGACTTGAAAGCGAGGCAAAATAGCAGGAAACAGATTTCAAGAGGTACCTTGGAATCGCCTGTAAAGCACAGGAAGAGGGGCACAACTTGGACAATGGTGCACTTGGCCAAAAAGGGCGTATGCGTTTTCTCCTGAATATATTCAGGAGAAAACGCATACGCCCTTTTTGGCCAAGCAAGCAAGCGGGCAATGCAAATCTCCACTACAAAGAAGTATCACTTCCCACCGTTCAAAAGGGACATCCACAAAATGTGTAAAAACCAGAAAGGCAAGACAGGCCCTGGAGAACTGGGAGCCTTGTTATGCTGATGGGCGGGATGTAAATTGCCAACTGCCTCAATGGAGGAGTGCATTGTGTTCCCTAAAACAAGTAAACAACAGAGCTACAGAGCCAAGGCCACTTCCAGTCTAGGGAATATACCTTGGGAAAACTGAAAATCAATAAGAAAGAGCCACCTCCAAATTTAGGGCTGCACTGGCTACAAGAACCTCAACTTGGGTACACCTTAAATATCCCAGGAAATATAAAAATGGTTCAAAACATTGTGGTACTTACGTACGATGGAATATCCCTCAGCCATGAAATCAATGTCATAAGACCAGTAGCAGCAAAGTGAGTGGATTCAGGTACGATGATTCTAAGTGAAATAAGTCACACAGAAAAAGAAACTTATCATAAGATATCACTTATGAAGATCCTGTAAACATGGCTACACGTGAACTGAGTTAGGAAAGAGAACAGAGTCTCACATTTAGAAAACACTCTTATGCCTGCATAAAGGGGAAGGAGAGGTGGGGTGATGCATAAAACCAGAGTTTGATATAAGCACAGGGACCGTTTCAAACACCAACTTTGGAATTGACAAAACCGACACCTTCCTCCGTGAAAGAGACTCAAAACCCCATATTTCCCACAGAGGAATATATCTGACTAGTAAGAATCTTAAAACCTATGTATTGATATGTCTCCATAAGGGAATCAAGTGTGTCTAGAGTGGCATAAACATGGCAGCGAGAATCAGCTCAAACCCACTATAAAAAGGAATTTCAAAAGCAAAACCAAAAAACAGGGAAATTCTTTACAATTCCTTCAGGGTGTCTGAGGAAACCTGGAAAGACCCTATCTACAATGACAGCTGGATGTGGCATAAGGCTGGACACTTGGGACTGAGAGGATTGGTGAGATTGGGTGAGCAAATGCAGACCCTTTCAAGCAATAATGCATGGCCCCCATTCCATGGGTCCCAACTCTCCAGGTTCAAGGGAATATTACTACAGCTATAACATGTACAGGAAACCTAGAGAATGGACACACTGTGAATACGAAAGGTTTCTAAAACTCAACGAATAGTCCCTCTCCTGGTGCTCCAGTTTGACTTTCCAACTGCCTTACTATCAATCTCCCAACTTGGAGAGACAGGCCCTTTAACCTCCTGGTTTGCACAGGTTCCCAATTTGGCAGAGGATGGAAGGGACGAGGGAGAACCCATGAGAGAGTAGCTGTTAGGCATTTGGACGGGCACATGTCACTCTAATTTCCCGGCAGGAAGAAGAATAAACCAAAGTCTCAGCCACCCACCGGGAACCAGTAGAGGACATGATCCAAAATTTTGGACTTGCGTTCAGCTCACAAAAAACGAGTTGAGAAATGGAGCTCAGGGGCACAGCAATTCACAAACTGGCAGAGTGATAAAGGACAACTATCGTCCAAAAATCTGTTGAGGGAAGTCAACGAGGCGGACTTGAAAGCGAGGCAAAATAGCAGGAAACAGATTTCAAGAGGTACCTTGGAATCGCCTGTAAAGCACAGGAAGAGGGGCACAACTTGGACAATGGTGCACTTGGCCAAAAAGGGCGTATGCGTTTTCTCCTGAATATATTCAGGAGAAAACGCATACGCCCTTTTTGGCCAAGCAAGCAAGCGGGCAATGCAAATCTCCACTACAAAGAAGTATCACTTCCCACCGTTCAAAAGGGACATCCACAAAATGTGTAAAAACCAGAAAGGCAAGACAGGCCCTGGAGAACTGGGAGCCTTGTTATGCTGATGGGCGGGATGTAAATTGCCAACTGCCTCAATGGAGGAGTGCATTGTGTTCCCTAAAACAAGTAAACAACAGAGCGACAGAGCCAAGGCCACTTCCAGTCTAGGGAATATACCTTGGGAAAACTGAAAATCAATAAGAAAGAGCCACCTCCAAATTTAGGGCTGCACTGGCTACAAGAACCTCAACTTGGGTACACCTTAAATATCCCAGGAAATATAAAAATGGTTCAAAACATTGTGGTACTTACGTACGATGGAATATCCCTCAGCCATGAAATCAATGTCATAAGACCAGTAGCAGCAAAGTGAGTGGATTCAGGTACGATGATTCTAAGTGAAATAAGTCACACAGAAAAAGAAACTTATCATAAGATATCACTTATGAAGATCCTGTAAACATGGCTACACGTGAACTGAGTTAGGAAAGAGAACAGAGTCTCACATTTAGAAAACACTCTTATGCCTGCATAAAGGGGAAGGAGAGGTGGGGTGATGCATAAAACCAGAGTTTGATATAAGCACAGGGACCGTTTCAAAAACCAACTTTGGAATAGACAAGACCTACACCTTCCTCAGTGAAAGAGACTCAAAACCCCATATTTCCCACAGAGGAATATATCTGACTAGTAAGAATCTTAAAACCTATGTATTGATATGTCTCCATAAGGGAATCAAGTGTGTCTAGAGTGGCATAAACATGGCAGCGAGAATCAGCTCAAACCCACTATAAAAAGGAATTTCAAAAGCAAAACCAAAAAACAGGGAAATTCTTTACAATTCCTTCAGGGTGTCTGAGGAAACCTGGAAAGACCCTATCTACAATGACAGCTGGATGTGGCATAAGGCTGGACACTTGGGACTGAGAGGATTGGTGAGGTTGGGTGAGCAAATGCAGACCCTTTCAAGCAATAATGCATGGCCCCCATTCCATGGGTCCCAACTCTCCAGGTTCAAGGGAATATTACTACAGCTATAACATGTACAGGAAACCTAGAGAATGGACACACTGTGAATACGAAAGGTTTCTAAAACTCAACGAATAGTCCCTCTCCTGGTGCTCCAGTTTGACTTTCCAACTGCCTTACTATCAATCTCCCAACTTGGAGAGACAGGCCCTTTAACCTCCTGGTTTGCACAGGTTCCCAATTTGGCAGAGGATGGAAGGGACGAGGGAGAACCCATGAGAGAGTAGCTGTTAGGCATTTGGACGGGCACATGTCACTCTAATTTCCCGGCAGGAAGAAGAATTAACCAAAGTCTCAGCCACCCACCGGGAACCAGTAGAGGACATGATCCAAAATTTTGGACTTGCGTTCAGCTCACAAAAAACGAGTTGAGAAATGGAGCTCAGGGGCACAGCAATTCACAAACTGGCAGAGTGATAAAGGACAACTATCGTCCAAAAATCTGTTGAGGGAAGTCAACGAGGCGGACTTGAAAGTGAGGCAAAATAGCAGGAAACAGATTTCAAGAGGTACCTTGGAATCGCCTGTAAAGCACAGGAAGAGGGGCACAACTTGGACAATGGTGCACTTGGCCAAAAAGGGCGTATGCGTTTTCTCCTGAATATATTCAGGAGAAAACGCATACGCCCTTTTTGGCCAAGCAAGCAAGCGGGCAATGCAAATCTGCACTACAAAGAAGTATCACTTCCCACCGGTCAAAAGGGCCATCCACAAAATGTGTAAAAACCAGAAAGGCAAGACAGGCCCTGGAGAACTGGGAGCCTTGTTATGCTGATGGGCGGGATGTAAATTGCCAACTGCCTCACTGGAGGAGTGCATTGTGTTCCCTAAAACAAGTAAACAACAGAGCTACAGAGCCAAGGCCACTTCCAGTCTAGGGAATATACCTTGGGAAAACTGAAAATCAATAAGAAAGAGCCACCTCCAAATTTAGGGCTGCACTGACTACAAGAACCTCAACTTGGGTACACCTTAAATATCCCAGGAAATATAAAAATGGTTCAAAACATTGTGGTACTTACGTATGATGGAATATCCCTCAGCGATGAAATCAATGTCATAAGACCAGTAGCAGCAAAGTGAGTGGATTCAGGTACGATGATTCTAAGTGAAATAAGTCACACAGAAAAAGAAACTTATAAGATATCACTTATGAAGATCCTGTAAACATGGCTACACGTGAACTGAGTTAGGAAAGAGAACAGAGTCTCACATTTAGAAAACACTCTTATGCCTGCATAAAGGGGATGGAGAGGTGAGGTGATGCATAAAACCAGAGTTTGATATAAGCACAGGGACCGTTCCAAAAACCAACTTTGGAATAGACAAGACCTACACCTTCCTCAGTGAAAGAGACTGAAAACCCCATATTTCCCGCAGAGGAATATATCTGACTAGTAAGAATCTTAAAACCTATGTATTGATATGACTCCATAAGGGAATCAAGTGTGTCTAGAGTGGCATAAACATGGCAGCGAGAATCAGCTCAAACCCACTATAAAAAGGAATTTCAAAAGCAAAACCAAAAAACAGGGAAATTCTTTACAATTACTCCAGGGTGTCTGAGGAAACCTGGAAAGACCCTATCTACAATGACAGCTGGATGTGGCATAAGGCTGGACACTTGGGACTGAGAGGATTGGTGAGATTGGGTGAGCAAATGCAGACCCTTTCAAGCAATAATGCATGGCCCCCATTCCAAGGGTCCCAACTCTCCAGGTTCAAGGGAATATTACTACAGCTATAACATGTACAGGAAACCTAGAGAATGGACACACTGTGAATACGAAAGGTTTCTAAAACTCAACGAATAGTCCCTCTCCTGGTGCTCCAGTTTGACTTTCCAACTGCCTTACTATCAATCTCCCAACTTGGAGAGACAGGCCCTTTAACCTCCTGGTTTGCGCAGGTTCCCAATTTGGCAGAGGATGGAAGGGACGAGGGAGAACCCATGAGAGAGTAGCTGTTAGGCATTTGGACGGGCACATGTCACTCTAATTTCCCGGCAGGAAGAAGAATTAACCAAAGTCTCAGCCACCCACCGGGAACCAGTATAGGACATGATCCAAAATTTTGGACTTGCGTTCAGCTCACAAAAAACGAGTTGAGAAATGGAGCTCAGGGGCACAGCAATTCACAAACTGGCAGAGTCATAAAGGACAACTATCGTCCAAAAATCTGTTGAGGGAAGTCAACGAGGCGGACTTGAAAGTGAGGCAAAATAGCAGGAAACAGATTTCAAGAGGTACCTTGGAATCGCCTGTAAAGCACAGGAAGAGGGGCACAACTTGGACAATGGTGCACTTGGCCAAAAAGGGCGTATGCGTTTTCTCCTGAATATATTCAGGAGAAAACGCATACGCCCTTTTTGGCCAAGCAAGCAAGCGGGCAATGCAAATCTGCACTACAAAGCAGAACCACTTCCCACCGGTCAAAAGGGACATCCACAAAATGTGTAAAAACCAGAAAGGCAAGACAGGCCCTGGAGAACTGGGAGCCTTGTTATGCTGATGGGCGGGATGTAAATTGCCAACTGCCTCACTGGAGGAGTGCATTGTGTTCCCTAAAACAAGTAAACAACAGAGCTACAGAGCCAAGGCCACTTCCAGTCTAGGGAATATACCTTGGGAAAACTGAAAATCAATAAGAAAGAGCCACCTCCAAATTTAGGGCTGCACTGACTACAAGAACCTCAACTTGGGTACACCTTAAATATCCCAGGAAATATAAAAATGGTTCAAAACATTGTGGTACTTACGTACGATGGAATATCCCTCAGTGATGAAATCAATGTCATAAGACCAGTAGCAGCAAAGTGAGTGGATTCAGGTACGATGATTCTAAGTGAAATAAGTCACACAGAAAAAGAAACTTATCATAAGATATCACTTATGAAGATCCTGTAAACATGGCTACACGTGAACTGAGTTAGGAAAGAGAACAGAGTCTCACATTTAGAAAACACTCTTATGCCTGCATAAAGGGGATGGAGAGGTGGGGTGATGCATAAAACCAGAGTTTGATATAAGCACAGGGACCGTTCCAAAAACCAACTTTGGAATAGACAAGACCTACACCTTCCTCAGTGAAAGAGACTCAAAACCCCATATTTCCCGCAGAGGAATATATCTGACTAGTAAGAATCTTAAAACCTATGTATTCATATGACTCCATAAGGGAATCAAGTGTGTCTAGAGTGGCATAAACATGGCAGCGAGAATCAGCTCAAACCCACTATAAAAAGGAATTTCAAAAGCAAAACCAAAAAACAGGGAAATTCTTTACAATTCCTTCAGGGTGTCTGAGGAAACCTGGAAAGACCCTATCTACAATGACAGCTGGATGTGGCATAAGGCTGGACACTTGGGACTGAGAGGATTGGTGAGATTGGGTGAGCAAATGCAGACCCTTTCAAGCAATAATGCATGGCCCCCATTCCATGGGTCCCAACTCTCCAGGTTCAAGGGAATATTACTACAGCTATAACATGTACAGGAAACCTAGAGAATGGACACACTGTGAATACGAAAGGTTTCTAAAACTCAATGAATAGTCCCTCTCCTGGTGCTCCAGTTTGACTTTCCAACTGCCTTACTATCAATCTCCCAACTTGGAGAGACAGGCCCTTTAACCTCCTGGTTTGCACAGGTTCCCAATTTGGCAGAGGATGGAAGGGACGAGGGAGAACCCATGAGAGAGTAGCTGTTAGGCATTTGGACGGGCACATGTCACTCTAATTTCCCGGCAGGAAGAAGAATTAACCAAAGTCTCAGCCACCCACCGGGAACCAGTATAGGACATGATCCAAAATTTTGGACTTGTGTTCAGCTCACAAAAAACGAGTTGAGAAATGGAGCTCAGGGGCATAGCAATTCACAAACTGGCAGAGTGATAAAGGACAACTATCATCCAAAAATCTGTTGAGGGAAGTCAACGAGGCGGACTTGAAAGCGAGGCAAAATAGCAGGAAACAGATTTCAAGAGGTACCTTGGAATCGCCTGTAAAGCACAGGAAGAGGGGCACAACTTGGACAATGGTGCACTTGGCCAAAAAGGGCGTATGCGTTTT
This sequence comes from Mesoplodon densirostris, assembly GCF_025265405.1. NCBI lineage: Eukaryota > Metazoa > Chordata > Mammalia > Artiodactyla > Ziphiidae > Mesoplodon > Mesoplodon densirostris. The sequence goes on along the minus strand of NW_026778202.1, from coordinate 1,967,115 downwards.
CTCCTGAATATATTCAGGAGAAAACGCATACGCCCTTTTTGGCCAAGCAAGCAAGCGGGCAATGCAAATCTGCACTACAAAGAAGTATCACTTCCCACCGGTCAAAAGGGACATCCACAAAATGTGTAAAAACCAGAAAGGCAAGACAGGCCCTGGAGAACTGGGAGCCTTGTTATGCTGATGGGCGGGATGTAAATTGCCAACTGCCTCACTGGAGGAGTGCATTGTGTTCCCTAAAACAAGTAAACAACAGAGCTACAGAGCCAAGGCCACTTCCAGTCTAGGGAATATACCTTGGGAAAACTGAAAATCAATAAGAAAGAGCCACCTCCAAATTTAGGGCTGCACTGACTACAAGAACCTCAACTTGGGTACACCTTAAATATCCCAGGAAATATAAAAATGGTTCAAAACATTGTGGTACTTATGTACGATGGAATATCCCTCAGCCATGAAATCAATGTCATAAGACCAGTAGCAGCAAAGTGAGTGGATTCAGGTACGATGATTCTAAGTGAAATAAGTCACACAGAAAAAGAAACTTATCATAAGATATCACTTATGAAGATCCTGTAAACATGGCTACACGTGAACTGAGTTAGGAAAGAGAACAGAGTCTCACATTTAGAAAACACTCTTATGCCTGCATAAAGGGGAAGGAGAGGTGGGGTGATGCATAAAACCAGAGTTTGATATAAGCACAGGGACCGTTTCAAAAACCAACTTTGGAATAGACAAGACCTACACCTTCCTCAGTGAAAGAGACTCAAAACCCCATATTTCCCACAGAGGAATATATCTGACTAGTAAGAATCTTAAAACCTATGTATTGATATGTCTCCATAAGGGAATCAAGTGTGTCTAGAGTGGCATAAACATGGCAGCGAGAATCAGCTCAAACCCACTATAAAAAGGAATTTCAAAAGCAAAACCAAAAAACAGGGAAATTCTTTACAATTACTCCAGGGTGTCTGAGGAAACCTGGAAAGACCCTATCTACAATGACAGCTGGATGTGGCATAAGGCTGGACACTTGGGACTGAGAGGATTGGTGAGATTGGGTGAGCAAATGCAGACCCTTTCAAGCAATAATGCATGGCCCCCATTCCAAGGGTCCCAAATCTCCAGGTTCAAGGGAATATTACTACAGCTATAACATGTACAGGAAACCTAGAGAATGGACACACTGTGAATACGAAAGGTTTCTAAAACTCAACGAATAGTCCCTCTCCTGGTGCTCCAGTTTGACTTTCCAACTGCCTTACTATCAATCTCCCAACTTGGAGAGACAGGCCCTTTAACCTCCTGGTTTGCACAGGTTCCCAATTTGGCAGAGGATGGAAGGGACGAGGGAGAACCCATGAGAGAGTAGCTGTTAGGCATTTGGACGGGCACATGTCACTCTAATTTCCCGGCAGGAAGAAGAATTAACCAAAGTCTCAGCCACCCACCGGGAACCAGTATAGGACATGATCCAAAATTTTGGACTTGCGTTCAGCTCACAAAAAACGAGTTGAGAAATGGAGCTCAGGGGCACAGCAATTCACAAACTGGCAGAGTCATAAAGGACAACTATCGTCCAAAAATCTGTTGAGGGAAGTCAACGAGGCGGACTTGAAAGTGAGGCAAAATAGCAGGAAACAGATTTCAAGAGGTACCTTGGAATCGCCTGTAAAGCACAGGAAGAGGGGCACAACTTGGACAATGGTGCACTTGGCCAAAAAGGGCGTATGCGTTTTCTCCTGAATATATTCAGGAGAAAACGCATACGCCCTTTTTGGCCAAGCAAGCAAGCGGGCAATGCAAATCTGCACTACAAAGCAGAACCACTTCCCACCGGTCAAAAGGGACATCCACAAAATGTGTAAAAACCAGAAAGGCAAGACAGGCCCTGGAGAACTGGGAGCCTTGTTATGCTGATGGGCGGGATGTAAATTGCCAACTGCCTCACTGGAGGAGTGCATTGTGTTCCCTAAAACAAGTAAACAACAGAGCTACAGAGCCAAGGCCACTTCCAGTCTAGGGAATATACCTTGGGAAAACTGAAAATCAATAAGAAAGAGCCACCTCCAAATTTAGGGCTGCACTGACTACAAGAACCTCAACTTGGGTACACCTTAAATATCCCAGGAAATATAAAAATGGTTCAAAACATTGTGGTACTTACGTACGATGGAATATCCCTCAGTGATGAAATCAATGTCATAAGACCAGTAGCAGCAAAGTGAGTGGATTCAGGTACGATGATTCTAAGTGAAATAAGTCACACAGAAAAAGAAACTTATCATAAGATATCACTTATGAAGATCCTGTAAACATGGCTACACGTGAACTGAGTTAGGAAAGAGAACAGAGTCTCACATTTAGAAAACACTCTTATGCCTGCATAAAGGGGATGGAGAGGTGGGGTGATGCATAAAACCAGAGTTTGATATAAGCACAGGGACCGTTCCAAATACCAACTTTGGAATAGACAAGACCTACACCTTCCTCAGTGAAAGAGACTCAAAACCCCATATTTCCCGCAGAGGAATATATCTGACTAGTAAGAATCTTAAAACCTATGTATTCATATGACTCCATAAGGGAATCAAGTGTGTCTAGAGTGGCATAAACATGGCAGCGAGAATCAGCTCAAACCCACTATAAAAAGGAATTTCAAAAGCAAAACCCAAAAACAGGGAAATTCTTTACAATTCCTTCAGGGTGTCTGAGGAAACCTAGAAAGACCCTATCTACAATGACAGCTGGATGTGGCATAAGGCTGGACACTTGGGACTGAGAGGATTGGTGAGATTGGGTGAGCAAATGCAGACCCTTTCAAGCAATAATGCATGGCCCCCATTCCATGGGTCCCAACTCTCCAGGTTCAAGGGAATATTACTACAGCTATAACATGTACAGGAAACCTAGAGAATGGACACACTGTGAATACGAAAGGTTTCTAAAACTCAATGAATAGTCCCTCTCCTGGTGCTCCAGTTTGACTTTCCAAGTGCCTTACTATCAATCTCCCAACTTGGAGAGACAGGCCCTTTAACCTCCTGGTTTGCACAGGTTCCCAATTTGGCAGAGGATGGAAGGGACGAGGGAGAACCCATGAGAGAGTAGCTGTTAGGCATTTGGACGGGCACATGTCACTCTAATTTCCCGGCAGGAAGAAGAATTAACCAAAGTCTCAGCCACCCACCGGGAACCAGTATAGGACATGATCCAAAATTTTGGACTTGTGTTCAGCTCACAAAAAACGAGTTGAGAAATGGAGCTCAGGGGCACAGCAATTCACAAACTGGCAGAGTGATAAAGGACAACTATCATCCAAAAATCTGTTGAGGGAAGTCAACGAGGCGGACTTGAAAGCGAGGCAAAATAGCAGGAAACAGATTTCAAGAGGTACCTTGGAATCGCCTGTAAAGCACAGGAAGAGGGGCACAACTTGGACAATGGTGCACTTGGCCAAAAAGGGCGTATGCGTTTTCTCCTGAATATATTCAGGAGAAAACGCATACGCCCTTTTTGGCCAAGCAAGCAAGCGGGCAATGCAAATCTGCACAACAAAGAAGTATCACTTCCCACCGGTCAAAAGGGACATCCACAAAATGTGTAAAAACCAGAAAGGCAAGACAGGCCCTGGAGAACTGGGAGCCTTGTTATGCTGATGGGCGGGATGTAAATTGCCAACTGCCTCACTGGAGGAGTGCATTGTGTTCCCTAAAACAAGTAAACAACAGAGCTACAGAGCCAAGGCCACTTCCAGTCTAGGGAATATACCTTGGGAAAACTGAAAATCAATAAGAAAGAGCCACCTCCAAATTTAGGGCTGCACTGACTACAAGAACCTCAACTTGGGTACACCTTAAATATCCCAGGAAATATAAAAATGGTTCAAAACATTGTGGTACTTATGTACGATGGAATATCCCTCAGCCATGAAATCAATGTCATAAGACCAGTAGCAGCAAAGTGAGTGGATTCAGGTACGATGATTCTAAGTGAAATAAGTCACACAGAAAAAGAAACTTATCATAAGATATCACTTATGAAGATCCTGTAAACATGGCTACACGTGAACTGAGTTAGGAAAGAGAACAGAGTCTCACATTTAGAAAACACTCTTATGCCTGCATAAAGGGGAAGGAGAGGTGGGGTGGTGCATAAAACCAGAGTTTGATATAAGCACAGGGACCGTTTCAAAAACCAACTTTGGAATAGACAAGACCTACACCTTCCTCAGTGAAAGAGACTCAAAACCCCATATTTCCCACAGAGGAATATATCTGACTAGTAAGAATCTTAAAACCTATGTATTGATATGTCTCCATAAGGGAATCAAGTGTGTCTAGAGTGGCATAAACATGGCAGCGAGAATCAGCTCAAACCCACTATAAAAAGGAATTTCAAAAGCAAAACCAAAAAACAGGGAAATTCTTTACAATTCCTTCAGGGTGTCTGAGGAAACCTGGAAAGACCCTATCTACAATGACAGCTGGATGTGGCATAAGGCTGGACACTTGGGACTGAGAGGATTGGTGAGATTGGGTGAGCGAATGCAGACCCTTTCAAGCAATAATGCATGGCCCCCATTCCATGGGTCCCAACTCTCCAGGTTCAAGGGAATATTACTACAGCTATAACATGTACAGGAAACCTAGAGAATGGACACACTGTGAATACGAAAGGTTTCTAAAACTCAACGAATAGTCCCTCTCCTGGTGCTCCAGTTTGACTTTCCAACTGCCTTACTATCAATCTCCCAACTTGGAGAGACAGGCCCTTTAACCTCCTGGTTTGCACAGGTTCCCAATTTGGCAGAGGATGGAAGGGACGAGGGAGAACCCATGAGAGAGTAGCTGTTAGGCATTTGGACGGGCACATGTCACTCTAATTTCCCGGCAGGAAGAAGAATTAACCAAAGTCTCAGCCACCCACCGGGAACCAGTATAGGACATGATCCAAAATTTTGGACTTGCGTTCAGCTCACAAAAAAACGAGTTGAGAAATGGAGCTCAGGGGCACAGCAATTCACAAACTGGCAGAGTGATAAAGGACAACTATCGTCCAAAAATCTGTTGAGGGAAGTCAACGAGGGGAATTGAAAGCGAGGCAAAATAGCAGGAAACAGATTTCAAGAGGTACCTTGGAATCGCCTGTAAAGCACAGGAAGAGGGGCACAACTTGGACAATGGTGCACTTGGCCAAAAAGGGCGTATGCGTTTTCTCCTGAATATATTCAGGAGAAAACGCATACGCCCTTTTTGGCCAAGCAAGCAAGCGGGCAATGCAAATCTGCACTACAAAGAAGTATCACTTCCCACCGGTCAAAAGGGACATCCACAAAATGTGTAAAAACCAGAAAGGCAAGACAGGCCCTGGAGAACTGGGAGCCTTGTTATGCTGATGGGCGGGATGTAAATTGCCAACTGCCTCACTGGAGGAGTGCATTGTGTTCCCTAAAACAAGTAAACAACAGAGCTACAGAGCCAAGGCCACTTCCAGTCTAGGGAATATACCTTGGGAAAACTGAAAATCAATAAGAAAGAGCCACCTCCAAATTTAGGGCTGCACTGACTACAAGAACCTCAACTTGGGTACACCTTAAATATCCCAGGAAATATAAAAATGGTTCAAAACATTGTGGTACTTACGTACGATGGAATATCCCTCAGCCATGAAATCAATGTCATAAGACCAGTAGCAGCAAAGTGAGTGGATTCAGGTACGATGATTCTAAGTGAAATAAGTCACACAGAAAAAGAAACTTATCATAAGATATCACTTATGAAGATCCTGTAAACATGGCTACACGTGAACTGAGTTAGGAAAGAGAACAGAGTCTCACATTTAGAAAACACTCTTATGCCTGCATAAAGGGGAAGGAGAGGTGGGGTGATGCATAAAACCAGAGTTTGATATAAGCACAGGGACCGTTTCAAAAACCAACTTTGGAATAGACAAGACCTACACCTTCCTCAGTGAAAGAGACTCAAAACCCCATATTTCCCACAGAGGAATATATCTGACTAGTAAGAATCTTAAAACCTATGTATTGATATGTCTCCATAAGGGAATCAAGTGTGTCTAGAGTGGCATAAACATGGCAGCGAGAATCAGCTCAAACCCACTATAAAAAGGAATTTCAAAAGCAAAACCAAAAAACAGGGAAATTCTTTACAATTCCTTCAGGGTGTCTGAGGAAACCTGGAAAGACCCTATCTACAATGACAGCTGGATGTGGCATAAGGCTGGACACTTGGGACTGAGAGGATTGGTGAGATTGGGTGAGCGAATGCAGACCCTTTCAAGCAATAATGCATGGCCCCCATTCCATGGGTCCCAACTCTCCAGGTTCAAGGGAATATTACTACAGCTATAACATGTACAGGAAACCTAGAGAATGGACACACTGTGAATACGAAAGGTTTCTAAAACTCAACGAATAGTCCCTCTCCTGGTGCTCCAGTTTGACTTTCCAACTGCCTTACTATCAATCTCCCAACTTGGAGAGACAGGCCCTTTAACCTCCTGGTTTGCACAGGTTCCCAATTTGGCAGAGGATGGAAGGGACGAGGGAGAACCCATGAGAGAGTAGCTGTTAGGCATTTGGACGGGCACATGTCACTCTAATTTCCCGGCAGGAAGAAGAATTAACCAAAGTCTCAGCCACCCACCGGGAACCAGTATAGGACATGATCCAAAATTTTGGACTTGCGTTCAGCTCACAAAAAAACGAGTTGAGAAATGGAGCTCAGGGGCACAGCAATTCACAAACTGGCAGAGTGATAAAGGACAACTATCGTCCAAAAATCTGTTGAGGGAAGTCAACGAGGGGAATTGAAAGCGAGGCAAAATAGCAGGAAACAGATTTCAAGAGGTACCTTGGAATCGCCTGTAAAGCACAGGAAGAGGGGCACAACTTGGACAATGGTGCACTTGGCCAAAAAGGGCGTATGCGTTTTCTCCTGAATATATTCAGGAGAAAACGCATACGCCCTTTTTGGCCAAGCAAGCAAGCGGGCAATGCAAATCTGCACTACAAAGAAGTATCACTTCCCACCGGTCAAAAGGGCCATCCACAAAATGTGTAAAAACCAGAAAGGCAAGACAGGCCCTGGAGAACTGGGAGCCTTGTTATGCTGATGGGCGGGATGTAAATTGCCAACTGCCTCACTGGAGGAGTGCATTGTGTTCCCTAAAACAAGTAAACAACAGAGCTACAGAGCCAAGGCCACTTCCAGTCTAGGGAATATACCTTGGGAAAACTGAAAATCAATAAGAAAGAGCCACCTCCAAATTTAGGGCTGCACTGACTACAAGAACCTCAACTTGGGTACACCTTAAATATCCCAGGAAATATAAAAATGGTTCAAAACATTGTGGTACTTACGTACGATGGAATATCCCTCAGCCATGAAATCAATGTCATAAGACCAGTAGCAGCAAAGTGAGTGGATTCAGGTACGATGATTCTAAGTGAAATAAGTCCCACAGAAAAAGAAACTTATCATAAGATATCACTTAGGAAGATCCTGTAAACATGGCTACACGTGAACTGAGTTAGGAAAGAGAACAGAGTCTCACATTTAGAAAACACTCTTATGCCTGCATAAAGGGGAAGGAGAGGTGGGGTGATGCATAAAACCAGAGTTTGATATAAGCACAGGGACCGTTTCAAAAACCAACTTTGGAATAGACAAGACCTACACCTTCCTCAGTGAAAGAGACTCAAAACCCCATATTTCCCACAGAGGAATATATCTGACTAGTAAGAATCTTAAAACCTATGTATTGATATGTCTCCATAAGGGAATCAAGTGTGTCTAGAGTGGCATAAACATGGCAGCGAGAATCAGCTCAAACCCACTATAAAAAGGAACTTCAAAAGCAAAACCAAAAAACAGGGAAATTCTTTACAATTCCTTCAGGGTGTCTGAGGAAACCTGGAAAGACCCTATCTACAATGACAGCTGGATGTGGCATAAGGCTGGACACTTGGGACTGAGAGGATTGGTGAGATTGGGTGAGCAAATGCAGACCCTTTCAAGCAATAATGCATGGCCCCCATTCCATGGGTCCCAACTCTCCAGGTTCAAGGGAATATTACTACAGCTATAACATGTACAGGAAACCTAGAGAATGGACACACTGTGAATACGAAAGGTTTCTAAAACTCAACGAATAGTCCCTCTCCTGGTGCTCCAGTTTGACTTTCCAACTGCCTTACTATCAATCTCCCAACTTGGAGAGACAGGCCCTTTAACCTCCTGGTTTGCACAGGTTCCCAATTTGGCAGAGGATGGAAGGGACGAGGGAGAACCCATGAGAGAGTAGCTGTTAGGCATTTGGACGGGCACATGTCACTCTAATTTCCCGGCAGGAAGAAGAATTAACCAAAGTCTCAGCCACCCACCGGGAACCAGTATAGGACATGATCCAAAATTTTGGACTTGCGTTCAGCTCACAAAAAACGAGTTGAGAAATGGAGCTCAGGGGCACAGCAATTCACAAACTGGCAGAGTGATAAAGGACAACTATCGTCCAAAAATCTGTTGAGGGAAGTCAACGAGGCGGACTTGAAAGTGAGGCAAAATAGCAGGAAACAGATTTCAAGAGGTACCTTGGAATCGCCTGTAAAGCACAGGAAGAGGGGCACAACTTGGACAATGGTGCACTTGGCCAAAAAGGGTGTATGCGTTTTCTCCTGAATATATTCAGGAGAAAACGCATACGCCCTTTTTGGCCAAGCAAGCAAGCGGGCAATGCAAATCTGCACTACAAAGCAGTACCACTTCCCACCGGTCAAAAGGGACATCCACAAAATGTGTAAAAACCAGAAAGGCAAGACAGGCCCTGGAGAACAGGGAGCCTTGTCATGCTGATGGGCGGGATGTAAATTGCCAACTGCCTCACTGGAGGAGTGCATTGTGTTCCCTAAAACAAGTAAACAACAGAGCTACAGAGCCAAGGCCACTTCCAGTCTAGGGAATATACCTTGGGAAAACTGAAAATCAATAAGAAAGAGCCACCTCCAAATTTAGGGCTGCACTGACTACAAGAACCTCAACTTGGGTACACCTTAAATATCCCAGGAAATATAAAAATGGTTCAAAACATTGTGGTACTTACGTACGATGGAATATCCCTCAGCCATGAAATCAATGTCATAAGACCAGTAGCAGCAAAGTGAGTGGATTCAGGTACGATGATTCTAAGTGAAATAAGTCACACAGAAAAAGAAACTTATCATAAGATATCACTTATGAAGATCCTGTAAACATGGCTACACGTGAACTGAGTTAGGAAAGAGAACAGAGTCTCACATTTAGAAAACACTCTTATGCCTGCATAAAGGGGATGGAGAGGTGGGGTGATGCATAAAACCAGAGTTTGATATAAGCACAGGGACCGTTCCAAAAACCAACTTTGGAATAGACAAGACCTACACCTTCCTCAGTGAAAGAGACTCAAAACCCCATATTTCCCGCAGAGGAATATATCTGACTAGTAAGAATCTTAAAACCTATGTATTCATATGACTCCATAAGGGAATCAAGTGTGTCTAGAGTGGCATAAACATGGCAGCGAGAATCAGCTCAAACCCACTATAAAAAGGAATTTCAAAAGCAAAACCCAAAAACAGGGAAATTCTTTACAATTCCTTCAGGGTGTCTGAGGAAACCTGGAAAGACCCTATCTACAATGACAGCTGGATGTGGCATAAGGCTGGACACTTGGGACTGAGAGGATTGGTGAGATTGGGTGAGCAAATGCAGACCCTTTCAAGCAATAATGCATGGCCCCCATTCCATGGGTCCCAACTCTCCAGGTTCAAGGGAATATTACTACAGCTATAACATGTACAGGAAACCTAGAGAATGGACACACTGTGAATACGAAAGGTTTCTAAAACTCAATGAATAGTCCCTCTCCTGGTGCTCCAGTTTGACTTTCCAAGTGCCTTACTATCAATCTCCCAACTTGGAGAGACAGGCCCTTTAACCTCCTGGTTTGCACAGGTTCCCAATTTGGCAGAGGATGGAAGGGACGAGGGAGAACCCATGAGAGAGTAGCTGTTAGGCATTTGGACGGGCACATGTCACTCTAATTTCCCGGCAGGAAGAAGAATTAACCAAAGTCTCAGCCACCCACCGGGAACCAGTATAGGACATGATCCAAAATTTTGGACTTGTGTTCAGCTCACAAAAAACGAGTTGAGAAATGGAGCTCAGGGGCACAGCAATTCACAAACTGGCAGAGTGATAAAGGACAACTATCATCCAAAAATCTGTTGAGGGAAGTCAACGAGGCGGACTTGAAAGCGAGGCAAAATAGCAGGAAACAGATTTCAAGAGGTACCTTGGAATCGCCTGTAAAGCACAGGAAGAGGGGCACAACTTGGACAATGGTGCACTTGGCCAAAAAGGGCGTATGCGTTTTCTCCTGAATATATTCAGGAGAAAACGCATACGCCCTTTTTGGCCAAGCAAGCAAGCGGGCAATGCAAATCTGCACTACAAAGAAGTATCACTTCCCACCGGTCAAAAGGGACATCCACAAAATGTGTAAAAACCAGAAAGGCAAGACAGGCCCTGGAGAACTGGGAGCCTTGTTATGCTGATGGGCGGGATGTAAAGTGCCAACTGCCTCACTGGAGGAGTGCATTGTGTTCCCTAAAACAAGTAAACAACAGAGCTACAGAGCCAAGGCCACTTCCAGTCTAGGGAATATACCTTGGGAAAACTGAAAATCAATAAGAAAGAGCCACCTCCAAATTTAGGGCTGCACTGACTACAAGAACCTCAACTTGGGTACACCTTAAATATCCCAGGAAATATAAAAATGGTTCAAAACATTGTGGTACTTACGTACGATGGAATATCCCTCAGCCATGAAATCAATGTCATAAGACCAGTAGCAGCAAAGTGAGTGGATTCAGGTACGATGATTCTAAGTGAAATAAGTCACACAGAAAAAGAAACTTATCATAAGATATCACTTATGAAGATCCTGTAAACATGGCTACACGTGAACTGAGTTAGGAAAGAGAACAGAGTCTCACATTTAGAAAACACTCTTATGCCTGCATAAAGGGGAAGGAGAGGTGGGGTGATGCATAAAACCAGAGTTTGATATAAGCACAGGGACCGTTTCAAAAACCAACTTTGGAATAGACAAGACCTACACCTTCCTCAGTGAAAGAGACTCAAAACCCCATATTTCCCACAGAGGAATATATCTGACTAGTAAGAATCTTAAAACCTATGTATTGATATGTCTCCATAAGGGAATCAAGTGTGTCTAGAGTGGCATAAACATGGCAGCGAGAATCAGCTCAAACCCACTATAAAAAGGTATTTCAAAAGCAAAACCAAAAAACAGGGAAATTCTTTACAATTCCTTCAGGGTGTCTGAGGAAACCTGGAAAGACCCTATCTACAATGACAGCTGGATGTGGCATAAGGCTGGACACTTGGGACTGAGAGGATTGGTGAGATTGGGTGAGCGAATGCAGACCCTTTCAAGCAATAATGCATGGCCCCCATTCCATGGGTCCCAACTCTCCAGGTTCAAGGGAATATTACTACAGCTATAACATGTACAGGAAACCTAGAGAATGGACACACTGTGAATACGAAAGGTTTCTAAAACTCAACGAATAGTCCCTCTCCTGGTGCTCCAGTTTGACTTTCCAACTGCCTTACTATCAATCTCCCAACTTGGAGAGACAGGCCCTTTAACCTCCTGGTTTGCACAGGTTCCCAATTTGCCAGAGGATGGAAGGGACGAGGGAGAACCCATGAGAGAGTAGCTGTTAGGCATTTGGACGGGCACATGTCACTCTAATTTCCCGGCAGGAAGAAGAATTAACCAAAGTCTCAGCCACCCACCGGGAACCAGTATAGGACATGATCCAAAATTTTGGACTTGCGTTCAGCTCACAAAAAAACGAGTTGAGAAATGGAGCTCAGGGGCACAGCAATTCACAAACTGTCAGAGTGATAAAGGACAACTATCGTCCAAAAATCTGTTGAGGGAAGTCAACGAGGGGAATTGAAAGCGAGGCAAAATAGCAGGAAACAGATTTCAAGAGGTACCTTGGAATCGCCTGTAAAGCACAGGAAGAGTGGCACAACTTGGACAATGATGCACTTGGCCAAAAAGTGCGTATGCGTTTTCTCCTGAATATATTCAGGAGAAAACGCATACGCCCTTTTTGGCCAAGCAAGCAAGCGGGTAATGCAAATCTGCACTACAAAGAAGTATCATTTCCCACCGGTCAAAAGGGACATCCACAAAATGTGTAAAAACCAGAAAGGCAAGACAGGCCCTGGAGAACAGGGAGCCTTGTTATGCTGATGGGCGGGATGTCAATTGCCAACTGCCTCACTGGAGGAGTGCATTGTGTTCCCTAAAACAAGTAAACAACAGAGCTACAGAGCCAAGGCCACTTCCAGTCTAGGGAATATACCTTGGGAAAACTGAAAATCAATAAGAAACAGCCACCTCCAAATTTAGGGCTGCACTGGCTACAAGAACCTCAACTTGGGTACACCTTAAATATCCCAGGAAACATAAAAATGGTTCAAAACATTGTGGTACTTACGTACGATGGAATATCCCTCAGCCATGAAATCAATGTCATAAGACCAGTAGCAGCAAAGTGAGTGGATTCAGGTACGATGATTCTAAGTGAAATAAGTCACACAGAAAAAGAAACTTATCATAAGATATCACTTATGAAGATCCTGTAAACATGGCTACACGTGAACTGAGTTAGGAAAGAGAACAGAGTCTCACATTTAGAAAACACTCTTATGCCTGCATAAAGGGGAAGGAGAGGTGGGGTGATGCATAAAACCAGAGTTTGATATAAGCACAGGGACCGTTTCAAAAACCAACTTTGGAATTGACAAGACCGACACCTTCCTCAGTGAAAGAGACTCAAAACCCCATATTTCCCACAGAGGAATATATCTGACTAGTAAGAATCTTAAAACCTATGTATTGATATGTCTCCATAAGGGAATCAAGTGTGTCTAGAGTGGCATAAACATGGAAGCGAGAATCAGCTCAAACCCACTATAAAAAGGAATTTCAAAAGCAAAACGAAAAAACAGGGAAATTCTTTACAATTCCTTCAGGGTGTCTGAGGAAACCTGGAAAGACCCTATCTACAATGACAGCTGGATGTGGCATAAGGCTGGACACTTGGGACTGAGAAAATTGGTGAGATTGGGTGAGCAAAGGCAGTCCCTTTCAAGCAATAATGCATGCCACCTCTTCCATGGGTCCCAACTCTTCATGTTGAAGGGAATATTACTACAGCTATAACATGTACGTGAAACCTAGAGAATAGACACACTGTGATTATGAAAGGTTTCTAAAACTCAACGAATAGTCCCTCTACTGCTGCTCTGGTTTGACTTTCCAACTGCTTTACTATCAATCAACCAACTAGGAGAGACAGCCCCTTTAACCTCCTGGTTCGCACAGGTTGTCAATTTGGCAGAGGATGAAAGGGAAGAGGAAGAAACAATGAGAGAGTAGCTGTTAGGCATTTGGACAGGCACATTTCATACTAATTTCACGGCAGGAAGAAGAATTAACCAAACTCTCAGCCACCCACCGGGAACCAGTATAGATCCTGAACCAAAATGTTGGACTTATGTTCAGCTCACAAAAATCGAGTTGTAAAATGGAGCTCAGGGGCACAGCAATTCACAAACTGGCAGAGTAATGCAGGACATCTAACGTCCATAAATCTGTTGAGGGAAGGAAACGAGGCAGACTTGAAAGCGATGCCGAATAGCAGGAAACAGATTTCAAGAGGTACCTTGGAATCGCCTTAAAGCAGAGGAAGAGAGGCACAACTTGGAAAATGATGCACTTGGCCAAAAAGGGCGTATGCGTTTTCTCCTGAATATATTCAGGAGAAAACGCATACGCCCTTTTTGGCCAAGCAAGCAAGCGGGCAATGCAAATTTGCACTACAAAGAAGTGTCACTTCCCACCGGTCAAAAGGGACATCCACAAAATGTGTAAAAACCAGAATGGCATGACAGGGCCTGGAGAACACGGAGCCTTTTTATGCTGATGGTCCGGATGTAAATTGCCAACTGCCTCTCTGCAGGAGTGCACTGTGTTCCCTAAAACAAGTAAACAACAGAGCTACAGAGCCAAGGACACTTTCAGTCTAGGGAATATATCTTGGGAAAACTGAAAATCAATAAGACAGAGTCACCCCAAAATTTAGGGCTGCACTGCTTACAAGAACCTCAACTTGGGTACACCTTAAATATCCCAGGAAATATAAAATGGATTCAAAAAATTGTGGTACATACGAAAGATGTAATATCCCTCATCCATGAAATCAATGTCATAAGACCAGTTGCACCAAAATGAGTGGATTCAGGTACGATGATTCTAAGTGAAATATGTCACACAGAAAATGAAACCTATCATAAGATATCACTTATGAAGATCCTGTAAACATGGCTACACATGAACTGAGTTAGGAAAGAGAACAGAGTCTCACATTTAGAAAACACTCTTATGCCTTCTTAAGAGGGAAGGAGAGGTGTGGTGATGCATAAAACCAGAGTTTGATATAAGCACAGGTACCATTCCAAAAACCAACTATGGAATAGACAAGACCTACACCTTCCTCAGTGAAAGGGACTCAAAACCCCATATTTCCCACAGATGAATATTTCTCACAGGTAAGAATCATAAAACTTATTTATTGATATGTATCCATAAGGGAATCTACTGAGTCTAGAATGGCATAAACATGGCAGCGAGAATCAGCTCAAACACACAACAAAAAGGAATTACAAAAACAAAACAAAAAAACCGGGTAATTCTTTAAAATTCCTTCGGGGTCTCTGATGAAACCTGGAATGACCCTATCTACAATGACAGCTGGATGTGGCATAAGGCTGGACACTTGGGACTGAGAAAATTGGTGAGATTGGGTGAGCAAAGGCAGTCCCTTTCAAGCAATAATGCATGCCACCTCTTCCATGGGTCCCAACTCTTCATGTTGAAGGGAATATTACTACAGCTATAACATGTACGTGAAACCTAGAGAATAGACACACTGTGATTATGAAAGGTTTCTAAAACTCAACGAATAGTCCCTCTACTGCTGCTCTGGTTTGACTTTCCAACTGCTTTACTATCAATCAACCAACTAGGAGAGACAGCCCCTTTAACCTCCTGGTTCGCACAGGTTGTCAATTTGGCAGAGGATGAAAGGGAAGAGGAAGAAACAATGAGAGAGTAGCTGTTAGGCATTTGGACAGGCACATTTCATACTAATTTCCCGGCAGGAAGAAGAATTAACCAAAGTCTCAGCCACCCACCGGGAACCAGTATAGATCCTGAACCAAAATTTTAGACTTACGTTCAGCTCACAAAAATCGAGTTGTAAAATGGAGCTCAGGGGCACAGCAATTCATAAACTTGCAGAGTAATGCAGGACATCTATCGTCCATAAATCTGTTGAGGGAAGGAAACGAGGCGGACTTGAAAGCGATGCCGAATAGCAGGAAACAGATTTCAAGAGGTACGTTGGAATCGCCTTTAAAGCACAGGAAGAGAGGCACAACTTGGACAATGATGCACTTGGCCAAAAAGGGCGTATGCGTTTTCTCCTGAATATATTCAGGAGAAAACGCATACGCCCTTTTTGGCCAAGCAAGCAAGCGGGCAATGCAAATTTGCACTACAAAGAAGTGTCACTTCCCACCGGTCAAAAGGGACATCCACAAAATGTGTAAAAACCAGAAAGGCATGACAGGGCCTGGAGAACACGGAGCCTTTTTATGCTGATGGTCTGGATGTAAATTGCCAACTGCCTCTCTGGAGGAGTGCACTGTGTTCCCTAAAACAAGTAAACAACAGAGCTACAGAGCCAAGGACACTTTCAGTCTAGGGAATATATCTTGGGAAAACTGAAAATCAATAAGACAGTGTCACCCCAAAATTTAGGGCTGCACTGCTTACAAGAACCTCAACTTGGGTACACCTTAGATATCCCAGGAAATATAAAATGGATTCAAAAAATTGTGGTACATACGAAAGATGTAATATCCCTCATCCATGAAATCAATGTCATAAGACCAGTAGCAGCAAAATGAGTTGATTCAGGTACGATGATTCTAAGTGAAATAAGTCACACAGAAAAAGAAACTTATCATAAGATATGACTTTTGGAGATCCTGTAAACATGGCTACATATGAACTGAGTTAGGAAAGAGAACAGTGTCTCACATTTAGAAAAAAACTCGTATGCATGCTTAAGGGAGAAAGAGAGGTGGGGTAATGCATAAAATCAGAGTTTGATATAATCACAGGGACCGTTCCAAAAACTTACTATGGAATAGATAAGACCTACACCTTCCTCAGTGAAAGGGACTCAAAACCACATATTTCCCGCAGAGGAATAGATCTGACTAGTAAGAATCTTAAAACCTATGTATTGATATGTCTCCATAAGGTTATCAAGTGTGTCTTGACTGGCATAAACATGGCAGCGAGAATCAGCTCAAACCCACTATAAAAAGGAATTTCAAAAACAAAACAAAAAAACAGGGAAAGTCTTTACAATTCCTTCAGGGTCTCTGATGAAACGTGGAATGAACCTATCTACAATGACAGCTAGATATGGCATAAGGCTGGACACTTGGGACTGAGAGGATTGGTGAGATTGGGTGAGCAAATGCAGACCCTTTCAAGCAATAATGCATGGCCCCCATTCCATGGGTCCCAACTCTCCAGGTTCAAGGGAATATTACTACAGCTATAACATGTACAGGAAACCTAGAGAATGGACACACTGTGAATACGAAAGGTTTCTAAAACTCAACGAATAGTCCCTCTCCTGGTGCTCCAGTTTGACTTTCCAACTGCCTTACTATCAATCTCCCAACTTGGAGAGACAGGCCCTTTAACCTCCTGGTTTGCACAGGTTCCCAATTTGGCAGAGGATGGAAGGGACGAGGGAGAACCCATGAGAGAGTAGCTGTTAGGCATTTGGACGGGCACATGTCACTCTAATTTCCCGGCAGGAAGAAGAATTAACCAAAGTCTCAGCCACCCACCGGGAACCAGTATAGGACATGATCCAAAATTTTGGACTTGCGTTCAGCTCACAAAAAACGAGTTGAGAAATGGAGCTCAGGGGCACAGCAATTCACAAACTGGCAGAGTGATAAAGGACAACTATCGTCCAAAAATCTGTTGAGGGAAGTCAACGAGGCGGACTTGAAAGCGAGGCAAAATAGCAGGAAACAGATTTCAAGAGGTACCTTGGAATCGCCTGTAAAGCACAGGAATAGGGTCACAACTTGGACAATGGTGCACTTGGCCAGAAAGGGCGTATGCGTTTTCTCCTGAATATATTCAGGAGAAAACGCATACGCCATTTTTGGCCAAGCAAGCAAGGGGGCAATGCAAATCTGCACTACAAAGAAGTATCATTTCCCACCGGTCAAAAGGGACATCCACAAAATGTCTAAAAACCAGAAAGGCAAGACAGGCCCTGGAGAACTCGAAGCCTTGTTATGCTGATGGGCGGGATGTAAACTGCCAACTGCCTCACTGGAGGAGTGCATTGTGTTCCCTAAAACAAGTAAACAACAGAGCTACAGAGCCAAGGCCACTTCCAGTCTAGGGAATATACCTTGGGAAAAATGAAAATCAATAAGAAAGAGCCACCTCCAAATTTAGGGCTGCACTGACTACAAGAACCTCAACTTGGGTACACCTTAAATATCCCAAGAAATATAAAAATGGTTCAAAACATTGTGGTACTTACGTACGATGGAATATCCCTCAGCCATGAAATCAATGTCATAAGACCAGTAGCAGCAAAGTGAGTGGATTCAGGTACGATGATTCTAAGTGAAATAAGTCACACAGAAAAAGAAACTTATCATAAGATATCACTTAGGAAGATCCTGTAAACATGGCTACACGTGAACTGAGTTAGGAAAGAGAACAGAGTCTCACATTTAGAAAACACTCTTATGCCTGCATAAAGAGGAAGGAGAGGTGGGGTGATGCATAAAACCAGAGTTTGATATAAGCACAGGGACCGTTTCAAAAACCAACTTTGGAATAGACAAGACCTACACCTTCCTCAGTGAAAGAGACTCAAAACCCCATATTTCCCGCAGAGGAATATATCTGACTAGTAAGAATCTTAAAACCTATGTATTGATATGACTCCATAAGGGAATCAAGTGTGTCTAGAGTGGCATAAACATGGCAGCGAGAATCAGCTCAAACCCACTATAAAAAGGAATTTCAAAAGCAAAACCAAAAAACAGGGAAATTCTTTACAATTCCTTCAGGGTGTCTGAGGAAACCTGGAAAGACCCTATCTACAATGACAGCTGGATGTGGCATAAGGCTGGACACTTGGGACTGAGAGGATTGGTGAGATTGGGTGAGCAAATGCAGACCCTTTCAAGCAATAATGCATGGCCCCCATTCCATGGGTCCCAACTCTCCAGGTTCAAGGGAATATTACTACAGCTATAACATGTACAGGAAACCTAGAGAATGGACACACTGTGAATACGAAAGGTTTCTAAAACTCAACGAATAGTCCCTCTCCTGGTGCTCCAGTTTGACTTTCCAACTGCCTTACTATCAATCTCCCAACTTGGAGAGACAGGCCCTTTAACCTCCTGGTTTGCACAGGTTCCCAATTTGGCAGAGGATGGAAGGGACGAGGGAGAACCCATGAGAGAGTAGCTGTTAGGCATTTGGACGGGCACATGTCACTCTAATTTCCCGGCAGGAAGAAGAATTAACCAAAGTCTCAGCCACCCACCGGGAACCAGTATAGGACATGATCCAAAATTTTGGACTTGCGTTCAGCTCACAAAAAACGAGTTGAGAAATGGAGCTCAGGGGCACAGCAATTCACAAACTGGCAGAGTGATAAAGGACAACTATCGTCCAAAAATCTCTTGAGGGAAGTCAACGAGGTGGACTTGAAAGCGAGGCAAAATAGCAGGAAACAGATTTCAAGAGGTACGTTGGAATCGCCTGTAAAGCACAGGAAGAGGGGCACAACTTGGACAATGATGCACTTGGCCAAAAAGGGCGTATGCGTTTTCTCCTGAATATATTCAGGAGAAAACGCATACGCCCTTTTTGGCCAAGCAAGCAAGCGGGCAATGCAAAACTGCACTACAAAGAAGTATCACTTCCCACCGGTCAAAAGGGACATCCACAAAATGTGTAAAAACCAGAAAGGCAAGACAGGCCCTGGAGAACTGGGAGCCTTGTTATGCTGATGGGCGGGATGTAAATTGCCAACTGCCTCACTGGAGGAGTGCATTGTGTTCCCTAAAACAAGTAAACAACAGAGCTACAGAGCCAAGGCCACTTCCAGTCTAGGGAATATACCTTGGGAAAACTGAAAATCAATAAGAAAGAGCCACCTCCAAATTTAGGGCTGCACTGACTAAAAGAACGTCAACTTGGGTACACCTTAAATATCCCAGGAAATATAAAAATGGTTCAAAACATTGTGGTACTTACGTACGATGGAATATTCCTCAGCCATGAAATCAATGTCATAAGACCAGTAGCAGCAAAGTGAGTGGATTCAGGTACGATGATTCTAAGTGAAATAAGTTACGCAGAAAAAGAAACTTATCATAAGATATCACTTATGAAGATCCTGTAAACATGGCTACACGTGAACTGAGTTAGGAAAGAGAACAGAGTCTCACATTTAGAAAACACTCTTATGCCTGCATAAAGGGGATGGAGAGGTGGGGTGATGCATAAAACCAGTGTTTGATATAAGCACAGGGACCGTTCCAAAAACCAACTTTGGAATAGACAAGACCTACACATTCCTCAGTGAAAGAGACTCAACACCCCATATTTCCCGCAGAGGAATATATCTGACTAGTAAGAATCTTAAAACCTATGTATTGATATGACTCCATAAGGGAATCAAGTGTGTCTAGAGTGGCATAAACATGGCAGCGAGAATCAGCTCAAACCCACTATAAAAAGGAATTTCAAAAGCAAAACGAAAAAACAGGGAAATTCTTTACAATTCCTTCAGGGTGTCTGAGGAAACCTGGAAAGACCCTATCTACAATGACAGCTGTATGTGGCATAAGGCTGGACACTTGGGACTGAGAGGATTGGTGAGATTGGGTGAGCAAATGCAGACCCTTTCAAGCAATAATGCATGGCCCCCATTCCATGGGTCCCAACTCTCCATGTTCAAGGGAATATTACTACAGCTATAACATGTACAGGAAACCTAGAGAATGGACACACTGTGAATACGAAAGGTTTCTAAAACTCAACGAATAGTCCCTCTCCTGGTGCTCCAGTTTGACTTTCCAACTGCCTTACTATCAATCTCCCAACTTGGAGAGACAGGCCCTTTAACCTCCTGGTTTGCACAGGTTCCCAATTTGGCAGAGGATGGAAGGGACGAGGGAGAACCCATGAGAGAGTAGCTGTTAGGCATTTGGACGGGCACATGTCACTCTAATTTCCCGGCAGGAAGAAGAATTAACCAAAGTCTCAGCCACCCACCGGGAACCAGTATAGGACATGATCCAAAATTTTGGACTTGCGTTCAGCTCACAAAAAACGAGTTGAGAAATGGAGCTCAGGGGCACAGCAATTCACAAAGTGGCAGAGTGATAAAGGACAACTATCGTCCAAAAATCTGTTGAGGGAATTCAACGAGGTGGACTTGAAAGTGAGGCAAAATAGCAGGAAACAGATTTCAAGAGGTACGTTGGAATCGCCTGTAAAGCACAGGAAGAGGGGCACAACTTGGACAATGGTGCACTTGGCCAAAAAGGGCGTATGCGTTTTCTCCTGAATATATTCAGGAGAAAAAGCATACGCCCTTTTTGGCCAAGCAAGCAAGTGGGCAATGCAAATCTGCACTACAAAGAAGTATCACTTCCCACCGGTCAAAAGGGACATCCACAAAATGTGTAAAAACCAGAAAGGCAAGACAGGCCCTGGAGAACAGGGAGCCTTGTCATGCTGATGGGCGGGATGTCAATTGCCAACTGCCTCACTGGAGGAGTGCATTGTGTTCCCTAAAACAAGTAAACAACAGAGCTACAGAGCCAAGGCCACTTCCAGTCTAGGGAATATCCCTTGTGAAAACTGAAAATCAATAAGAAAGTGCCACCTCCAAATTTAGGGCTGCACTGACTACAAGAACCTCAACTTGGGTACACCTTAAATATCCCAGGAAATATAAAAATGGTTCAAAACATTGTGGTACTTACGTACGATGGAATATCCCTCAGCGATGAAATCAATGTCATAAGACCAGAAGCAGCAAAGTGAGTGGATTCAGGTACGATGATTCTAAGTGAAATAAGTCACACAGAAAAAGAAACTTATCATAAGATATCACTTATGAAGATCCTGTAAACATGGCTACACGTGAACTGAGTTAGGAAAGAGAACAGAGTCTCACATTTAGAAAACACTCATATGCCTGCATAAAGGGGATGGAGAGGTCGGGTGATGCATAAAACCAGAGTTTGATATAAGCACAGGGACCGTTCCAAAAACCAACTTTGGAATAGACAAGACCTACACCTTCCTCAGTGAAAGAGACTCAAAACCCCATATTTCCCGCAGAGGAATATATCTGACTAGTAAGAATCTTAAAACCTATGTATTGATATGACTCCATAAGGGAATCAAGTGTGTCTAGAGTGGCATAAACATGGCAGCGAGAATCAGCTCAAACCCACTATAAAAAGGAATTTCAAAAGCAAAACCAAAAAACAGGGAAATTCTTTACAATTCCTGCAGGGTGTCTGAGGAAACCTGGAAAGACCCTATCTACAATGACAGCTGGATGTGGCATAAGGCTGGACACTTGGGACTGAGAGGATTGGTAGGATTGGGTGAGCAAATGCAGACCCTTTCAAGCAATAATGCATGGCCCCCATTCCATGGGTCCCAACTCTCCAGGTTCAAGGGAATATTACTACAGCTATAACATGTACAGGAAACCTAGAGAATGGACACACTGTGAATACGAAAGGTTTCTAAAACTCAACGAATAGTCCCTCTCCTGGTGCTCCAGTTTGACTTTCCAACTGCCTTACTATCAATCTCCCAACTTGGAGAGACAGGCCCTTTAACCTCCTGGTTTGCACAGGTTCCCAATTTGGCAGAGGATGGAAGGGACGAGGGAGAACCCATGAGAGAGTAGCTGTTAGGCATTTGGACGGGCACATGTCACTCTAATTTCCCGGCAGGAAGAAGAATTAACCAAAGTCTCAGCCACCCACCGGGAACCAGTATAGGACATGATCCAAAATTTTGGACTTGCGTTCAGCTCACAAAAAACGAGTTGAGAAATGGAGCTCAGGGGCACAGCAATTCACAAAGTGGCAGAGTGATAAAGGACAACTATCGTCCAAAAATCTGTTGAGGGAATTCAACGAGGTGGACTTGAAAGTGAGGCAAAATAGCAGGAAACAGATTTCAAGAGGTACGTTGGAATCGCCTGTAAAGAACAGGAAGAGGGGCACGACTTGGACAATGGTGCACTTGGCCAAAAAGGGCGTATGTGTTTTCTCCTGTATATATTCAGGAGAAAAAGCATACGCCCTTTTTGGCCAAGCAAGCAAGTGGGCAATGCAAATCTGCACTACAAAGAAGTATCACTTCCCACCGGTCAAAAGGGACATCCACAAAATGTGTAAAAACCAGAAAGGCAAGACAGGCCCTGGAGAACAGGGAGCCTTGTCATGCTGATGGGTGGGATGTCAATTGCCAACTGCCGCACTGGAGGAGTGCATTGTGTTCCCTAAAACAAGTAAACAACAGAGCTACAGAGCCAAGGCCACTTCCAGTCTAGGGAATATACCTTGGGAAAACTGAAAATCAATAAGAAAGTGCCACCTCCAAATTTAGGGCTGCACTGACTACAAGAACCTCAACTTGGGTACACCTTAAATATCCCAGGAAATATAAAAATGGTTCAAAACATTGTGGTACTTACGTACGATGGAATATCCCTCAGCGATGAAATCAATGTCATAAGACCAGAAGCAGCAAAGTGAGTGGATTCAGGTACGATGATTCTAAGTGAAATAAGTCACACAGAAAAAGAAACTTATCATAAGATATCACTTATGAAGATCCTGTAAACATGGCTACACGTGAACTGAGTTAGGAAAGAGAACAGAGTCTCACATTTAGAAAACACTCTTATGCCTGCATAAAGGGGATGGAGAGGTCGGGTGATGCATAAAACCAGAGTTTGATATAAGCACAGGGACCGTTCCAAAAACCAACTTTGGAATAGACAAGACCTACACCTTCCTCAGTGAAAGAGACTCAAAACCCCATATTTCCCGCAGAGGAATATATCTGACTAGTAAGAATCTTAAAACCTATGTATTGATATGACTCCATAAGGGAATCAAGTGTGTCTAGAGTGGCATAAACATGGCAGCGAGAATCAGCTCAAACCCACTATAAAAAGGAATTTCAAAAGCAAAACCAAAAAACAGGGAAATTCTTTACAATTCCTTCAGGGTGTCTGAGGAAACCTGGAAAGACCCTATCTACAATGACAGCTGTATGTGGAATAAGGCTGGACACTTGGGACTGAGAGGATTGGTGAGATTGGGTGAGCAAATGCAGACACTTTCAAGCAATAATGCATGGCCCCCATTCCATGGGTCCCAACTCTCCAGGTTGAAGGGAATATTACTACAGCTATAACATGTATGGGAAACCTAGAGAAGGACACACTGTGAATACGAAAGGTTTCTAAAACTCAACGAATAGTCCCTCTCCTGGTGCTCCAGTTTGACTTTCCAACTGCTTTACTATCAACCTCCCAACTTGGAGAGACAGCCCCTTTACCCTCCTGGTTCGCACAGGTTGCCAATTTGGCAGAGGATGAAATGGAAGAGGGAGAACCTATGAGAGAGTAGCTGTTAGGCATTTGGACGGGCACATTTCACTCTAATTTCCCAGCAGGAAGAAAAATTATCCAAAGTCTCAGCCACCCACCGGGAACCAGTATATGCCCTGAACCAAAATTTTGGACTTGCGTTCAGCTCACAAAAAACGAGTTGAAAAATGGAGCTCAGGGGCACAGCAATTCACAAACTGGCAGAGTGATAAAGGACAAGTATCGTCAAAAAATCTGTTGAGGCAAGGCAATGAGGTGGACTTGAAAGCGAGCCAGAATAGCAGGAAACAGATTTCAAGAGATACCTTGGAATCGCCTTGAAAGCACAGGAAGAGGGGCACAACTTCAACAATGATGCACTTGGCCAAAAACGGCGTATGCGTTTTCTCCTGAATATATTCAGGAGAAAACGCATACGCCCTTTTTGGCCAAGCAAGCAAGCAGGCAATGCAAATCTGCACTACAAATAAGTTTCAGTTCCCACCGGTCAAAAGGGACATCCACAAAATGTGTAAAAACCAGAAAGGCAAGACAGGTCCTGGAGAACAGGGAGCTTTTTTAGGCTAATGGGTGGCATGTAAATTGCTAACTGCCTCTCTGGAGGAGTGCATTGTGTTCCCTAAAACAAATAAACAACAGAGCTACAGAGCAATGGGGTGTTCCAGTCTAGGGAATATATCTTTGGAAAACTGAAAATCAATAAGACACAGGCATGCCAAAATTTAAGGCTGCACTGCTTACAAGAACCTCATCGTGGGTACACCTTATATATCCCAGGAAAGACAAAAATATTTCAAGAAACTGTGGTACTTACGTACGATGTAATATCCGTTAGCCATGAAATCAATGTCATAAGGCAAGTAGCAGCAAAATGAGTGGATTCACGTACGATGATTCTAAGTGAAATAAGTCACACTGAAAAAGAAACTTATCATAAGATATCACTTATGAAAATCCTGTAAACATGGCTACACATGAACTGAGTTAGGAAAGATAACAGAATAACAAATCTTATCATAAGATATCACTCATAGTGTGAATGTAAACATGAACTGAATTTCAAACACAATAGTGTCATACATTTAGAAAACAATCTTCTGCCTGCTTAAGGGGAAAGGCGAGGTGGGGTGATGCATAAAACCACAGTTTTAAATTAGCACAGATACTGTTACATAAACCAAGTATGTAATAGACAACACCTACTGCCGGAACAATGAACTGGACTTAACGCCCCCTATTCATTGCAGAGGAATATATCTGACTCTAGAATTTTAAAACATATGTATTCTCATGTCTCCATAAAGGTATCATATGTGTGTATAATGGCATGAACACAGCACTGAAATTCAACTAAACCCCCTTATAAAATTAAGTTTCAAAAGCAAAATGCAAAAACAGCGAAACAGAGAGAAAGCCTTAAAAATTACGTTCAGGGCCTGTGATCCCACCTGGATTGACCACCTTTACACCCACAGCTGGATGAGACATAAGACTGGACACTTGGGGCTGACAAGTTTGCTGAGGTTGTGTGAGCAAAAGAACACCACTTAGAGCAATACTGTGTGCTACCCATTCTAGTGGTGCCAACTCTCCAGGTTTAAGGGAATCTTCCTACAGTTAAAACATGCATGGGACACCCAGTGGATGGTACACTGTGCGATTGGGAAAGTTTTCTAAAAGGTACCTCATTTTTCCTTTCGTCGTGCTCGGCTTCACCATTCCATCTGCATTACTAAAAATCTCCTCACTTGGAATGTCAGCGCCTTTACCCTCCTGTATGCACAGTTTGCAAATTGTGCAGAGGATGAAAAGGAAGAGGGGAAACAAATGAGAGATTAGCTGTAGGTGTTTGGATGGGCACATGTCACTCTAGTTTCCCATCAGGAAGAAGAATTAACCAAAGGCTCAGCCTGAAGCCCTGGAACCAGACTAGGCCCTAAAGCCATCCTGCGGTATTGCAGCCAGCTCACAAATAGGCGAGTTGAAAAATGGAGCTCAGGGACACAGCAATTCACAAACTTGCAGAGTTTTAAAGGACAACTATCATCCAGAAATATATTGAGGTAAGGCAGTGAAGAGGATTTGAATGCAAGGCAGAATTGAAGGAAACAGATTTCAAGAGGTACACTGGAGTCATCTTTAAAGCACATGAAAAGCGACAGAACTTCAACAATGTTGCCCTTGACCGAAAAGGGATTATGTGTATTTTCTTGAATATAATTGGGAAAAAATGCATACGCCCTTTTTGGCCAAGCAAGCCATCAGGCATTGAAAATCCACACCACATAGAAGTGTCCCTTACCTCCAGTCAAAAGGGCCATCCACAAACAGTGTAAAAACCACAAATGCAGGACAGGCCATGGAGAAAAGGGAGCCTGGTTACACCGATGGAGAGGATGTAAATTGCCAACAGCCTCTCTGGAGAACTGTATGTTGTTTTCTAAAACAGAGCTACAGAGCATAGCACACTTCCACTCATGGGCGTGTATTTTGGGAAAACTAAAAATCCACAACACACAGCCAGCCCAAAGTTTAGGGCTGCTCTGTTTACAAGAACCTCGACTTTGGTACACTTTAAATATCCCAGGAAAGGAAAAAAATTGATATAGATGTTGTGGTACTTATATACAATGGAATGTCACTCAGACATAAAATCAATGTCATAAGGCCAATAGCAGCATAATGAGTGGCTTTAGGTACGATGATGCTAAGTGAAATGAGCCTCAAAGAAAAAGAAACTTATTGTAATATATCACTTATAGAGGGAATGTAAACATGGCTACACATGAACTGAATTACAAAAGAGAACAGAGTTACACATTTAGAAAACACACTTATGCCTCCTTAAGGGGAAAGGTGACGTGGGGTGATGTGTAAAAGCAGAGTTTGAAATTAGCACAGATACCATTCCATATACCAAATATGTAATAGACAAGACCTACTCCTTTCTCAATGAACTGGACACAAAACACCCTATTCACTGAAGAGGAATATATCTGACTGGTAATAATCTTGAAACCTATGTATTTATAAGTCTCCATAATGGAATCAAGTGTATGTAGATTGGCATAAACACAGATCAATGGAACAGGACAGAAAGCCCAGAGATAAACCTACATACCTATGGCTATCTCATCTATGACAAAGGAGCTAAGGATATACAATGGAGAAAAGACAGTCTCTTCAGTAATTGGTGCTGGGAAAACTGGACCCCTACACATAAAAGAATGAAATTAGAACACTCCATAACACCATACACAAAAATAAACTCTAAATGGATTAGAGATCTAAATAGAAGACCAGACACTATAAAACACTTAGAGGAAACCATAGGCAGAACACTCTATGACATAAATCACAGCAAGATCCTTTTTGACTCACCTCCTAGAGAAATGGAAATAAAAACAGAAATCAACAAATGGGACCTAATGAAACTTAAAAGCTTTTACACAGTATAGGAAAACATAAACAAGATGCAGAAACAACCCTCAGAATGGGAGAAAATATTTTCAAATGAAGCAATTGACAAAGGATTAATCTCCAAACTTTACAAGCACCACATGTAGCTCAATATCACAAAAACAAACAACCCAATCCAAAAACGGACAGAAGACTTAAATAGACATTTCTCCAAAGAAGATATACAGATTACCAAGAAACACATGAAAGGATGCTGAACATCACTAATCATTAGAGAAATGCAAATCAAAACTACCGTGAGGTATCACCGCACAGCAGTCAGAGTGGCAATCATCCAAAAAAATCTACAAAACAATAAATGCTGGAGAGGCCTTTATTGGAGAAAAGGGAACACACTTGCACTGTGGGTGGGAATGTAAATTGATATGGGCACTAGGGAGAACACTCCGGAGGTTCCTCTAAATAGCTAACAATAGAGGTACCATACGACACAACAATCCAACTACTGGGCATTTGCCTTGCGAAAACCATAATTCAAAAAGAGTTATGTACAAAAATGTTCATTGCAGCTCTATTTACAATAGCCAGGACATAGAAGCAACCTAAGTGTCCATCGACAGATGAATGGATAAAGAAGATCTGGCACATATATACAATGGAATATTACTCAGCCATAAAAAGAAGCAAAACTGAGTTATTTGTACTGAGGTGGATGGACTTAGAATCTGTCCTACAAAGTGAAGTAAGTCAGAAAGGGAAAAACAAATACTGTATGTTAACAGAGATATACGGAATCTAATGAAGAAAAAAAAAGATTTTGAAGAACCTAGTGGCAGGACAGGATTAAGGACACAGACGTAGAGAAAGGACTTGAGGACACTGGAAGGGGGATGGGTAAGCTGAGACGAAGTGACAGAGTGGCATGGACATAAATACATTACCAAATGTAACACTGATAGCTACTGGAAAGCAGCCACATAGAACAGGGAGATCAGCTCGGTGCTTTGTGACCACATAAAGGGGTGGGATATGGAGTGTGGGAGGGAGATGCAAGAGGGAGGGGATCTGGTGATATTTGTATATGTATAGCTGATTCACTTTGTTATACAGCAGAAACTAACACTCCATTGTAAAACAATTATACTCCAATAAACGTGTAAAAGGAAAAAAAAAAAAGAATGCCCAGGGATAAACCTACACACCTATGGTCAACTAATCTATGACAAAGGAGGCAAGACTATACAATGGAGATAAGACAGTCTCTTCAATCATTGGTGCTGGGAAATATGGACAGCTACATGTAAAAGAATGAAATTAGAACACTCCCCAACACCATACATAAAAATATATTCAAAATGGATTAGAGACCTTAATGTAAGACGGGACAGTATAAAACTCTGAGAGGAAAACTTACGAAGGATACTCTGACGTAAATCACAGCAAGATCTTTTTTGATCCACCTCCTGTAGTAATGAAATAAAAAAGAAAACTAAACAGATGGGACCTAATGAAATGTAAAAGCTTTTACAAAGCAAAGGAAACTACAAACAAGACGAAAAGACAACCCTCAGAATGGCAGAAAATATTTGCAAATGAATCAATGGACAAATAATTAATCTCCAATATATATATATAAACAGCTCATGCAGCTCAATATTAATAAAACAAACAACCCAATACAAAAATGGAAGAAGATCTAAATAGACATTTCTTCCAAGAAGACATAGAGATGGCCAGTACGCACATGAAAATCTGCTCAACATCACTAATTATTAGAGAAATGGAAATCGAAACTACAATGAGGTATCACGTCACACCTGTTAGAATGGGCATCATCAGAAAATCTACAAACAACAAATGCTGTAGACGCTGTGGAGAAAAGGAACCTTCTTCCACTATTGTTGGGAATGTAAATTGATATAGTCTCTATGGAGAACAGTATGGAGGTTCCTTAAAAAACTAAAAATAGAATTACCATATAATCCAGCAATCCCACTACTGGGCATATACCCAGAGAAAACCATAAATCAAAAAGACACATTCACCACAATGTTCATTGCAGCACTATTTACAATAGCCAGGTAATGAAAGCAACCTAAGTGCCCACAGACAGATGAATGGATAAAGATGTGGTACATATATACAATGGAATATTACTCAGCCATACATAGGAATGAAATTGGGTCATTTGTAGAGACCTTGATGGATCTAGAGACTGTCATACAGAGTGAAGTAAGTCAGAAAGAGAAAAACAAATATTGTATGTTAATGCATATATGTGGAACCTAGAAAAATGGTACAGATGACCCGGTTTGCAGGGCAGAGATAGAGACACAGATGTAGAGAACAAACATATGGACACCAAGGGGGTAATGCTATGTGAGGGTGGTGGTGGGATGAATTGGGAGACTGGGATTCACATGTGCACACTTATATGTATAAAATAGATATCCAATAAGAACCTGCTGTATAAAAGAAATAAATAAATTTTAAAAAAATTAAAAATAAATAAATAACATTTAATAAAATAAACCAAAAAAAGTTTTTCCCTTCACATAGACGTCTTTATCTTAATGCATTATTTCCATGTTTATATCTCCAAATTAAAAAAAAGAGGAATAAATAAAATCTACCTTGAACCAAAAATTAAAAAAAAGAAAAAATAAAAAAACAGAACCCACCAGTTATACAGAGGAAAATCGTATCAGGGCACTTGCTCCAGTGGTAAAAGATTCTTAAGTTGGTCAGAGGTGGGAAATCTTCTCCCATGCAGTCAGCCCCACAAGGAGCAACCTCATTGCAAAGCTGGGGGACTGTGTCGAGGCTTCTGTGAGTCAATGTGAGCTGAGCCCCAGTCCTGCTGCAGCTGAACTCTTCCCACCCTTTCCAGGTAAAACACATGAATATGCACAAGAACTTTCAAGCCTAGAGGAAGGGCTGTGGAGCCACACCAGCGACAGCACGCAGGCCGACTTGGTGCCTGCAGGCCAGCCAGGATGGTCCTGGCCTCAGATGCTCTTCTGGAAGCTTTCCATTTCCCTACCTGTAATACCCCTCCTGCCACGGCCCCCACTGCTTTTTTACTTCCTCACCTCTGCCTGGGGAGACATTCCAGTGGCAGGTATGGGTGACACATCCTCTTCTTTAGCAGGTGGCAGCCTGGCAACTCCTGCAGAAAGTCCAGCAGAGCCCCACTCACAATGGGCCACCCACAAAGCCACGGCCCCTCACTCCCTCCCACCACCCCAGCCCCGACACTGCTGACGGGGCCGAGAATATGGCGTCAGGTACAGCTACAGGGGCTCTTGCTGACTGGAGAGGTGTTTATATTGACCTCAACCAGGCACACGTGGGGAGGGCTGGCAGGCAGCGTCAGGCTGCCCAAATCAGCCAATCCTCACCCCTCAGGGACTCACAGTTGCAGAAAATGAACCTTGCTAAACGGGCCACGCCCAAGGAACAGGTGTGGGCTCTTGAGAGTCAGGATAGACAAGGGGCTGCAGCTGCGGCTTGTTTTCTTCTCATTTTATCTGGTCCATGAGTGGAAAACAACTTCAAGAAGACCCTATACTAATGAGAGGAACCCAGGAGTCAGGGAGAGGAGTGATGGTGGGTGGAGACAGAGGTCTGGTGCCTGGCTGCAGTGGAAGTGTCTGGAAGACCAGGCAGAGAGAGGCTGCACAGAGTGATAGCCAGGGTCACAGACCTGTCAGAGCTGCTGTTTGTTAGTTCAAGTCCTGCTCTGTGGTGTTCTGTGTCACCTGTGAGCGACAGGTGAGCTGGGGGTTCTCTGCATGGTGGGCTATGTGCACAGTTCCTGTGTTTCCAGCCCTGCTGGGGTACCTGCCCAGGGGAGCTCCGTATCCTGGGAAGGGCCTGACTATGAGAGCCCCATGGGCTGCTGGGTAGCTGCACAGGTGAGCTCCATACCCTGGGAGGGACTTGACCACGAGAGCCCCGTGGGCTGTGGGGTGGGGGTGCAGCCCAGGTGAGCTCCATATCCTGGGATTGGCCTGACCACGAGAGCCCCATGGGCTGCTGGAAAACTGGTAAAGGATATCAGGACAGTCAGTGAAGCCACCGAGGATATACATCCAGTAGCTCCTATTTCCTACACCCTGCTGGTCATTCTACCATCCACCAGGCCATGGCATTCTGTATTAGACTTCAATGATGCCTTCTTCTGTATTCCATTCATCTCAGAGTCACAAGAATTTTTGGCTTGTGAGTGGCAGGACACAACATGCAACCAAAGCAATAATGCTGGGCCGTCCTGCCCCAATGGTTCAAAAATCCCCACACCATCATTGGGGAAATGTCCTCTAAAGACCTAAAAGTTCTACCTCTGTGAAAGGGAACCCTCCTTCAATATGCAGCGGACATTCTGATCGCCAGGCCTACTAAAGACGCCTCTGAACTACCTAGCCAAGAAAGGATAGAAGGTGTCCAAGAAAAAGGCTCAAATATCCCAGGCTAAGGTGACATGCCTGAGCTTCATTCTCACAGATATTTGGAGAAACGCATCCCAGGATAGGGAAGAAGCCATTTGCAGCCTTACCTCTTCTAAACCTAGAGGACAGCTTAGGGGTTCCTGGGGAGGCCAAGGTTTTCTGCATCTGGATCCCTAACTACAGTCTAATAGCTGGGCCTCTACATGAAACACTGACATGAAAAGATGATCCTTTTGAATAGAATCCAGAAGCAGCCTCTCAAGAATGGAAAGAGCAGTCAATTCAGACCCTTGCCCAGGAACTCCCTAATTTAGCTAAACCCTTTGACCTTTACATACCCGGTCAAAGGTTAATTGCCCTTGGAGCCTTAGTGCAAAAACTGGGACCACTTGAAATGGAGCAACACAAGAATGCCCTTCAGGTATGATAAACTATGGTCACCAAGGGCTTTGCCCACCGACTCATCAGGCCAGGATACTGGGGTATCTAAAAAGATGGAAATCAGCAGCCCACAAGGCCAGCTCCCTCCTAAGGGAAAAGGACCCCACGTGGTGATCCTAACCACGCATCATGCCCTGAAGTTGCAGGGGTCACTCTGTGGACACACTGACCTCGAGTGAGGAGGCCCTCCAACGCCAACCTCCAGAGAGACAAACGGGGGCAACGGGCCACCAAGATGACTCATGTGACCATCACTTGACCTGGAGTTTCTCTCAGAAAACAACAAGACTGTGCCCCGAAAGAGCAGACTACTGCTTGCAGGACTTACTGCACCCAGAGGGGAGCTAATAAGCTTGGCGGGGGAAATGTATATAATGCTTTCACCATAGAAAACCCTACAGACACCACGGTGATGGTGGCCAATATGACCGGCTGGACTGCTGGCTACTTCTAAAGGCCGTTGACTCAGTGGACCTCATGGCCCTGGATCACCACTGGCCCTGGACTGTCTGGGAGTTGTGCAGGCAGGGCTCTCACACATGGTGCTGTTTGTACATTAATTCAGGGACCTAATTAAAGAAAGCACAGACTACTGGTCAGAGCATCTAGGCTGGCAAAATCCGTCAGCCTAAGGTCGCCGAACAAATGTGGGGTGGGGTGAAACCTGCCACCGCAGCATCTCTGCGCATCTCTTTCCCGGACCTTAAAGGTCATTAGAATCTATAACACTTCCAATGCTGGTGCTCAGGCGGACGAGAAGTGAGGCAGGAGGCCTTGGGACAATCAACCTCACCTGGAGGCTGGTGGGGAGACATTTTGCCCCTCCCCCCATGTATCAGGGCTCCCACCACAGCATGAAGCAGTTACAAAAGAGGGGTCTGCACCCTCAACACCCCAAGGATGAGGAATGGAACAAAAAGCAGAGGAGGTGTTCATCTCCGGCAACGTTCATTAAAAATTCCTGGGAGATAAAAAGAGAATCTGGGCAATAAAATAAAGTCTAACCTGTTTTTCCTTTGTGCTTTGTCTAATTTCACGTGTTCCTAGGGTTCCGCATGCAGAGGTCCCACACCCGTCACTTCAGACCCGATTTCCTAGTGCAGAATGGCTGGGTCGACACCTCAGCTAGCGGGGTCCCATGCAAACTCTGCAGCATAGAGCCCGAGCTGCAGCCAACCCAGCCCTCGAGAGCTCCATCCCCTCCCTCCCACTGACGCTGCCGGGATCCCTACACAGCAGCCCAGCCCACAGCCCGTGGGGCAGTGCACGTTCTCACCTCTCCATTCTGTTTTCAAAATAATGTTTCCTTTGCTTCTGAACCAAACTCAGTCTTGATCTGTTGGCTCCAATGACACTGGGCACGGGGACTCCTGTTGGGGTCCACTCTGGAGGATCAGTAACAGAAATTGAGAACATTGTAACTTCAATGAACAGGTGTGTGAGCCAAACTGTAGTTAACATAGAGCAGTGTATAATGCTCGGGTAAAATAAGATGTTTTTAAGACTTACATTTGATATTTCCATCACTTTCCTATAAGCAAGTTCAGTGAAGACGTCTGTCTTATTTGTCAGGTCAACATTAGATAAATGAAGTGATTTATTTCCATGGATGTAGATCGAATACTCTTGGCTGAAGCTTCAATCTTGTTTTGAATGCTTTTCCATTGAAAAGGATACCTCTCTTTCAGCTCCCCCATTTCTGAGAAGTATAAAATCTTATAATTTATTATTACCAAAGGGGAAAGGTAGGAGAAGGGATAAATTAACAGTTTGGGATTAACACATACACACTGCTATGTATAAAATAGATCATCAACAAGGAACTACTGTATAGCCCAGGGAACTACACTGAATATTTTGCAATAACCTATAAGGGGAAATAATCTGAAAAAGAATCGATATTTTTATTGACATCATCTATCAATGACAGATAAAATGTAACCTAAGCAAGGCCGATGGTGAGCGCTTCTGACCCTGAAGATTTCAATCATCTAAAGTTTGGGCTCTGCCTATTTCCCAAGGATCTTAATGGACATACGTGTAGCCGTAGCTTAAAAATTCCCCAGTTTGGGGTTCGGGGAGGCACTGATTTGGAAAAATCCCTGGTGTTCTCCTTACATGCACATGACCCTTCCTACAGCTAAAACATGCCTGTCACACCTAGAGGATGGTACACCATTTGATCGGAAAGAGTTTGGAAAAGGCACCTCATCTCCTCATCGCCTGGTGCTCGGGTTCACCCCGCCAGCATCTTTCCTAACAATCTCCTCACTTGGGGATATCAACACCGTCAACATCCTGTTGCACAGAGTTTGGAATTTGTCCAGAGCATGAAGCGGAAGGATGAGAAAAATTTAGAGACCAGTCTTAGGTGTGCGGACAGGCACATGTCACTCTAATTTCCAATCCGGAAGAAAAATTCATCAAAGGCTAGAATTGCCCACGGAAACAGAATAGGGCTAGAGGAAATCCCGCTGTTTTGTGTCCAGTTTCCAAAAACACAAGTTGAAAAATGGAACTCAGGGGCACTAAAATTCATGAAACTGCAGAGTTGAAAATATCTATCGTCGAAAAATGTCTTGAGGTAAGCCACAGAAAAAGACTTGTAAGCAAGGGAGAGTGGCAGGAAACATATTTGAAGAGGTAGAAAGGACTCCCCATTAAAGCACAAGAAAAGGGGCTGAACGTCGCCAATGATGCAGTTGGCCAAAAAGGGCGTATGCATTTTTTTCTGAATATATTCAAGTAAAGGCCATACACACTTTTTATCCAACCAAACAGGTGGACACTGGAAATCAATACTACAAAATATATCACTTCACATCAGTCAGAAGGGCCATCCACATAAAGTGTAAACACCAGAAATGCAGGACAGGGCGAGGAGAAAAGGGAGCCCTGTGAGGCTGATAGTGGAAATGTAATTTGCCAATGGCCACTCTGGAGAAGTGTATTGTGTTTGCTAAAACATCTAAAAAATGATCTACAGAGCATAGGGCACTTGCACTCATGCGCATATACCTTGGGACAAACAAAAATCAAAAGAAAACAGGCACCCCAACGTTTACCACCTCTCTGTTAAAAAGGGCCTCCACTTGGATATAACCTAAATGTCCCTGGAAGGATAAAATGGATAAAAGAGATGGGGTACTTATGTAGAGTGGAATATTACTCATCCAGAAATCAATGAAATAAGGCCAGTTGGAACAACTCTGGAGGAGTTACCTACGATCATTCTAAGTGACATATGTCAGAAAGAAAAAGACACATATCATAAGATGTCACTTAAAGGTGGAATCAAAAATGGCTACACATGAAATAAATTACAAAACAGAAACATACTCAAATATGTAGAAAATAGACATAAGGCTGCTAAATGGGAAAGGTGGGGAATGGTGAGGTATTATCGAGGAGGTTGAAATTAGCAAAGATACCATTCCAAGTACCACATTGAATAACTGACAAGGCCTACACGGTACCTCAAAGAACTGCACTCAGCCCACTCAAGTCACTGGAAAATAATACATAAGACTGGTAAGCATCTGAAAAAGAATTTATTGTTGTCTCACAGTACATGAATCAAGTGGATGTACAGCAGCAAAACACAGAGCTTTGAAAATCAGCTGTAACCAATATAAAAATAAATTTAAAAATATTTATAAAAACAGTGAGAGAGACAAAAATTCTTACAACTTTTGTTGAAGGGCTACGATGTAATATGGATTGAACACATGTAGACCCACAGCAGGATGATATATAAGGCTGGAAGCTATGCACGCTAAGAGATGTTAGAGAGGCTGGGTGAGGAAATGCAGACCTTTTAAAGTAATACTGCCTGGTACCCATTCCATGGGTCCCAAATCTGCAGGTTCAAGGGAATCTTCTGACAGTGAATACATGCCTGGGAAACCGAGATGAATGTACACCGTGTGCTCAGGAAAGGTGTCTAAAATGCACCTCATTTTTGATCTCCTGGTGCTGGGGTTCGCCATTCCAGCTACATTACTAACAATCTCCCCACTTGGAGAATCAGCACCTTTAACCTCCTGTTTTACACAGTTTTCAATTTGTGCAGAGGATAAATGGGAAGAGGGGGAACCAATGAGAGATTAGCTGTAGGAGTTTTGACAGGCATATGTCACTCTAATTTCCCATTAGGAAGAAGAATTAACCAAAGGCTCAGCCTGCCTCCCCAGAACCAGAATAGGGCCGGAAGCAATCCAATGGTTTGGCGGCCAGCTCACAAAAAAAGCGAGTTGCAAAATGGAGCTCAGGAGCAGACAATTCAAAGACCTGCAAAGATATAAATGATAACCAACGTCCAAAAATATATTCAGGTAAGGCAACGAAGAGGATCTGAATGAGAGGCAGAATTGCAGGAAACAGATTTCAAAAGGTAGATTCTACTCACATTTAAAGCATATGAAAAGCAGCAGAATTTCTAAAATGATGCAGTTGGGCAAAAGGGTGTATGCGTTTTTTTTCGTGAATATCTTCAGGAAAAAAACACATACAGAGATTTTGGCCAACCAAACAAGAGGGAAATGCAAATCCACACAACAAAGAAGTCTCAATTTCCACTGCTCAGAAAGGCCATCCAAAAAATGTGTGCAAACCAGAAATGCAGGAGAGGCCATGGAAAACAGGGAGCCTAGTCACGCTGATGGGTGGGGTATAAATATCCAAGAGCCATTCTGAAGAAGTGTATGCTGTTTCCTAAAACATCTAAAATACAAAGCCCCCGAGCAAAGGGGACTTCAACTCATGGGTATATAACTTGGGAAGATTAAATATCAATAAGACACAGGCACCCCAAAATTTAGGGCTGCTCTGCATACAAGGACCTCAACTTTGGTACACCTAAAATATGCCAGGAAAAAGAGAAATGCATAAAGAACTTGTGGTAATTTTGCACAATGGAATATCACTCAGACATGAAATCAATGTATATAAGGCCAGTAGCAGCATAAGGAGTGGATTTAGGTATGATGAATTTAAGGGAAATTAGTCACACAGAAAAATAATCTTATCATAAGATATCACTTATGAAGATCCTGTAAACATGGCTACACATGAACTGAGTTAGGAAAGAGAACAGAGTCTCTCATTTAGTAAAAACTCTTATGACTGCTTAAGGGGGAAGGAGAGGTGGGGTGATGCATAAAACCAGAGTTTGATATAAGTACAAATAACGTTCCAGAAACCAACTATGGAACAGACAAGACCTACAACTTCCTCAGTGAAAGGGACTCAAAACCCCATATTTACCGCAGAGGAATATATCTCACTAGTAAGAATCTTAAAACCTATGTATTGATATGTCTGCGTAAGGGAATCAAGTGTGTCTAGACTGGCATAAACATGGCAGCGAGAATCAGCTCAAACCCACTATAAAAAGGAATTTCAAAAACAAAACAAAAAAACAGGGAAATTCTTTACAAATCCTTCAGGGTCTCTGATGAAACGTGGAATGACCCTATCGACAATGACAGCTGGATGTGGCATAAGGCTGGACACTTGGGACTGAGAGGATTGGTGAGATTGGGTGAGCAAATGCAGACCCTTTAAAGCAATAAGGCATGGCACCCATTCCTTGGGTCCCAAATCTCCAGGTTGAAGGGAATATTACAACAGCTATAACATGTACGAAAAACCTAGAGAATGGACACAGGGTGAATAAGAAAGGTTTCTAAACCTCAATGAATAGTCCCTCAACTGGTGCTCCGTTTTGAATTTCCAACTGCTTTACTATCAATCCCCCAACTTGGAGAGACAGCCCCTTAACCTCCTGGTTCACACAGGTTGCCAATTTGGCAGAGGATGAAAGGGAAGAGGGAGTACCAATGAGAGAGTAGCTCTTAGGCATTTGGACTAGCACATGTCACTCTAATATCCTGGCAGGAAGAAGAATTTACCAAAGTCTCAGCCACCCACTGGGAACCAGTATAGGTCCTGAACCAAAATTTTGGACTTGCGTTCTGCTCACAAAAAACGAGTGGAAAAATGGAGCTCAGGGGCACAGCAATTCACAAACTGGCAGAGTAATAAAGGACAACTATCGTCCAAAAATCTGTTTAGGGAAGGCAACGAGGCAGACTTGAAAGCGAGGCTGAATAGCAGGAAACAGATTTCAAGAGGTACGTTGCAATCACATTGAAAGCACAGGAAGAGGGGCACAACTTTGACACTGATGAACTTGGCCAAAAAGGCCGTATGCGTATTCTCCTGAATATATTCAGGAGAAAACGCATACACCCTTTTTGGCCAAGCAAGCAAGCGGGCAATGCGAATCTGCACTACAAAGAAGTATCACTTCCCACTGGTCAAAAGGGACATCCAAAAAATGTGTAAAAACCAGAAAGGCAAGACAGGCCCTGGAGAACAGGGAGCCTTGTTATGCTGTTGGGCAGGATGTAAATTGCCAACTGCCTCACTGGAGGAGTGCATTGTGTTCCCTAAAACAAGTAAACAACAGAGCTACAGAGCCAAGGGCGCCTCCAGTCTAGGGAATATACCTTGGGAAAACTGAAAATCAATAAGACAGAGCCACGCCAAAATTTAGGGCTGAATTGCTTACAAGAACCTCAACTTGGGTACACCTTAAATATCCCAGGAAATATAAAAATGGTTCAAAAAATTGTGGTACTTACATACGATGGAATATCCCTCAGCCATGAAATGAATGTCATAAGACCAGTAGCAGCAAAATGAGTGGATTCAGGTACGATGATTCTAAGTCAAATAAGTCACACAGAAAAAGAAACTTATCATAAGATATCACTTATGAAGATCCTGTAAACATGGCTACACATGAACTGAGTTAGGAAAGAGAACAGAGTCTCACATTTAGAAAACACTCTTATGCCTGCATAAAGGGGAAGGAGAGGTGGGGTGATGCATAAAACCAGAGTTTGATATAAGCACAGGGACCGTTCCAAAAACCAACTTTGGAATAGACAAGACCGACACCTTCCTCAGTGAAAGAGACTCAAAACCCCATATTTCCCACAGAGGAATATATCTGACTAGTAAGAATCTTAAAACCTATGTATTGATATGTCTCCATAAGGGAATCAACTGTATCTAGAGTGGCATAAACATGGCAGCGAGAATCAGCTCAAACCCACTATAAAAAGGAATTTCAAAAGCAAAACCAAAAAACAGGGAAATTCTTTACAATTCCTTCAGGGTGTCTGAGGAAACCTGGAAAGACCTTATCTACAATGACAGCTGGATGTGGCATAAGGCTGGACACTTGGGACTGAG
Source organism: Mesoplodon densirostris (assembly GCF_025265405.1). Lineage (NCBI taxonomy): Eukaryota > Metazoa > Chordata > Mammalia > Artiodactyla > Ziphiidae > Mesoplodon > Mesoplodon densirostris. The sequence continues at coordinate 1,927,581 of NW_026778202.1, read as the reverse complement.
AGGATTGGTGAGATTGGGTGAGCAAATGCAGACCCTTTCAAGCAATAATGCATGGCCCCCATTCCATGGGTCCCAACACTCCAGGTTCAAGGGAATATTACTACAGCTATAACATGTACAGGAGACCAAGAGGATGTAAACACTGTGAATACGAAAGGCTTCTAAAACTCAACGAATAGTCCCTCTCCTGGTGCTCCAGTTTGACTTTCCAACTGCCTTACTATCAATCTCCCAACTTGCAGAGACAGGCCCTTTAACCTCCTGGTTTGCACAGGTTCCCAATTTGGCAGAGGATGGAAGGGACAAGGGAGAACCCATGAGAGAGTAGCTGTTAGGCATTTGGACGGGCACATGTCACTCTAATTTCCCGGCAGGAAGAAGAATTAACAAAAGTCTCATCCACCCACCGGGAACCAGTAGAGGACATGATCCAAAATTTTGGACTTGCGTTCAGCTCACAAAAATCGAGTTGAGAAATGGAGCTCAGGGGCACAGCAATTCACAAACTGGCAGATTGATAAAGGACAACTATCGTCCAAAAATCTGTTGAGGGAAGTCAACGAGGCGGACTTGAAAGCGAGGCAAAATAGCAGGAAACAGATTTCAAGAGGTACCTTGGAATCGCCTGTAAAGCACAGGAAGAGGGGCACAACTTGGACAATGGTGCACTTGGCCAAAAAGGGCGTATGCGTTTTCTCCTGAATATATTCAGGAGAAAACGCATACGCCCTTTTTGGCCAAGCAAGCAAGCGGGCAATGCAAATCTGCACTACAAAGAAGTATCACTTCCCACCGGTCAAAAGGGACATCCACAAAATGTGTAAAAACCAGAAAGGCAAGACAGGCCCTGGAGAACTGGGAGCCTTGTTATGCTGATGGGCGGGATGTAAACTGCCAACTGCCTCACTGGAGGAGTGCATTGTGTTCCCTAAAACAAGTAAACAACAGAGCTACAGAGCCAAGGCCACTTCCAGTCTAGGGAATATACCTTGGGAAAACTGAAAATCAATAAGAAAGAGCCACCTCCAAATTTAGGGCTGCACTGACTACAAGAACCTCAACTTGGGTACACCTTAAATATCCCAGGAAATATAAAAATGGTTCAAAACATTGTGGTACTTACGTACGATGGAATATCCCTCAGCGATGAAATCAATGTCATAAGACCAGTAGAAGCAAAGGGAGTGGATTCAGGTACGATGATTCTAAGTGAAATAAGTCACACAGAAAAAGAAACTTATCATAAGATATCACTTATGAAGATCCTGTAAACATGGCTACACGTGAACTGAGTTAGGAAAGAGAACAGAGTCTCACATTTAGAAAACACTCCTATGCCTGCATAAAGGGGAAGGAGAGGTGGGGTGATGCATAAAACCAGAGTTTGATATAAGCACAGGGACCGTTCCAAAAACCAACTTTGGAATAGACAAGACCTACACCTTCCTCAGTGAAAGAGACTCAAAACCCCATATTTCCCGCAGAGGAATATATCTGACTAGTAAGAATCTTAAAACCTATGTGTTGATATGACTCCATAAGGGAATCAAGTGTGTCTAGAGTGGCATAAACATGGCAGCGAGAATCAGCTCAAACCCACTATAAAAAGGAATTTCAAAAGCAAAACCAAAAAACAGGGAAATTCTTTACAATTCCTTCAGGGTGTCTGAGGAAACCTGGAAAGACCCTATCTACAATGACAGCTGGATGTGGCATAAGGCTGGACACTTGGGACTGAGAGGATTGGTGAGATTGGGTGAGCAAATGCAGACCCTTTCAAGCAATAATGCATGGCCCCCATTCCATGGGTCCCAACTCTCCAGGTTCAAGGGAATATTACTACAGCTATAACATGTACAGGAAACCTAGAGAATGTACACACTGTGAATACGAAAGGTTTCTAAAACTCAATGAATAGTCCCTCTCCTGGTGCTCCAGTTTGACTTTCCAACTGCCTTACTATCAATCTCCCAACTTGCAGAGACAGGCCCTTTAACCTCCTGGTTTGCACAGGTTCCCAATTTGCCAGAGGATGGAAGGGACGAGGGAGAACCCATGAGAGAGTAGCTGTTAGGCATTTGGACGGGCACATGTCACTCTAATTTCCCGGCAGGAAGAAGAATTAACCAAAGTCTCAGCCACCCACCGGGAACCAGTATAGGACATGATCCAAAATTTTGGACTTGTGTTCAGCTCACAAAAAAAGAGTTGAGAAATGGAGCTCAGCGGCAGAGCAATTCACAAACTGGCAGAGTGATAAAGGACAACTATCGTCCAAAAATCTGTTGAGGGAAGTCAACGAGGCGGACTTGAAAGCGAGTCAAAATAGCAGGAAACAGATTTCAAGAGGTACCTTGGAATCGCCTGTAAAGCACAGGAAGAGGGGCACAACTTGGACAATGGTGCACTTGGCCAAAAAGGGCGTATGCGTTTTCTCCTGAATATATTCAGGAGAAAACGCATACGCCCTTTTTGGCCAAGCAAGCAAGCGGGCAATGCAAATCTGCACTACAAAGAAGTATCACTTCCCACCGGTCAAAAGGGACATCCACAAAATGTGTAAAAACCAGAAAGGCAAGACAGGCCCTGGAGAACTGGGAGCCTTGTTATGCTGATGGGCGGGATGTAAATTGCCAACTGCCTCACTGGAGGAGTGCATTGTGTTCCCTAAAACAAGTAAACAACAGAGCTACAGAGCCAAGGCCACTTCCAGTCTAGGGAATATACCTTGGGAAAATTGAAAATCAATAAGAAAGAGCCACCTCCAAATTTAGGGCTGCACTGACTACAAGAACCTCAACTTGGGTACACCTTAAATATCCCAGGAAATATAAAAATGGTTCAAAACATTGTGGTACTTACGTACGATGGAATATCCCTCAGCCATGAAATCAATGTCATAAGACCAGTAGCAGCAAAGTGAGTGGATTCAGGTACGATGATTCTAAGTGAAATAAGTCACACAGAAAAAGAAACTTATCATAAGATATCACTTAGGAAGATCCTGTAAACATGGCTACACGTGAACTGAGTTAGGAAAGAGAACAGAGTCTCACATTTAGAAAACACTCTTATGCCTGCATAAAGGGGAAGGAGAGGTGGGGTGATGCATAAAACCAGAGTTTGATATAAGCACAGGGACCGTTTCAAAAACCAACTTTGGAATTGACAAGTCCGACACCTTCTTTAGTGAAAGAGACTCAAAACCCCATATTTCCCACAGAGGAATATATCTGACTAGTAAGAATCTTAAAACCTATGTATTGATATGTCTCCATAAGGGAATCAAGTGTGTCTAGAGTGGCATAAACATGGCAGCGAGAATCAGCTCAAACCCACTATAAAAAGGAATTTCAAAAGCAAACCCAAAAAACAGGGAAATTCTTTACAATTCCTTCAGGGTGTCTGAGGAAACCTGGAAAGACCCTATCTACAATGACAGCTGGATGTGGCATAAGGCTGGACACTTGGGACTGAGAGGATTGGTGAGATTGGGTGAGCGAATGCAGACCCTTTCAAGCAATAATGCATGGCCCCCATTCCATGGGTCCCAACTCTCCAGGTTCAAGGGAATATTACTACAGCTATAACATGTACAGGAAACCTAGAGAATAGACACACTGTGAATACGAAAGGTTTCTAAAACTCAATGAATAGTCCCTCTCCTGGTGCTCCAGTTTGAATTTCCAACTGCCTTACTATCAATCTCCCAACTTGGAGAGACAGGCCCTTTAACCTCCTGGTTTGCACAGGTTCCCAATTTGGCAGAGGATGGAAAGGACGAGGGAGAACCCATGAGAGAGTAGCTGTTAGGCATTTGGACGGGCACATGTCACTCTAATTTCCCGGCAGGAAGAAGAATTAACCAAAGTCTCAGCCACCCACCGGGAACCAGTATAGGACACGATCCAAAATTTTGGACTTGCGTTCAGCTCACAAAAAACGAGTTGAGAAATGGAGCTCAGGGGCACAGCAATTCACAAACTGGCAGAGTGATAAAGGACAACTATCGTCCAAAAATCTGTTGAGGGAAGTCAACGAGGTGGACTTGAAAGCGAGGCAAAATAGCAGGAAACAGATTTCAAGAGGTACCTTGGAATCGCCTGTAAAGCACAGGAAGAGGGGCACAACTTGGACAATGGTGCACTTGGCCAAAAAGGGCGTATGCGTTTTCTCCTGAATATATTCAGGAGAAAACGCATACGCCCTTTTTGGCCAAGCAAGCAAGCGGGCAATGCAAATCTGCACTACAAAGAAGTATCACTTCCCACCGGTCAAAAGGGACATCCACAAAATGTGTAAAAACCAGAAAGGCAAGACAGGCCCTGGAGAACTGGGAGCCTTGTTATGCTGATGGGCGGGATGTAAATTGCCAACTGCCTCACTGGAGGAGTGCATTGTGTTCCCTAAAACAAGTAAACAACAGAGCTACAGAGCCAAGGCCACTTCCAGTCTAGGGAATATACCTTGGGAAAATTGAAAATCAATAAGAAAGAGCCACCTCCAAATTTAGGGCTGCACTGACTACAAGAACCTCAACTTGGGTACACCTTAAATATCCCAGGAAATATAAAAATGGTTCAAAACATTGTGGTACTTACGTACGATGGAATATCCCTCAGCCATGAAATCAATGTCATAAGACCAGTAGCAGCAAAGTGAGTGGATTCAGGTACGATGATTCTAAGTGAAATAAGTCACACAGAAAAAGAAACTTATCATAAGATATCACTTATGAAGATCCTGTAAACATGGCTACACGTGAACTGAGTTAGGAAAGAGAACAGAGTCTCACATTTAGAAAACACTCTTATGCCTGCATAAAGGGGAAGGAGAGGTGGGGTGATGCATAAAACCAGAGTTTGATATAAGCACAGGGACCGTTTCAAAAACCAACTTTGGAATTGACAAAACCGACACCTTCCTCAGTGAAAGAGACTCAAAACCCCATATTTCCCACAGAGGAATATATCTGACTAGTAAGAATCTTAAAACTTATGTATTGATATGTCTCCATAAGGGAATCAAGTGTGTCTAGAGTGGCATAAACATGGCAGCGAGTATCAGCTCAAACCCAGTATAAAAAGGAATTTCAAAAGCAAAACCAAAAAACAGGGAAATTCTTTACAATTCCTTCAGGGTGTCTGAGGAAACCTGGAAAGACCCTATCTACAATGACAGCTGGATGTGGCATAAGGCTGGACACTTGGGACTGAGAGGATTGGTGAGATTGGGTGAGCGAATGCAGACCCTTTCAAGCAATAATGCATGGCACCCATTCCATGGGTCCCAACTCTCCAGGTTCAAGGGAATATTACTACAGCTATAACATGTACAGGAAACCTAGAGAATGGACACACTGTGAATACGAAAGGTTTCTAAAACTCAACGAATAGTCCCTCTCCTGGTGCTCCAGTTTGACTTTCCAACTGCCTTACTATCAATCTCCCAACTTGGAGAGACAGGCCCTTTAACCTCCTGGTTTGCACAGGTTCCCAATTTGCCAGAGGATGGAAGGGACGAGGGAGAACCCATGAGAGAGTAGCTGTTAGGCATTTGGACGGGCACATGTCACTCTAATTTCCCGGCAGGAAGAAGAATTAACCAAAGTCTCAGCCACCCACCGGGAACCAGTATAGGACATGATCCAAAATTTTGGACTTGTGTTCAGCTCACAAAAAACGAGTTGAGAAATGGAGCTCAGGGGCACAGCAATTCACAAACTGGCAGAGTGATAAAGGAAAACTATCGTCCAAAAATCTGTTGAGGGAAGTCAACGAGGCGGACTTGAAAGCGAGGCAAAATAGCAGGAAACAGATTTCAAGTGGTACCTTGGAATCGCCTGTAAAGCACAGGAAGAGGGGCACAACTTGGACAATGGTGCACTTGGCCAAAAAGGGCGTATGCGTTTTCTCCTGAATATATTCAGGAGAAAACGCATACGCCCTTTTTGGCCAAGCAAGCAAGCGGGCAATGCAAATCTGCACTACAAAGAAGTATCACTTCCCACCGGTCAAAGGGACATCCACAAAATGTGTAAAAACCAGAAAGGCAAGACAGGCCCTGGAGAACTGGGAGCCTTGTTATGCTGATGGGTGGGATGTAAATTGCCAACTGCCTCACTGGAGGAGTGCATTGTGTTCCCTAAAACAAGTAAACAACAGAGCTACAGAGCCAAGGCCACTTCCAGTCTAGGGAATATACCTTGGGAAAACTGAAAATCAATAAGAAAGAGCCACCTCGAAATTTAGGGCTGCACTGACTACAAGAGCCTCAACTTGGGTACACCTTAAATATCCCAGGAAATATAAAAATGGTTCAAAACATTGTGGTACTTACGTATGATGGAATATCCCTCAGCGATGAAATCAATGTCATAAGACCAGTAGCAGCAAAGTGAGTGGATTCAGGTACGATGATTCTAAGTGAAATAAGTCACACAGAAAAAGAAACTTATCATAAGATATCACTTATGAAGATCCTGTAAACATGGCTACACGTGAACTGAGTTAGGAAAGAGAACAGAGTCTCACATTTAGAAAACACTCATATGCCTGCATAAAGGGGATGGAGAGGTGGGGTGATGCATAAAACCAGAGTTTGATATAAGCACAGGGACCGTTCCAAAAACCAACTTTGGAATAGACAAGACCTACACCTTCCTCAGTGAAAGAGACTCAAAACCCCATATTTCCAGCAGAGGAATATATCTGACTAGTAAGAATCTTAAAACCTATGTATTGATATGACTCCATAAGGGAATCAAGTGTGTCTAGAGTGGCATAAACATGGCAGCGAGAATCAGCTCGAACCCACTATAAAAAGGAATTTCAAAAGCAAAACCAAAAAACAGGGAAATTCTTTACAATTCCTTCAGGGTGTCTGAGGAAACCTGGAAAGACCCTATCTACAATGACAGCTGGATGTGGCATAAGGCTGGACACTTGGGACTGAGAGGATTGGTGAGATTGGGTGAGCAAATGCAGACCCTTTCAAGCAATAATGCATGGCCCCCATTCCATGGGTCCCAACTCTCCAGGTTCAAGGGAATATTACTACAGCTATAACATGTACAGGAAACCTAGAGAATGGACACACTGTGAATACGAAAGGTTTCTAAAACTCAATGAATAGTCCCTCTCCTGGTGCTCCAGTTTGACTTTCCAACTGCCTTACTATCAATCTCCCAACTTGGAGAGACAGGCCCTTTAACCTCCTGGTTTGCACAGGTTCCCAATTTGCCAGAGGATGGAAGGGACGAGGGAGAACCCATGAGAGAGTAGCTGTTAGGCATTTGGACGGGCACATGTCACTCTAATTTCCCGGCAGGAAGAAGAATTAACCAAAGTCTCAGCCACCCACCGGGTACCAGTATAGGACATGATCCAAAATTTTGGACTTGTGTTCAGCTCACAAAAAACGAGTTGAGAAATGGAGCTCAGCGGCAGAGCAATTCACAAACTGGCAGAGTGATAAAGGACAACTATCGTCCAAAAATCTGTTGAGGGAAGTCAACGAGGCGGACTTGAAAGCGAGGCAAAATAGCAGGAAACAGATTTCAAGTGGTACCTTGGAATCGCCTGTAAAGCACAGGAAGAGGGGCACAACTTGGACAATGGTGCACTTGGCCAAAAAGGGCGTATGCGTTTTCTCCTGAATATATTCAGGAGAAAACGCATACGCCCTTTTTGGCCAAGCAAGCAAGCGGGCAATGCAAATCTGCACTACAAAGAAGTATCACTTCCCACCGGTCAAAGGGACATCCACAAAATGTGTAAAAACCAGAAAGGCAAGACAGGCCCTGGAGAACTGGGAGCCTTGTTATGCTGATGGGTGGGATGTAAATTGCCAACTGCCTCACTGGAGGAGTGCATTGTGTTCCCTAAAACAAGTAAACAACAGAGCTACAGAGCCAAGGCCACTTCCAGTCTAGGGAATATACCTTGGGAAAACTGAAAATCAATAAGAAAGAGCCACCTCCAAATTTAGGGCTGCACTGACTACAAGAGCCTCAACTTGGGTACACCTTAAATATCCCAGGAAATATAAAAATGGTTCAAAACATTGTGGTACTTACGTATGATGGAATATCCCTCAGCGATGAAATCAATGTCATAAGACCAGTAGAAGCAAAGTGAGTGGATTCAGGTACGATGATTCTAAGTGATATAAGTCACACAGAAAAAGAAACTTATCATAAGATATCACTTAGGAAGATCCTGTAAACATGGCTACACGTGAACTGAGTTAGGAAAGAGAACAGAGTCTCACATTTAGAAAACACTCTTATGCCTGCATAAAGGGGATGGAGAGGTGGGGTGATGCATAAAACCAGAGTTTGATATAAGCACAGGGACCGTTCCAAAAACCAACTTTGGAATAGACAAGACCTACACCTTCCTCAGTGAAAGAGACTCAAAACCCCATATTTCCAGCAGAGGAATATATCTGACTAGTAAGAATCTTAAAACCTATGTATTGATATGACTCCATAAGGGAATCAAGTGTGTCTAGAGTGGCATAAACATGGCAGCGAGAATCAGCTCAAACCCACTATAAAAAGGAATTTCAAAAGCAAAACCAAAAAACAGGGAAATTCTTTACAATTCCTTCAGGGTGTCTGAGGAAACCTGGAAAGACCCTATCTACAATGACAGCTGGATGTGGCATAAGGCTGGACACTTGGGACTGAGAGGATTGGTGAGATTGGGTGAGCAAATGCAGACCCTTTCAAGCAATAATGCATGGCCCCCATTCCATGGGTCCCAACTCTCCAGGTTCAAGGGAATATTACTACAGCTATAACATGTACAGGAAACCTAGAGAATGTACACACTGTGAATACGAAAGGTTTCTAAAACTCAATGAATAGTCCCTCTCCTGGTGCTCCAGTTTGACTTTCCAACTGCCTTACTATCAATCTCCCAACTTGGAGAGACAGGCCCTTTAACCTCCTGGTTTGCACAGGTTCCCAATTTGCCAGAGGATGGAAGGGACGAAGGAGAACCCATGAGAGAGTAGCTGTTAGGCATTTGGACGGGCACATGTCACTCTAATTTCCCGGCAGGAAGAAGAATTAACCAAAGTCTCAGCCACCCACCGGGAACCAGTATAGGACACGATCCAAAATTTTGGACTTGCGTTCATCTCACAAAAAACGAGTTGAGAAATGGAGCTCAGGGGCACAGCAATTCAGAAACTGGCAGAGTGATAAAGGACAACTATCGTCCAAAAATCTGTTGAGGGAAGTCAACGAGGCGGAATTGAAAGCGAGTCAAAATAGCAGGAAACAGATTTCAAGAGGTACCTTGGAATCGCCTGTAAAGCACAGGAAGAGGGGCACAACTTGGACAATGGTGCACTTGGCCAAAAAGGGCGTATGCGTTTTCTCCTGAATATATTCAGGAGAAAACGCATACGCCCTTTTTGGCCAAGCAAGTAAGCGGGCAATGCAAATCTGCACTACAAAGAAGTATCATTTCCCACCGGTCAAAAGGGACATCCACAAAATGTGTAAAAACCAGAAAGGCAGGACAGGCCCTGGAGAACTGGGAGCCTTGTTATGCTGATGGGTGGGATGTAAATTGCCAACTGCCTCACTGGAGGAGTGCATTGTGTTCCCTAAAACAAGTAAACAACAGAGCTACAGAGCCAAGGCCACTTCCAGTCTAGGGAATATACCTTGGGAAAACTGAAAATCAATAAGAAAGAGCCACCTCCAAATTTAGGGCTGCACTGACTACAAGAACCTCAACTTGGGTACACCTTAAATATCCCAGGAAATATAAAAATGGTTCAAAACATTGTGGTACTTACGTACGATGGAATATCCCTCAGCCATGAAATCAATGTCATAAGACCAGTAGCAACAAAGTGAGTGGATTCAGGTACGATGATTCTAAGTGAAATAAGTCACACAGAAAAAGAAACTTATCATAAGATATCACTTATGAAGATCCTGTAAACATGGCTACACGTGAACTGAGTTAGGAAAGAGAACAGAGTCTCACATTTAGAAAACACTCTTATGCCTGCATAAAGGGGAAGGAGAGGTGGGGTGATGCATAAAACCAGAGTTTGATATAAGCACAGGGACCGTTTCAAAAACCAACTTTGGAATTGACAAGACCGACACCTTCCTCAGTGAAAGAGACTCAAAACCCCATATTTCCCACAGAGGAATATATCTGACTAGTAAGAATCTTAAAACTTATGTATTGATATGTCTCCATAAGGGAATCAAGTGTGTCTAGAGTGGCATAAACATGGCAGCGAGTATCAGCTCAAACCCACTATAAAAAGGAATTTCAAAAGCAAAACCAAAAAACAGGGAAATTCTTTACAATTCCTTCAGGGTGTCTGAGGAAACCTGGAAAGACCCTATCTACAATGACAGCTGGATGTGGCATAAGGCTGGACACTTGGGACTGAGAGGATTGGTGAGATTGGGTGAGCGAATGCAGACCCTTTCAAGCAATAATGCATGGCCCCCATTCCATGGGTCCCAACTCTCCATGTTCAAGGGAATATTACTACAGCTATAACATGTACAGGAAACCTATAGAATGGACACACTGTGAATACGAAAGGTTTCTAAAACTCAACGAATAGTCCCTCTCCTGGTGCTCCAGTTTGACTTTCCAACTGCCTTACTATCAATCTCCCAACTTGGAGAGACAGGCCCTTTAACCTCCTGGTTTGCACAGGTTCCCAATTTGGCAGAGGATGGAAGGGACGAGGGAGAACCCATGAGAGAGTAGCTGTTAGGCATTTGGACGGGCACATGTCACTCTAATTTCCCGGCAGGAAGAAGAATTAACCAAAGTCTCAGCCACCCACCGGGAACCAGTATAGGACATGATCCAAAATTTTGGACTTGCGTTCAGCTCACAAAAAACGAGTTGAGAAATGGAGCTCAGGGGCACAGCAATTCACAAACTGGCAGAGTGATAAAGGACAACTATCATCCAAAAATCTGTTGAGGGAAGTCAACGAGGCGGACTTGAAAGCGAGGCAAAATAGCAGGAAACAGATTTCAAGAGGTACCTTGGAATCGCCTGTAAAGCACAGGAAGAGGGGCACAACTTGGACAATGGTGCACTTGGCCAAAAAGGGCGTATGCGTTTTCTCCTGAATATATTCAGGAGAAAACGCATACGCCCTTTTTGGCCAAGCAAGCAAGCGGGCAATGCAAATCTGCACTACAAAGAAGTATCACTTCCTACCGGTCAAAGGGACATCCACAAAATGTGTAAAAACCAGAAAGGCAAGACAGGCCCTGGAGAACTGGGAGCCTTGTTATGCTGATGGGCGGGATGTAGATTGCCAACTGCCTCACTGGAGGAGTGCATTGTGTTCCCTAAAACAAGTAAACAACAGAGCTACAGAGCCAAGGCCACTTCCAGTCTAGGGAATATACCTTGGGAAAACTGAAAATCAATAAGAAAGAGCCACCTCCAAATTTAGGGCTGCACTGACTACAAGAGCCTCAACTTGGGTACACCTTAAATATCCCAGGAAATATAAAAATGGTTCAAAACATTGTGGTACTTACGTATGATGGAATATCCCTCAGCGATGAAATCAATGTCATAAGACCAGTAGCAGCAAAGTGAGTGGATTCAGGTACGATGATTCTAAGTGAAATAAGTCACACAGAAAAAGAAACTTATCATAAGATATCACTTATGAAGATCCTGTAAACATGGCTACACGTGAACTGAGTTAGGAAAGAGAACAGAGTCTCACATTTAGAAAACACTCTTATGCCTGCATAAAGGGGATGGAGAGGTGGGGTGATGCATAAAACCAGAGTTTGATATAAGCACAGGGACCGTTCCAAAAACCAACTTTGGAATAGACAAGACCTACACCTTCCTCAGTGAAAGAGACTCAAAACCCCATATTTCCCGCAGAGGAATATATCTGACTAGTAAGAATCTTAAAACCTATGTATTGATATGACTCCATAAGGGAATCAAGTGTGTCTAGAGTGGCATAAACATGGCAGCGAGAATCAGCTCGAACCCACTATAAAAAGGAATTTCAAAAGCAAAACCAAAAAACAGGGAAATTCTTTACAATTCCTTCAGGGTGTCTGAGGAAACCTGGAAAGACCCTATCTACAATGACAGCTGGATGTGGCATAAGGCTGGACACTTGGGACTGAGAGGATTGGTGAGATTGGGTGAGCAAATGCAGACCCTTTCAAGCAATAATGCATGGCCCCCATTCCATGGGTCCCAACTCTCCAGGTTCAAGGGAATATTACTACAGCTATAACATGTACAGGAAACCTAGAGAATGTACACACTGTGAATACGAAAGGTTTCTAAAACTCAATGAATAGTCCCTCTCCTGGTGCTCCAGTTTGACTTTCCAACTGCCTTACTATCAATCTCCCAACTTGCAGAGACAGGCCCTTTAACCTCCTGGTTTGCACAGGTTCCCAATTTGCCAGAGGATGGAAGGGACGAGGGAGAACCCATGAGAGAGTAGCTGTTAGGCATTTGGACGGGCACATGTCACTCTAATTTCCCGGCAGGAAGAAGAATTAACCAAAGTCTCAGCCACCCACCGGGAACCAGTATAGGACATGATCCAAAATTTTGGACTTGTGTTCAGCTCACAAAAAACGAGTTGAGAAATGGAGCTCAGCGGCAGAGCAATTCACAAACTGGCAGAGTGATAAAGGACAACTATCGTCCAAAAATCTGTTGAGGGAAGTCAACGAGGCGGACTTGAAAGCGAGGCAAAATAGCAGGAAACAGATTTCAAGTGGTACCTTGGAATCGCCTGTAAAGCACAGGAAGAGGGGCACAACTTGGACAATGGTGCACTTGGCCAAAAAGGGCGTATGCGTTTTCTCCTGAATATATTCAGGAGAAAACGCATACGCCCTTTTTGGCCAAGCAAGCAAGCGGGCAATGCAAATCTGCACTACAAAGAAGTATCACTTCCCACCGGTCAAAGGGACATCCACAAAATGTGTAAAAACCAGAAAGGCAAGACAGGCCCTGGAGAACTGGGAGCCTTGTTATGCTGATGGGTGGGATGTAAATTGCCAACTGCCTCACTGGAGGAGTGCATTGTGTTCCCTAAAACAAGTAAACAACAGAGCTACAGAGCCAAGGCCACTTCCAGTCTAGGGAATATACCTTGGGAAAACTGAAAATCAATAAGAAAGAGC